>NW_025767386.1:0-596742 GCF_003918875.1 Haliotis rubra | reverse complement strand
ATCATTCAAGAATATACAGTGTTTGTATCACGCAACATCCCTTGTCATAGCACAAGTAAGGACTGTCGACTGAAAACGTGATATCCAAAATGATATCCTAAATATGATCCGGCGAAAATGCTCTCCTACAGATGTGGTGCACAGTGATGAGGTCCCATCTGGCCGACATCACCAGCCAGTTTGAACAGGACTCAGTTGCCGACATCCTCAAGACCAAGTACAGCGGTGAGTGAGAGCCACGCCCGAGTCCCTGGCGACACCATACATGCAGACCAGAAACATTTCCCTTATCAGTTTACGTTTTCTGAACAACTGACATCATGACTGCTACATTTCGCCTCATTTCAAATGTCTTGGTAACAGGTACCAAAAAGTGATGTAAAATGCATTTAGAGACATGCTGTAAGCTTTCTAATAGTAATTCATGGATATTATGGGACAAACTTAGAAACATCTAATTTGGTTATATATGCGACAGGTAACATATTGGCAGATTATTCTTGCCTCCCTTGGACTGTTTCCCAGGAATCGCTTAGTGGAATCCAATAGTCTCAGCATGTCTCTTCAAGTGAACCAGCACTTATTATCACTCAGTCTTTATTTGTCCATAATCTTGGGTTTACAAAGTGGTAATCGAATCAAACTGCTTCCTTTTAGGTTTTACACCTTCAGCTCCACTTCGTTTGTCACAGCTCCAAAACATATGATCCAGTGATGTGAAATGCTCCATTCTTCAGAATACTATGAGCAGTTCTGGATTGACCTGAGCGACATGTCAACTGAGGGTGATTGGCGTCCTGATGACCTGCAACCAAAACACGACCTTCACCCCTGATCCAAGGTCAGCCCAACAACTATGACCAGGCTGAGAACTGCGCCTACATCAACGCCAAGCCGTCCCGCAACTTCATGTGAACGACTTCACAACCGTCAAGCCCAGCTCAACTTCATCTGCGAAGCTTAGTAAGTGTGAAACACGATAGCACTGGGCTGACATTTATCAACGTATTTCTGGTACCTCTGATGTGTCCTCATTTCAGATGAGGGAGTGAGGAGTGAGTTTAGTTTACGCCGCACTCAGCAGCATACTCAAGCTATATGGCGGCGGTCTGTAAATAATCGTCATTTCAGATGATGCCTCAGACAGAACATAATGGCATTCCACCATATACGAAAGTAATTGTCCACATTAGGACATATGCAAGCCGTTTCTGACTCACAGAATCCGTTTAGCGAGTCTAAATATATCTCTAGGACACAAGGTGGCGCGAAAACAGGTTCAGATGTTGTAATGCGGCAAAAATCTTCTCGATGCGGAATCATAGCTAGTGGAGACAAAGTCACCTGAGTGATTACCAAGAGCACATTTATGAAACCGGGAGTGAGTCAATATTGTTTTACGCCTCATCAGCCATTTTGCAGCGTCTAGTGGCGAGAAATATATTTTGTTTTGTAGCATGTTGGACTATAAAAGTGATGCTGAAAATCACTAAAATGTCAGTTAAATGTCACACTTATGGGTAAGAACTGACTGTTGAGATAAAACATTTTATCGAATAGTTTGAATATGCTGCAATCAAGTGGTTCAAAACGGTTCTAACGAGCTGAGATAGGAACATCATCATAATACAGTGTCTGATATGCGCAAGATCTATACATTCAAGTGAAATGTTCATAGTATACAGATAACTGTATGTCACGGCACAGTAGGGTGTGTACACTATATCCGTTCTGTTTTAGCCCGGAGGAGGTCTACGTGGACTAGACAACATCTGAACTCACCTGAGATGCTGACAAGGATGTTACAGTTTTGGGGTCTTTTCCCGCATTTAATATATACATGTGTGTTGTCCTGTGTAAATAAACAGCCTTTCTGAAACCCATAACGTGGCGTGTGCGTTTTGTCACAATTCTCTGACCGTGAGTGATTGAGTTTAATTTTACGCTGCACTCAGCAATATTCCAGCTATATGGCGGCGGTCTGTAAATAATCGAGTCTGACCAGACAATTCCAGTGATCAACAGCATTAGCATCGATCTACACAATTGGAATATAGTGACATATGTCAACCAAGTCAGCGAGCCTGACCACCCGATCCCGTTAGTTGCCTCTTACTAGCATGGGTTACTGAAAACCGATTCTAATCCAGAAATTCTCAGAAAGACTGACTGACTGACTGAGTTTGGTTTTAGTAATATTCCAGCAACATCACGGCGGGGACACCAGAACTGGGCTTCACACATTGTACCCATGTGGGATTCGAACCCGGTCTTCGACGTGACGAGACAACTCTTTAACCATTAGGCTACCCCATCGCCCCTCTCAGAAACAGATATGGCACGTGAAAAGTTACCGTTTGCTTGTTATTCTTCGACTGATTAGTAAATATAATAATCTACGTATGTGACAATGTTGTAGCGTGAAGGAGGAAATGTAACATTTACGTTTACCATACTTTTAAAGAAAGAACAGAAACTGGTGAACACTTCATGAGTGTGTGACAATGTGTGACAATGTGTGTGTGTGCGTAAGAGTATGACCATGCGTGTGTGACACATTTAGTCTCCCGTGAATACATACGTCACTTTCACACATACCATGATCCATCTCACAGTTATTGCTGAGTCTGTGATGAATGTCGAAGTCATGATCTATGAGCGTGACATAGCTCACGACTGTAACGTTAATTTTAATACCTGCTATGTTGAAGCCATATCCTGTCAATATTCCATTATATTGTCATAAACCCAGTGACACCAGCGCACGATGACACACAACAGGACGAGATACCGCTCCCATCGACCACGCCCTATATAGCTGTATCCCAACACACACATGGATAACTATGCCCCCGGATACACTTCGGCCTGACGAGCCAACGCTTTAACCATTAGGCTACCCCACCTAACAACATTACTATTGCATTATAAAACAAAATGAGTGATACCATGAACAGATCAGCGCCACCAGGACATAATGACACGGAACAGTACAATTTCAACCACGTCCTTTTAGCTGCATCCCGTGACACACATGGATAACTATATTCCCCGGATATTCCAGAAGAATACTGAATACCGAGTCTTCCGTATGACACCAATATATTTTTTTTTAAATTTCGGGTGACGTCAAAGAAATTGCAATCTAACATATACTTATGCAATCAATTATACTTATATCTCACGGCACATAGAAGGGTAAGTAAACAGCAGATCCTTTAAGGTTCTGAAAATAGGTGAACTAAACAGTGGAGACCAAAGCATTGAATACTTTGCCATGGTCCATTGCCGCAGTTTGTTTGTGAGAGTTGCGTCCCCTAGCCGGAAAAGGATCTTGTGGTCATTTTTACGACAATTGGCCTGTTAGTGCCTGTGTTTCACCAAGTATTTAACATCCCCCACTTACTTAACTTCCTTCAACCAAGTAGCCCTATGTTGATCTCAAGCCAAACCACACTCACGCCATCCATCGATTTACACAGATCACTGAAAGTAATATTGAGTGCTACCAAGATATGTTGGACGACTATAACCAGATCTTTCATGTCAAGACAATTTTTAAGAATGAATGTGAATTATTCACTCGTTCACCAACGTGTATCCTGGTAGATGGCGACGAGGCATAGAACAGGGTGTTCTTGATTCTGTGGAAACGAATGTCTCTGATGAAGTTGGGTTGGAAACCGAAGCATGTATAGGAACTGGAAGTAAAATCTTGACGGGTGCAGCCCTTCATTGAAATTACTATGTAGAAAATTCATTTATATCAGTGAGCGTGATCGTAGTGGGCAGCAAATAGATTTAACATGGAAACCCCACAAGCTGTATTGCTCCTGAGACATTAAGTTGTGGCATCGACACCTCTTACACTGTTTCAGGGTGGCTATGTACGGTTAAATTATTAGATGTCGTGTTAGTGAGCAATTCATCGGTCTCAAATGAAATCAAACAGAGTGTAGTTGGTCTAACTGCACGTTATAATCTTGTCCTGTGCTGGGGGATGTACGTGGAGCGTGTTAATCAACGGGTGAAGCCCCATGTTGTACAGTACTTTGTGGGAGCACGATCAATACTTTACTAAACAGCGGATGTACATGTGGTCTGTTTCCACATTAAATCCTTAGACAGGTAGAATGAACGACGTTTCATACAAACATTCTTCAGACGAATCTGTGTGGGTTGCCTAGCTGTCAAATCCTGGACATCACGAAGAAGAGGTGTTCGCTGGACAAGTGCGAGAGGTTCTAACCCATTACCACGGTTAGAATTCCAGACATATTCTTATCAACCTGTATTCTATAAATGTAAAAGTATGGTCAGAGATAACAAATGCTCCTGTCTCTAATATGACATAAGATTACCTTTGCACAGGCCTTACTGACACAATGCATGAATCTTATCAAGAAAAGAAAAAGAGGTAGGTCTCACATGAACTGAAGCCATGTTGAATCCAACGCAGTTCGTGTGCTTCATGCTGGGATTCCTGTTCGTGGTGAGTAAGATCACAGTTCATGTTATATAACGCATTAACAACATTATTGGATGTTGAATGGTGTGGCTTTTAACAGATGTCATCCAGAAAGCTGTACGGTCTTATCTGATAGTATATGTTTGCCTGGAGGAACGCAAATGGACAACCGTTATCTTTCATAATGAATGAAGGTTTTATAAAGGTTGTTGTCACACATGTTCCTGTCTGACCATGTTTATGAGACAGTTGCATTAAATTTCATACTTGAACAAAATGTACTTAATATATGCTAACGATATTTACAAGAGAAATGTAGGTATGTTCAAATCTATTCATATGGACAAACGTCAGGTTAATCTGTGGAGATCCTGTCCTCGTCTTTTTGCTACTGGGAGCGTCTGGTTAGTCCAGTGGTTAAAGCGTTCGTTGGTCACGCCGAAGACCCGAGTTCGATTCCCCACATGAATAGACTGATTGAATGACTGAGTTTAGTTTTACGCCGCTTTTAGCATTATTCCAGCAATATCACGGCGGGGGGACACAAGAAATGGGCTGAACACATTGTGCCCATGTGGGGAATCGAACCCGGGTCTTCGGCGTGACGAGCCAACGCTTTAACCACTAGGCTACCCCACCGCCCCTCCACATGAATACAACGTCTGAAAGCACATTTAAGGTGTCCTCCGCCGTGATATTTCTGAAATAATGTTAAAAGCGGCATAAATGTACTAACTCACTTTTGCTTCAAATGATCGTTGGGAGAGAGAAATGCTCCTACTGGTATTTGTACCCATGGGTTATCCATAGTCTATAGTACGATGATAACAAAGGTATTCTTTATAGCTCAGCTATTTATGTATGTGGATTTTCATATGATTCTTGAAGACAGTGACACGAACGTAAACTGACCACTTCCTTTAATCGTTTATACATTTATATGCCTTTCTGTTTCAGTTTGATTGCTACACAACATTAGTTCAAGGTCAGTTCTATTTTGCTGGAGTTCCTGTTTGAAACACATCTTTGCTTCTGCAGCATGGATTACAATATTCCCAGTTTACATGCTATTGGTATTGGACTTGCAATGCCACGGGATACTGTTTACTTTTCTTGTGCAAAACTGGATTTGTATTTTTATTTTCCATCCCAATCAATGACGCTCACTCACTCACTCCACAGCTGAATCCACCCCTATACTGCTGACCAAAGCTGACCCCCGGGTCCAGGTGTTCAGGAACGGACAGTGGGCATACATCTGCGGTAATGGCTGGAACTCTAAAGATGCGAAGGTCATTTGTCGGATGATGGGATACTGGTGAGTAAATAGCTGGATTCCCTTGTAACATACAAATGCTTTAGAACATGCTCAAGTACAATGAGAAAGCATGTCAACAAAAACATTATGTCCATGGACATAACTAAATAATATATGATGATGCATTGTCAGACTTAATGCATAATGCAGTTTGGTTTCGTAATGAAATGGTGCCATTAAGATGTACGATCATTAACTCTGTGTTCGATACAGTGGGAACGTTAAGAAGGCCCTGACACAAGCCTCTGGTCTATTTCCAGGCAGGGTACTGGCACTGCTCGGATCATCGCGTTGAGCGGTTCGGAGAAATTCTGGCTCGACGACGTGGACTGCGTCGGCAACGAGACCGACATCAGCGAGTGTGGCTTCCAAGCCTGGGGGATACCGTCATGTCCAGCTGGGGGAGTGGCAGGAGTCAACTGTGAGGTGTCGGGTGAGTTTCCTGG
The DNA here is from genome assembly GCF_003918875.1 of Haliotis rubra. Taxonomy (NCBI): domain Eukaryota; kingdom Metazoa; phylum Mollusca; class Gastropoda; order Lepetellida; family Haliotidae; genus Haliotis; species Haliotis rubra. Next base: position 590,510 of record NW_025767386.1, on the reverse strand, counting down.
CGTAGATGAAGCGGATACCGTCATTTCCAGCTGGTGGAGTGGCGGGCGTCAACTGTGAGGTGTCGGGTGAGTTTCCTGGAGTAGATGTAGCAGATACCGTCATGTCCAGCTGGTGGGGTAACGGAAGTCAACTGTGAGGTGTCGGGTGAGTTTCCTGGCGTAGATGAAGCGGGTACCGTCATGTCCAGCTGGTGGAGCGGCGGGAGTCAACTGTGATGTGTCGGGTGAGTTTCCTGGAGTAGATGTAGCGGATACCGTCATGTCCTGCTGGTGGGGTAGTGGAAGTCAACTGTGAGGTGTCGGGTGAGTTTCCTGGCGTAGATGAAGCGTATACCGTCATGTCCAGCTGGTGGAGAGGCGGGAGTCAACTGTGAGGTGTCGGGTGAGTTTCCTGACGTAGATGAAGCGGATACCGTCATGTCCTGCTGGTGGGGTAGCGGAAGTCAACAGTGAGGTGTCGGGTGAGTTTCATGGTGTAGATGAAGCGTATACCGTCATGTCCTGCTGGTGGAGTGGCGGGAGTCAACAGTGAGGTGTCGGGTGAGTTTCCTGGCGTAGATCAAGCGGATACCGTCATGTCCAGCTGGTGGAGTGGCGGGAGTCAACTGTGAGGTGTCCGGTGAGTTTCATGGCGTAGATGAAGCGGATACCGTCATGTCCAGCTGGTGGAGCGGCGGGAGTCAACTGTGAGATGTCAGGTGAGTTTCCTGGAGTAGATGTAGCGGATACCGTCATGTCCTGCTGGTGGGGCGGCGGAAGTCAACTGTGAGGTGTCGGGTGAGTTTCCTGACGTAGATGAGGCGGATACAGTCATGTCCAGCTGGTGGAGTGGCGGGAGTCAACTGTGAGGTGTCGGGTGAGTTTCCTGACGTAGATGAGGCGGATACCGTCATGTCCAGCTGGTGGAGTGGCGGGAGTCAACTGTGAGGTGTCGGGTGAGTTTCCTGCCGTAGATGAAGCGGATACCGTCATGTCCTGCTGGTGGGTTAGCGGAAGTCAACAGTGAGGTGTCGGGTGAGTTTCCTGGAGTAGATGAAGCGGATACCGTCATGCCCTGCTGGTGGAGTGGCGGGAGTCAACTGTGAGGTGTCGGGTGCGTTTCCTGCCTTAAATGAAGCGGATACCGTCATGTCCAGCTGGTGGGGTAGCGGAAGTCAACTGTGAGGTGTCGGGTGAGTTTCCTGGCGTAGATGAAGCGGATACCGTCATGTCCAGCTGGTGGAGTGGCGGGAGTCAACTGTGAGGTGTCGGGTGAGTTTCCTGGAGTAGATGAAGCGGATACCGTCATGCCCTGCTGGTGGAGTGGCGGGAGTCAACTGTGAGGTATCGGGTGAGTTTCCTGCCTTAGATGTACCGGATACCGTCATGTGCAGCTGGTAGGGTAGCGGGCGTCAACTGTGAGGTGTCTGGAGAGTTTCCTTGAGTAGATGAAGCGTATACCGTCATGTCCAGCTGGGGGGAGTGGCGGGAGTCAACTGTGAGGTGTCGGGTGAGTTTCTTGCCGTAGATAAAGCGTATACAGTCAAGTCAAACTAGTAGAGAGTCGGGCGTCAACAGTGAGGTGTCGGGTGAGTTTCCTGGCGTAAATGAAGCGGATACCGTCATGTCCAGCTGGTGGAGAGGCGGGAGTCAACTGTGAGATGTCGGGTGAGTTTCCTGGCGTAGATGAAGCGGATACCGTCATGTCCAGCTGGTGGAGCGGCGGGAGTCAACTGTGAGGTGTCGGGTGAGTTTCCTGCCGTAGATGTAGCGGATACCGTCATGTCCCGCTGGTGGGGTGGCGGAAGTCAACCGTGAGGTGTCGGGTGAGTTTCCTGCCGTAGATGAAGCGGATAACATCACGTTTTGCTGGGGGCATCAGTGGCGTCAGTTGTGGGGTGTCGGGTGAGTTTCTTGCCTCGGCAGACATATTGCCATACCCTGCTGGGAGAATCGGGGCCGTCAACTGTGAGATATCACCGTCTGGCTGATGGGGCGGCTGATACAGTTGGACATGTCTAATGTGCTATGTTTCCCATGTTTTCAACACAGTCCAATCACCGGATGGCTGATCGTGGTGTGTGACATGTCATTCGATGTAGGTTTCCTGTGGTTTCAGCACTGCCCAATGTCCGGCTGACCAATGGGTTCGGACCATGGGAAGGTCGTGTGGAGATCTATGAAAACGACATGTGGCAGCCCGTGTGTTCAACAGGCTGGGACGACGAAGACGCTCAAGTCATCTGTAGAGAACTCGGAGTTAGGTACACTATATTAAAAATATGTCAACGTTATGAAGCGGGTGAACACAATCTTTTCCCAGCTGTTGACCAAGAAACATATTCAGTTGTTTTGGAAAAGCGTTTGCTTAGCTTTGATCCCGTTAAATGTTTGGGCGGCTTAGTATCCTAGAGTTTGAGCGGTCGCTCGTCACGCTAAAGACACGAGTTCGATTCCCGACCTGTTGAGCCAGAGCATATTACATTTCCATGGATACACGTTTTCTTCTCTTTAGTCTCGTTATTAAGTTTCGGGGCGATGGGGTACAATGCCAATTTCTGGTTTCTCCACCTATGGCATTGCTGTAATATTGCTCAAAGTGGCGTAAAGCCATACCCAGTCACTGTTCTGAGGACTGAAACAGAGATGTCGTTAGTTCAGGTGAAATGATTCCAACGTAACACCTTTTTGATTGTTGCTTTACCCTGCAGTTAGTTGATAAAACTCACACCGAATCGATAACAGTGACGGGTTGACAGATCAGTGGCACCACTCACTCTTGGATTTGTCTGTTGCAGGTCCTCAGGTGGCTTTGCCCACACCGACGGGAAGTACGGTCGGAGTACCAACCCGCCTATAATCACGTCCTCCAAATGTGTGGGAAGCGAAAGGGACATTTCCTTGTGTCCAGCCAAACTGACCACGCCCTCACAGACATCCTGTGTTCAGGCGGGGGTCGAGTGTTATAGTCAGTACAATCATAGATAATCACTTAATGGACGACCAAATATATCAGTGTCGACTGAATGAATTGTGTGAGGCCCAGTCCGATGTAAGGGTTTTAGCATTATTTCCCAGGGAAACGATCAATTGACCTGCGAGTTGGGTTACATCTTAATGGGGCAAGGGTAAAGGGTGCTTCCATAGCCTAAGGAAATTCAATTTGCTTTGCACATTTCATTCTGGACTCCCGATAGACCTATGATTGTGGCTTCAAATCCCGATTCAAAACATTATCCTGTTATGTTTGTGTGTCAAAACAATATTCGTTGATTTCATTAAAGTATGATTTTTTTCATAGTTATCTAAAAGAAAACGTCTCAAGATTTCTAAACCATTTATCTGCAGTGTTGTTAGGTACGACATTTGCTATGTCTAGGTACGACACTTCATTGTGTTCCTTGCTGTGTCATGAGTTACTTATCATCAATTTAGTCTTTATTACCCGAGGATAGATTCCATACAATTGAGTTATATTGTCCAGCTTGAGGTGGCAAGTTGTCACAGCGCGTTCTTATTTACTCGGGATCTTACAAAGATGAGTAACTCACTTTAAAATATCCCTGAAAGGTGTATGAGTTTTGAAGTACTGAGTGTAAAGAATATTCGTCCATCAAGAAAATGGTCGGTACCTTAATAATTATATAGTTATTTGGAGAAGAGTAACAATACATTCTCTGTGTAACAATGGTATTGAGATACGATTTTGAAGAAGGTGTACCTGCGGTACAGCCTTTAATATATATCAGTTGTGTAAGTTTCTTTGGCGGCCAAATCATCTTTTCGCATTGTTGTCGGTCTGTTTCAGATTGTGGATACCAATATTCAGGTGAGGCGGGCATCCTGCAGTCTGACAACTACCCCCAGCCATACCCTCGGAACGTCCACTGCCTCTATATCATCCGTCCCACCAACACCGGCCAGCTGTACAAGTTGGAGTTCTCGGACTTCAAGACCGAGTCATGTTGTGATATTGTACATGTAGGTACCACACTGACTTCTAGACAGAGTCCTGCTGTGACACTGTACATGTAGGTACCATACTGACTTCTAGACAGAGTCCTGCTGTGACACTGTATACGTTTGTACCACAATGACCTCAAGACAGAGTCCTGCTGTGACACTGTACACGTTTGTACCACAGTGACACATATACAGAGTCCTGCTGTGACATTGTACACGTTTGTACCACAGTGACCTCGAGACAGAGTCCTGCTGTGACACTGTACACGTTTGTACCACAGTGACACATATACAGAGTCCTGCTGTGACATTGTACACGTTTGTACCACAGTGACCTCGAGACAGAGTCCTGCTGTGACATTGTACATGTTTGTACCACAGTGACCTCGAGACAGAGTCCTGCTGTGACACTGTACACGTTTGTACCACAGTGACACATATACAGAGTCCTGCTGTGACACTGTATAGGTTTGTACCACAATGACCTCAAGACAGAGTCCTGCTGTGACACTGTACACGTTTGTACCACAGTGACACATATACAGAGTCCTGCTGTGACATTGTACACGTTTGTACCACAGTGACCTCGAGACAGAGTCCTGCTGTGACACTGTACACGTTTGTACCACAGTGACACATATACAGAGTCCTGCTGTGACATTGTACACGTTTGTACCACAGTGAACTCGAGACAGAGTCCTGCTGTGACACTGTACACGTTTGTACCACAGTGACCTCGAGACAGAGTCCTGCTGTGACACTGTACACGTTTGTACCACAGTGACACATATACAGAGTCCTGCTGTGACACTGTATAGGTTTGTACCACAGTGACCTCGAGACAGAGTCCTGCTGTGACACTGTATAGGTTTGTACCACAGTGACCTCAAGACAGAGTCCTGCTGTGACACTGTACACGTTTGTACCACAGTGACCCATAGATAGAGTCCCGCTTTGACATTGTTCATATTTGGACCACAGTGACCTCTAGAGAGAGTTGTTCTGTGACATTGTACACGTTTGTACCACAGTGACCTCGAGACAGAGTCCTGCTGTGACACTGTATAGGTTTGTACCACAGTGACCTCAAGACAGAGTCCTGCTGTGACACTGTATAGGTTTGTACCACAATGACCTCAAGACATAGTCCTGCTGTGACACTGTATAGGTTTGTACCACAGTGACCTCGAGACAGAGTCCTGCTTTGACATTGTACACGTTTGTACCACAGTGACCTCGAGACAGAGTCCTGCTGTGACACTGTACACGTTTGTACCACAGTGACACATATACAGAGTCCTGCTGTGACACTGTATACGTTTGTACCACAATGACCTCAAGACAGAGTCCTGCTGTGACACTGTACACGTTTGTACCACAGTGACACATATACAGAGTCCTGCTGTGACATTGTACACGTTTGTACCACAGTGACCTCGAGACAGAGTCCTGCTGTGACACTGTACACGTTTGTACCACAGTGACACATATACAGAGTCCTGCTGTGACATTGTACACGTTTGTACCACAGTGACCTCGAGACAGAGTCCTGCTGTGACACTGTATACGTTTGTACCACAGTGACCTCGAGACAGAGTCCTGCTGTGACACTGTACACGTTTGTACCACAGTGACACATATACAGAGTCCTGCTGTGACACTGTATAGGTTTGTACCACAGTGACCTCAAGACAGAGTCCTGCTGTGACACTGTATAGGTTTGTACCACAATGACCTCAAGACATAGTCCTGCTGTGACACTGTATAGGTTTGTACCACAGTGACCTCGAGACAGAGTCCTGCTGTGACACTGTATAGGTTTGTACCACAGTGACCTCGAGACAGAGTCCTGCTGTGACACTGTACACGTTTGTACCACAGTGACCTCAAGACAGAGTCCTGCTGTGACACTGTATACGTTTGTACCACAGTGACCTCAAGACAGAGTCCTGCTGTGACACTGTATAGGTTTGTACCACAGTGACCTCGAGACAGAGTCCTGCTGTGACACTGTACACGTTTGTACCACAGTGACACATATACAGAGTCCTGCTGTGACACTGTATAGGTTTGTACCACAGTGACCTCAAGACAGAGTCCTGCTGTGACACTGTATAGGTTTGTACCACAGTGACCTCAAGACAGAGTCCTGCTGTGACACTGTACACGTTTGTACCACAGTGACCCATAGATAGAGTCCTGCTTTGACATTGTTCATGTTTGGACCACAGTGACCTCTAGAGAGAGTTGTTCTGTGACATTGTACACGCTTGTACCACAGTGACCTCAAGCCAGAGTCCTGCTGTGACATTGTTCATGTTATGACCAAAGTGACCTCTAGACAGAGTACTAATGTGACACTGTATAGGTTTGTACCACAGTGACCTCAAGCCAGAGTCCTGCAGTGACATTGTCTGGTCCAGACTCGATTATTTACAGACCGCCGCCATATAGCTGGAATATTGCTGAGTGCGGCGTAAAACTAAACTCACTCACTCACTCACTCCTGCAGTGACATTGTTGATGTTTGCACCACAGTGACCTCGAGCCAGAGTCCTGCTGTGACATTGTTCATGTTTTGACCAAAGTGACCTCTAGACAGAGTCCTGCTGTGCGATTGTTTATGTTTTGACCACAGTGACCTCTAGACAGAGTCCTGCTGTGACATTGTTCACGCTTGTACCACAGTGACCTATAGACAGAGTCCTGCTGTGAGACTCTACACGTTTGTACCACAGTAACCTCTAGGAAGAGTCCTGCTGTGAAATTGTTCTTGTAGGTACCACAATGACCTCTAGACAGATTCCTGCTGTGACATTGTTCATTGTTTCTAGATGCCACTAGCACATGCCAGTGAGTCATCCTGTCAAATCGTGGAATACACCAGGCATGTATGAGATAGTGTAAAGGATCCACTACCCTTTGGGTCCAGAAACCTTCTAGTTTAGTTGCACAGACGTATCAGACTTGTTGAATGTAGCGAAACCGCTGTAGTCTGACTTATCGAAATAAAGTTCGTATTCTTGTTTCATTTTAAATAAGACATTTATTAAAGTACAGTCTCGTTCTGAATAATAGTCGGATCACCATCTTATCAGGGCCACAAAGATGTAGTAATAATAAACTAGGTCGCCACACTCAAGATGAAGTCATATGTTAACATTGTACATGTACATGTGCTAATTTGGTCGTCCTGCCACAAAATTGATGCACACAATGTTTTACTGTCATCCAGGTCGCCACACTCAACAGTTCCTCCAGCATCCCCGTCGGTGGCTCCACCTACAGCGGCAGCGGCAAACCCCCCATCCTCCTCGGCAAAGCATTTGCCGTCAGCTTCGACACTGACGGCTCCAACAACATGGCCGGCTTCCAAGCCAAGTGGAGCCGTGAGTGGAGGTGTTTAATGATATTAATACAAGGGTACTCCGTATAGAATAACAGAACAACGCTTCAAATGACTAAAGAACTGTCGATGCATCATTCCGCCATTGAAAATGTGTCTGTTTTCATGGGGTAATGGGAAGAAAAGGTTTCTGTTGACTGGTTCTGTTATTGGGATGGATCATGCAACTGGTTTTACAATGTCGCACCTGCACTTTATAGGCACGCACATACTGTTGGAAGTAGACACTTTCCCCATTTGTGTAGATCGATTTCCATGTTGTTGATTGTCTGGTCCAGACTCGATTGATTACAGATGAGAGGGGTAATTGAACAATAAATAAACAAAAACAGATTGACACTGGTTAAGTAAACATAATATGACAAAGTCGTCAAAATTTCTGATAGTTCCCGATAATAGTTGCTTTGTTCTGTATGCATTACATATTACCTCAATGCATGCAGAATGAAAACGTCTGTCGGCGGCACTGCCAAGGTCACTTTGTCATCTACAGCGGCTTTGGTGCAGGATGTCGTCAACATGTCGTGTGACGCGGGGACTTTCAATATCCAGATTGACCTCACCTTCCTGAAGCGACTATACCCAGCTTCCTCAGAGAGAACCATCGCTCTGGCTGATTCCTCCTGTACCGGCATCGTCAGCAACGACATCTTAATCATCAACACGAACGCCGATTCCTGCGGGACAATAGTCAAGGTAGTGTTTGACGTTATAGAACGCTAGTGACGTCATCTGGTTGTTATCACAGAACCTTGTTTCGTAGAATCACCTCTAAGCAGGGACGTAAACAGAATCTTAGTCATCAACACGAAGGGTGCCCCATGTAGGACCAATATCAAGGTGAAAATATTACAGAACAATGGGCAATGGGCATTACAGTGCAGGGTCGATTCCAGCATTCTGTAGGGTGTGTAGATTAGTGGTGTAAGCGTTCGCTCGTCAAGCCGAAGGCCCCGGTTCGATTCCCCACATGTGTACAATACGTGAAGCTCATGTTGGTGTCCCCGGCCATGATACTGCTGGAAGTTTGCTGAAAGCGGCGTAAAACAATACTCACTCGCCCCAGAATCTACGTTTTGCTGTTACATCTTACTCAAGTGTGTACACCAATAGGGTATAATGTGATAATTAAGTCCTTTCTGTACTCCACTCCATGTTGTTCGTTAGACAGAGGCAGACAGACACGTCTACACCAACTTCCTCGTGGACAGAATATTTGCAACCGAGTCCAACGACATTGTTCGAGGTCAGAGGTGGAAGATACCCCTCACGTGCTCCGTGCCTCGTTCTGAATCCTTCTCCATCCATTATCAACCCTACCCGGATGTAGGCCTGCGGAGAGCATCAGACGTGGAGGTCCTAAAACGAAATGTCAAAGGTCAGGTTTAGTTCCGGAAACATAAACATGTACTCCACATACAGCAATATGTGCCATATCACAATGGTATGTGTATGGGGGGTGGTGTGAAAGCCTATTTGTTATAGCGTTCGCTCGTCACATTGGTCACTACAGCTGCCGACTATTTTTACCATTATATCACATATTTTATTCTGAGCTGGATTCCATCACTTTGGTGTTGGAGTAGTCTAGTCCACCCGTCACGCCGAAGACCCGGTTTCGATCCCATGGGTACATGGGTAAAATGTCTGGTGTCTTCCGTCATGATATTGCTGGAATGTTGTTAAAATGGCGTAAACCATACCCACTCACTATTGGAGTTCCAGGTCTTGAACAATGTGTCACTCACTCACTCACTCAATACTCATCCACCCACTCACTCACTGGTACATCTGTTTTGTGTATTTTATGTCTCTAATATCGGCGTTGGGGATTATGTGTTTTATCCATTATGAACTGGTTCGTCTTCAGCCACTTCGATAGAGGACGTCATCAACATATCGTGCAACAGTGGATCATTTAACATCCAGATTAATCGCCAAGTCCTGAAGCAACTCTACCCAGCCTCCTCAGAGAAAACCATCGGGCTTTCTGACCCCTTCTGTACTGGCACCATACTCAACGACAACATCGTCATCACATCTAAAGCAAATACCTGCGGCACAATGGTCAAGGTAGGTGGGTGATGATAGGAATCACTAGTGGCGTCATCCTAATGCTTTATGTGTCTTGTTTTCGTACAATAGCTTATTAGCAGGGACGTCAACTGAATACACTTAATCACCTCTAAAGCCAATACCTGTGGGACAAGTCCCATCCTGGAATCTGAGAAAGTACTTTGCAGAGAAAATGTAATCCCAAATATAGCATATAATTATGTTCCTGCGAGATGTCAGAATCGCCCTGATAGTGGTTAGTAGTGTAAACATAACAATGTAACTACCCTAGAGGTTAAAACGTTCTCTCGTCACACCGAAAAACCTGGTTCAATTCCGGACATGGGTACAATGTGTGAAGCCAATTTCTGGTGTATCCCGCGCGATATTGCTGGACTATTGCTAAAGGCAAGAGACCTTAACCCCCCTCACTCACTCGCTGTCAGTATGAGATGGTTCACTTACTTATGACGGAACATTAAGTTCCCATCCTGTGGTGGTAAAATGTATGTGAAGTGGAGGCAATGGATTTGTTGTAGGATTGTTCTCAGACATTTGCACCCATTTCTACTGACCCAAGTAGTGATTGTGCAAGACTATTGCGAAAAGCGGCGTAAAACCTCGCTCACTATTTACTGGCTGACGCTAATTCACTGAACATGTATACACAAAGAACTTAATTAAGCACCCCTGTATTTTTGCAATGATAGGTTTTCAACACGTACATAACGCTTCTCGTGGGGAGAACGATGGAAAAACATGAATTTTGTCTGACCTGTATCATCCTTTGGTTCACGAAAAACGACAAATTTATTGGAATCCATGTAGTTTTTATGATGATAATTGCTCAGTAACCCCCCCCCCAAAAAAAAAAAAAAAAAATATACCACTGATTTTATTACAAAACCATTTCTGTGCAAGTATGGCCCTGGACCCCGTTCCTCAAGGCGATCGTAGCGTTAAAGTGATCGTAACTCCCATACTTTAACATAGACTTACGACTGTCGTAGCGCTACGATCGCTTCGAGGAACGGGGACCTGGAATGTTTAACGTTGAATTTATTGGTGAATGTGAACATTCGAAATGTCATTTTGCGTGTCTTACACGATTCAAGGTACGAGTGTAACCGAGTGTAACCTCCTTGTGACTGTTCCTTCTGTCAGCCTCCTGATCCTCGGAAGGGACAGTCTACGCCATTCCTCGTTTGAAGCCGCTTCATATTGGGCCAGGTTCTGTACAGGAGGGTCCCTTTGTTGCACACGACGATCAGTCATGTCCCAGATATGCTCCTAATGGTTAAGATCGTGGTTCATTCAATCGTGAGATAAGTCAGGGGATGCTGAACTAAGTTCTTTGTGCGTATAATGCTCCGGTGTTTCCACTGCGCCATGAACCTTCTCTGTTCAGACCGAACCTGGGGAGCATGTCTACACCAACTTCCTCGTGGACAGAATCTTTGCTACTGAGTCAAACAACATCGTCAGAGGTGAGAGGTGGAAGGTTCCCATCAGCTGCTCGGTGCCTCGTTCTGAATCTGTCTCCATCAACTATCAAACCGACAGAAGACGGAGTAAAGTAGCAGTGGATTCTGAAGTGGATCGTCTGAGGAGGGTAGTCGAAGGTCACATCCGAGTCCAGCAGGACTTCCCGGTAACCATATATGTCTACGAGGACCAGGCGATGACGATCAGACAGTACACATCACCACAGAAGAGACTTGGGGATGACCTCTATTTCAGGTGCTGCACAGTTTGTTGGTAAACGCCGAGTTCAGCAATATCTCAGCTATATTATGGCGACATGTAAATACTAGAGACGCGACCAGACACTCCAGTGACTGGCATCATGAGTATCGATTTGTACAATAGGATGCGATGACATGTGTCATCAATGTGACTGTGATATGTAAACAATTGAGCTTCGACCAGAACATCCAGTGATTTGCATTATAAGTATCGATTTATACCATAGGGATACGATGACATGTGTCAACCATGTGACGGTGATATGTAAACAATTGAGCCTCGACCAGAACATCCAGTGATTGGCATCATAAGTATCGTTCTACGCTTTTGGGATACGATGACATGTGTCAACCAAGTCAACGAGCCTTACCACCCATTCCGTTCGTCGCATCATAGGACAAGCGTGGGTTGATAAAGATACGTCTAACCCAGCTCTTCACGGGTCATCTGGTTTGGGAGTCCAATAGCTTGAAATTGCAAGTGAGGTACACAGAGTGCAGAGTATCAGTCTAAATTCAGACTATATAAGAATTAGAATCAGAGGGGAATTTTCAACATACAGTTGCCAAACAACTTATTTCCACGTTTATGTTTCAGATATGTAAATGAGAGCAAGTTAAGCTTATAGTCTCCTTGCTGAGATGTCCACATCCTTTCTATAATCATATCTATATCATATTCTATATCATCCTGTAATATAATTCATGTTCTATGTTTTGTGGCTAGTTGAGACCATCCATACAACAAGGTATATTAAGTTGAATGACGACGTGTTTATTCACTGTGTACAGGGTACAGATGGACCTCGCTGATTCGGACCTGAAGCTGGTGGTTGGATCATGTTATGCCCTACCAACAGCTGCTGAGACTGTCGGGACGAAGTACTTCCTCGCAGAAGGAGGGTATGGAGAACTCTACTGTGCCTTTGGTTTCCTTTTCTTATCGTTCTGTCAAGAAACTCGGGTTTTTCCCCAATATGATCCTGTTGATTTTGAGACAGGAAACTACATTTTGATAAAACACCTCAGTCCAATCATATACTTGTCACAGCTATTTTGCCCTTTACAAACAAGAAACGAAATCAGTGCAGGATGTTTTCTATTTCAGATATTAAGTATAATTACTAAGACGTTTCGAAAACCGGTAAAAACATACTTGACATTTTGTAAATTATTTTGCGAGTCTAGGTGAGCTATTTCAACGTGGAGACTATGACTGTGACATTTTGTTTACCATAAACAAAACATCGTGGAACCGGATCAGTTTGTAAATAGGATTCATCAAATTCTGTTTTAAATGTAGATGTTGTTCCGTATTGATTTAACACCGCTAAATGTACCATTAAATAGTGAACAATATACCAACACAAATGTATATTTTCATTCATTAGGAATGATATTTTAACGGAATCGTTTTCTTGCGTTCGTATTCACTGCGTCCATAGGTCGGAACCTTGACTGGTATTTATTGGAATCGTAACGATATGGCCTTTAGCTACGTCGGTGGACTTCATACACTGACACTATGTATCTCTTAAGGTGGTTATGTTTGAACCGGCAAATAACATAAAACTCAAACATTAAACAGGAGCTTTCACGAAAGAGTATTTTGGGAATGGAATGTACGGATAACAAACATTGTCTTTGTCTTGTCAAAGATATTTGTAAAATAGTCCCGAAAACCCTGCAAGGCATTGTAAGACAGAGAGAATTAAGTATCACGTCCATACATTTCCTATGTAAAATGTGCCATGTGTTCCAGCTGCGCAGTAGACAGTGGTACCCGCATTCTCAGGACAACCAATCACCATACAGACTTTCCGATGAAGGTGTTCAAATTCTCTGGGAACTACAACACGGTGTACATCACATGTGACGTCAGAGTCTGCCCAGACACAAATACCTCCACCGCCTGCCAACAGACCTGTCCATCACGGGGGAAGAGAAGCAGTGAAAGAAACGCAGGGACGAACAGAGTTAAGTTTGGTCCTGTCACAGTAGAGGACCTGCCTGTCAACTGAGCCTGTTGTCGACGTGTGTCGTCGCTCCCGAGGTCGACTTTACAAATAAAGATGTTTTTCGTCATTATGAAACAGTTTGTGGTTCTGTCTGTTGGGTTGCACATAGTTCCCGCTGGTCACGTATGGAAAGACGCAGTGTTATCAGTTCATAATTTAAAAAAAAAAAAATTAAAATTTATTTTTATTCCATTTCAAGTTGCATGTACAGACAGAAGAGTGGCATCAGTTACATCATCAAGTTAATACACAATTGTATGTATACACACATGACTGACTGCCTGACTGAGTTTGGTTTTACGCTGCTTTTAGCAATATTCCAGCAATATCACGGCGGGGGACACCAGAAATGGGCTTCACACATTGTACCCATGTGGGGAATCGAACCCGGGTCTTCGGCGTGACGAGCGAACGCTTTGACCACTAGGCTACCCGATCGCCCTAGATACATAGGAGCCAGGTGACAATGATATGACTGTTGTGGACACCTTAATATGAGTAGGTCAAATTGCATGTGTGCTAAATTAAAATGTCGGTACGGTATCTAAGCGATATCATTTCCTAGTAAAACAACTAATATTGTTAGTTTTCATTGTAATAAACTTTCCGATATAGCATGTGTCTTTAACCAAAATAAGAAATTCTGAACGATATATCTTGCTGTTTGAGGCTTGAAGTATAGATTGATTTCTTGGCAAGTAATAAAATGTCATTTACTAATTGACATTCAAAGAAAACATGTGATATATCTTATGAGGCGGTTTTACAAAATACACATGTATCATCATCAACAACTTCATCTTCAATAGTTCTTTTTTCTTCTTTTTTAAATATTCTTTTTCTATTTTCATGAAACATAAGTTTTCTATCATTACGGTCGTTACATAATGGCATATACAAATACATATACATAATGAGATATCCAGCCTACAAGGATGTAACACAGTTAGACCTCTGAAATACTAAGGTGTATACCGTGCTGTATGTAGTGCCACATTCGACATATGTTTTATATAGCGTAACATACAGCATACAGTGTTGTATATAGCGTCATATCAGACACAGCATGTTGTATATGGGGTCACATCCGACATGTGGTACACAGCGCAACATCCGAAATATGTCGTATATAGTGTCATATCCAACATATCATATTGTATATAGCATATCAACCGACGTGTCATGTTGTATATAGCACCATATCCGACATGTAGTATATAGCGCAACATCCGAAATATGTCGTATATAGTGTCATATCCAACATATAATATTGTATATAGCATATCAACCGACGTGTCATGTTGTATATAGCACCATATCCAACACGTCATATTGTATATAGGACCACATCTGATGTATATTGCGTCACATATATAGTTCTTTTTTTGTATGAATTGTTCTGTTTATAAATCGGTATTGAAAGTCTTAGAGCCTACAGTCATTTGCACATTTCCTATAGTAGTTGAATACATATTTCCAGTCAATCTCAGTGGTCCAGTATTCTAAGGACTCGGGTGTAGTATCATTATTTCGTCAGAGAATTTCCTTGAGCCTTTAGCATTACAGATAATATATTTATATACATTATTAATATGTGGTTGATCGAATGTAAGTGTTTTGTTTCTGATCTGATATCTCCAGTTATTTGGAATGTTGTTTAACAAGTGTTGAAAGTCTGGGAAAGTTCCCTGTATTTTATATCTCTGTTTTATATTTTCATAACTCAGAAAGCCACTTTCATTACATATATCTTTTATGCTATGTATACCTTGACTAAACCCGTTTTTTTTATAACATATGATGATTTAAAGAAATGATTCAACCAAAGCGATTGAGTCAAGATTATTTTATCTACATCATTTTCCTCAAAAGTATTTTTTCACCAGTAAGTGTTATCATGGTCAAATAAACAGTCAACAGCATCGGAGTCAAGTGAAAATAAATGAGTTAAACGAAATAAACTAATTGATTGTGTAGGATTTTTTTACAACGTTTTTCAGTGAGGATAATTTCAAAGCATTAATGAAACATTCTACATCGATATTAGTTCATAGTTGTATTCCATCCAAGAACTGTTGTCCTGTGTGTTGGGTTGCACACAGTTTCCCGCTGGTCAAGTATGTACAGACACCGTATTATTAGTTCACAGTTCTCTTCCATCCAGGAACTGTTGTCCTGTGTGTTGGGTTGCACATAGTTTCCCGCTGGTCAAGTATGTGCAGACACCGTATTATTAGTTCACAGTTCTCTTCCATCCAGGAACAGTTGTCCTGTGTGTTGGGTTGCACATAGTTTCCCGCTGGTCAAGTATGTACAGACACCGTATTATTAGTTCACAGTTCTCTTCCATCCAGGTCAGTTGTATTCCATCCAGGAACTGTTGTCCTGTGTGTTGGGTTGCACATAGTTTCCCGCTGGTCAAGTATGTACAGACACCGTATTATTAGTTCACAGTTCTCTTCCATCCAGGAACTGTTGTCCTGTGTGTTGGGTTGCGCATAGTTTCCCGCTGGTCAAGTATGTACAAACACCGTATTATTAGTTCACAGTTCTCTTCCATCCAGGAACAGTTGTCCTGTGTGTTGGGTTGCGCATAGTTTCCCGCTGGTCAAGTATGTGCAGACACCGTATTATTAGTTCACAGTTCTCTTCCATCCAGGAACAGTTGTCCTGTGTGTTGGGTTGCACATAGTTTCCCGCTGGTCAAGTATGTACAGACACCGTATTATTAGTTCACAGTTCTCTTCCATCCAGGTCAGTTGTATTCCATCCAGGGACTGTTGTCCTGTGTGTTGGGTTGCACATAGGTTCCCGCTGGTCAAGTATGTACAGACACCGTATTATTAGTTCACAGTTCTCTTCCATCCAGGAACTGTTGTCCTGTGTGTTGGGTTGCGCATAGTTTCCCGCTGGTCAAGTATGTACAGACACCGTATTATTAGTTCACAGTTCTCTTCCATCCAGGAACTGTTGTCCTGTGTGTTGGGTTGCACATAGTTTCCCGCTGGTCAAGTATGTGCATACACCGTATTATTAGTTCACAGTTCTCTTCCATCCAGGAACAGTTGTCCTGTGTGTTGGGTTGCACATAGTTTCCCGCTGGTCAAGTATGTACAGACACCGTATTATTAGTTCACAGTTCTCTTCCATCCAGGTCAGTTGTATTCCATCCAGGAACTGTTGTCCTGTGTGTTGGGTTGCACATAGTTTCCCGCTGGTCAAGTATGTACAGACACCGTATTATTAGTTCACAGTTCTCTTCCATCCAGGAACTGTTGTCCTGTGTGTTGGGTTGCACATAGTTTCCCGCTGGTCAAGTATGTACAAACACCGTATTATTAGTTCACAGTTCTCTTCCATCCAGGAACAGTTGTCCTGTGTGTTGGGTTGCACATAGTTTCCCGCTGGTCAAGTATGTGCAGACACCGTATTATTAGTTCACAGTTCTCTTCCATCCAGGAACAGTTGTCCTGTGTGTTGGGTTGCACATAGTTTCCCGCTGGTCAAGTATGTACAGACACCGTATTATTAGTTCACAGTTCTCTTCCATCCAGGTCAGTTGTATTCCATCCAGGGACTGTTGTCCTGTGTGTTGGGTTGCACATAGGTTCCCGCTGGTCAAGTATGTACAGACACCGTATTATTAGTTCACAGTTCTCTTCCATCCAGGAACTGTTGTCCTGTGTGTTGGGTTGCGCATAGTTTCCCGCTGGTCAAGTATGTACAGACACCGTATTATTAGTTCACAGTTCTCTTCCATCCAGGAACAGTTGTCCTGTGTGTTGGGTTGCACATAGGTTCCCGCTGGTCAAGTATGTACAGACACCGTATTATTAGTTCACAGTTCTCTTCCATCCAGGTCAGTTGTATTCCATCCAGGAACTGTTGTCCTGTGTGTTGGGTTACACATAGTTTCCCGCTGGTCAAGTATGTACAGACACCGTATTATTAGTTCATAGTTCTCTTCCATCCAGGTCAGTTGTATTCCATCCAGGAACTGTTGTCCTGTGTGTTGGGTTGCACATAGGTTCCCGCTGGTCAAGTATGTACAGACACCGTATTATTAGTTCACAGTTCTCTTCCATCCAGGAACTGTTGTCCTGTGTGTTGGGTTGCACATAGTTTCCCGCTGGTCAAGTATGTACAGACACCGTATTATTAGTTCACAGTTCTCTTCCATCCAGGAACAGTTGTCCAGTGTGTTGGGTTGCACATAGTTTCCCGCTGGTCAAGTATGTGCAGACACCGTATTATTAGTTCACAGTTCTCTTCCATCCAGGAACAGTTGTCCAGTGTGTTGGGTTGCACATAGTTTCCCGCTGGTCAAGTATGTGCAGACACCGTATTATTAGTTCACAGTTCTCTTCCATCCAGGAACAGTTGTCCTGTGTGTTGGGTTGCACATAGTTTCCCGCTGGTCAAGTATGTACAGACACCGTATTATTAGTTCACAGTTCTCTTCCATCCAGGTCAGTTGTATTCCATCCAGGAACTGTTGTCCTGTGTGTTGGGTTGCACATAGGTTCCCGCTGGTCAAGTATGTACAGACACCGTATTATTAGTTCACAGTTCTCTTCCATCCAGGAACTGTTGTCCTGTGTGTTGGGTTGCGCATAGTTTCCCGCTGGTCAAGTATGTACAGACACCGTATTATTAGTTCACAGTTCTCTTCCATCCAGGAACAGTTGTCCTGTGTGTTGGGTTGCACATAGTTTCCCGCTGGTCAAGTATGTACAGACACCGTATTATCAGTTCACAGTTCTCTTCCATCCAGGTCAGTTGTATTCCATCCAGGAACTGTTGTCCTGTGTGTTGGGTTGCACATAGGTTCCCGCTGGTCAAGTATGTACAGACACCGTATTATTAGTTCACAGTTCTCTTCCATCCAGGAACAGTTGTCCTGTGTGTTGGGTTGCACATAGTTTCCCGCTGGTCAAGTATGTACAGACACCGTATTATTAGTTCACAGTTCTCTTCCATCCAGGAACTGTTGTCCTGTGTGTTGGGTTGCACATAGGTTCCCGCTGGTCAAGTATGTACAGACACCGTATTATTAGTTCACAGTTCTCTTCCATCCAGGGTCAGTTGTATTCCATCCAGGAACTGTTGTCCTGTGTGTTGGGTTACACATAGTTTCCCGCTGGTCAAGTATGTACAGACACCGTATTATTAGTTCATAGTTCTCTTCCATCCAGGTCAGTTGTATTCCATCCAGGAACTGTTGTCCTGTGTGTTGGGTTGCACATAGTTTCCCGCTGGTCAAGTATGTACACACACCGTATTATTAGTTCACAGTTCTCTTCCATCCAGGAACTGTTGTCCTGTGTCTTGGGTTGCGCATAGTTTCCCGCTGGTCAAGTATGTACAGACACCGTATTATTCGTTCACAGTTCTCTTCCATCCAGGTCAGTAGTCCGAACTCAAGTTTTGAAATGACATCATCGACTTCTACCACAATAACTCGCTGGAGTAATGAATGATGTATTATATATTGAACGATTAGATTCGATTATATTGAACTTTACAATCATACCTTCTTGCCCAGTTATAGAAATAATACTGTGACATTGAAGAATGCTTGAATTGCTTCTTTTCCTGAAGATAACTGTAAATTAAACGTAAGCATAATCACGCACTACGCCTCACGCGTGCAAGGAAAACGGCTATTACTATTTTAGTATAAAGCGTTGTTTCCGCACTGCGCACACATGAAAACCTGGTTTTATCTTTTCAAATGACATCCAGAAATCACTGCTCTCTTCCATTAAAAGTCACAAGCAAGTCCCACACTAATGCACTTCACAAGCACCTAGTCACACCAGCTCATCTAAGATGATAAAAAAATCTTTCAAAACAATGAAACGGGAAATATGCCAATCCTTGCCACAAAATGGCAGATATCCACTGCATTTAAATCATGAGAGATCTCAAAACTAACGAATAGTGTATGTTTCACAATACTGACTCATCTACAGACTGGCCTAGAGAAGCACACATTCAACCTACACCAGTCTCAGTGATGCCTACAGGATAAAGTTGACCATCATATAGAGCCACATACAGTTCTTGTCGTAAAAGGCGACTAACGGAATCGGTTGGTCAGCCTCGCTGACATGGTTGACGCATGCCATCGTATCTAAGTTGGGTAAATCGATGCTCATGATGTTGATCAGTGGATTGTCTGGTCCAGACTCGATTATTTACAGACCACTGCCATATAGCTTGAATATTGCTGAGTGCGGCGTAAACTAAACTCACTCACGAGGTTCCTTCGACGTGTTATCAACATTGTCTGTGGTTGTAACCGATTCCATGGTCAGGTCGAACATCGACGGGTTTGTTTGTGAGGGAAATGTCTCTACGTGGTGTTCTTAATGGATTCGTATCCCCGAGCATCATAAAGGAGGATCAGCAGGTGTTATTCTGTGTTTTCTAACGGTGTCTTTCCTTGTCAAATAACTTCTCACATTTTTTGCATTGTATTCGCAACCTATTTCTTCTAAACTTGTAATGTAAGCCTCTTGGAGTAAATAGGACACTGTGAATCTGATGGTAATTGATAGCAAATTTGTTTTCGCTTTGATCGCATGATATAGTTTTGCTGACCCCGAGTCTTAATATGTTAGGGTCGAAATAGATACTGAAAAATATTCTTTCCGACCTTCCGCATGCACAGTGAACATAGAAAGTTGTAGTGTTGGGCTGTTATGAGCTATAAACACCCCCGCCCAGACGTGGCTGGTGACACGCCTGACTGCTCAGCCATCACCCACCGTCTCGCCATATATGTGACCTGGTTCGGTCAGGCTGTGTAGGCGAACGGTAGCGGGATTACCCTGGCTAAATTTAGACTTGGTTTTGCGAAATACTTGCCTTTATGAAGTTCAAAGAAGGCTATTCACAGCACGTGACTCTGATTAACCAATCAATATCGGCACTTAAGCTGAAGTGACGCATTCGTTTGAATAGCCTGAATAATGTTATTGTCAGCACATGATTCGCTGCAGATGGCATATTATATCATCTTGTGAGTTCATTCTGAAAGATTCACCAGGAACTAGGATAAAGGTCAAAGGATATATTTCAGTTTTCTACATGCCCCTCGCTTCCGTAATGGGCAGTCACGTGGTATAAACACTCAGTCGACAGTTTGAGGATTCAGAGTTACATCTGCGTTTGTTGTGGATGCATAACGTTCCTGGTGGTAAGTCTAATGTAACAGCAGACTGTAGCCTATTGTTGTGTGCAGAGCTCTAGTGCACGGAGACATGGTGATGATCCATATACACCTAAGCCCAGATTCCTAGTAAGCCTTTAAACCAAGCATCTTGTGCTTGTAGCTTACGATCTGGAGTACCGGGAATTCAAGCCCGTGAAGATCCGGGCTAGTGTTTTAAGGATCTTCAGCAACCCATGCCTGTCGTAAGAGGCGACTAACGGTTGACATAATGTCATCGTATCCCATGTGTGTAAATCGATGCACAACTGTTGTGCCAATGAACCAACAAGCGGGGAGTTCAACTCGGATGACTGTGTAGATTGATGCATTGGCGGTTGCAGGAAGGGGAGTGGGGGGTTGGGTGAATGGCTTTTGTATGTGTGTGTGTGTGTGTGTGTGTGTGTGGGGGTGGGGGGGGGGCTTATGCTGTTGTTTGCGATCTAACTTAAAAGCCGGCATTTTCAGTTATCCATGATTGTCGGAAGAGTTGATTATGGGATCAGACAGGTGGTCAATCTCCTTGATTTGATTGATGCTTATAATTGTACCCAAATTGCATGGATGCTCATTATGTCAGTCTCAGGGTTGTTTGGTCCAGACTCGATTATATACAGATGAAGTAACACATGCGAGGTGAAGCGTTATACAACATATACATTCTCAATATGATAGTTATAGGAACGTGATGTGTGATAATAGTAGCCTTCCCTCTCACCTGGAAAAGCTTACCGCAAGGTGTAGTTACAACAAAAGGTATAGTATTTATTATAACTGTTTAATTAATACTGACGTGGGCACAAAAGTGATATATATATATTGTAAAAAGATTTTAAAGGAATTTACCAACTGACCCTCTAAAAAGGGTTATAGAATTCATAGGTCGGTATTACAGGAAAGGTGTTGGGTTAGTTGCAGCAATATCACGGCGGGGAAGGGGTTGGGGGTGGGGGTCACCAGTAATGGGCTTCACACATTGTACCCATATGGAGAATCGAACCCGGGTCTTCTGCGTGACGAGCAAACGCTTGTACCAAAAGGCTACCCCACCGCCCCTAAAGAGTGGGGACGTTGATGTTTGGGTTAATAGCTAATCGATAACTGATATGATGTGATATCAGTTTAGGTGATGTATGATTAAATGG
Organism: Haliotis rubra; assembly: GCF_003918875.1. NCBI lineage: Eukaryota > Metazoa > Mollusca > Gastropoda > Lepetellida > Haliotidae > Haliotis > Haliotis rubra. The sequence goes on along the minus strand of NW_025767386.1, from coordinate 568,983 downwards.
GGCTTAATATCGTGTTAATTATACCTGTGTCGACGGGTTCCTGTCATAGTTCTAGTACCCGGGAAGATCCGGCTTAAAACTGATGTTCAGTAACCCATGCTTGCCGTAAGAGGCGAGTATAGGGATTGCGTGGTGAGGCTCTCTGACTGGGTTGCGTGGATCGATGCTCATGATGTTGATCACTGGATCCTGGTCCAGACTCGATTATTTACAGACCGCTACCATATCGCTGGAATATTGACGAGTGTGTAAAGCTAAACTTACTGACTGACTCACTCACTCGCTCATAGTTGTAGGCCACTGAAATACATCATTGGCCCCGTGTACAAAGATGAAATGTTAACAATGAAATCCACATTTTATATTGACATTACAAACAATAGGGGTCATCGGAGGTGGTGTTCTTAGTCTATGATGATGCTAATGCAGTCGTAGAAACCTGACTTTGTTCTTGGCCGAGGTTTTCTATGGTGTGTGGATTATTGTTTTCATTTTAATCATTATCATTTCTATTTTATGTGTTATATGATGCATATACACTGACCAAGACGAATGTAGAACTGGATCAGGGAGCTATGAAAATCAAGTGCTGAAGAATCGCAATGGACTCACAGAATAGATTTTGCGATGGCCTGCTTATCGCCATTGTTGTTTTCAGTCTTATGTAAGATCTCGAGTGAGTGAGTGAGTGAGTACTTCTGAATGAAGACTGTGTTGTGTCATTCAAGCAACACGCACACCCAACATCACCGACCATATACACCTTTAACAATGTTAAAAGTATGCAACGAAGCACACAGTTAGGTGTATGGGAGAATAATGGAGGATTGGGTTCGGCTGTAATTTGAGCCATGAAACACATTTAAACCTTCTACAGACTGCTCCGAGACGGGAAGGATCATCCTAGCCTGACGGGTAGTCTCTAAATTTATATATATATATATATATATATATATATATATAATTAAATAAAAACGTTAATTAAATAATTTCTTTTAAACTGAACAGGAACCGGAGCGAGATGGGAGACTGAAATCTAGACTTGTTTCAGTTATGGGTTTTCCATTGCAGAAAGGGCTGGGCGGAAGGGAAGCTAGTGTGGGTTGTGAGACAGACTAGGAGTTATCCCAGCTCCAGCTCAAACAGTCACGTGTGGCCTGAGTCTGGGGCAAGGTCACCGTGGGGTGGGCCAATCCTAGGATCAAGTGACTCTAGAGGAAATTAAACCGACCATAGAGTTACCCGTTCTACACCAGACAGGATAACATCGGTTACTCATACAGTATATTAACTCTTTCATAATTGTGTGTGATATACTGATACATATCCCCAGAGGAAAGGCATTTCCACCACTATGCTAGCATCACATAATGGTGTAAGAGAGAGGACAGAGGCAATTGACAATTTGTCAGTCGGGTCAAGTGGAGTGTAATTATATCCATACACACAAACCGTAAACGTTCGTGCTGCTCGAGTCTCAGTCAATCGTTAGTAGTCTGTCTCACAGTCCCTGAATCGCATTATTTTCTATTCTGTCTAGCCCTTTTGCGGTGCTAAAGCCCTAAATGAAGCAAGTCTAGATTCCTCAGGCCCCAGGTTCTGAATCTCCCATCACAGTGTGGCTCCTTTCCAATTTATAAGGAATTGTTTGTTCCATCATCGTTATATGTATAAATGTATTCAGAGACTGGCCGTAAGTCTAAGTCTATACTTACACGGACACTTCCCATGTGGGTCCGCGGGCATTCAGTCTTATGTCAACAGTGCCGATTGAGCGCTTTGTTCCTTGGAGTTATGCTATCCGAGCATCTCGAGTGTTTTCAGATCCAACGCTCTAAATCTCACCTGAATTGTGAAATGGCGTTCATGTTCAATCAGATCCGAATTATGTTAGAAATGTTTGATGTATTTTACCTGTTTTCACGCATGCAACAGCTCGATAGCGCGCACAACGAAGTAAGGCCAATTTGTATTCTATTGTCTCCAAATTCGTATTGATACACGTTAATGATCAAGTTACGAACACCATTTTACTATGATGCTCAAAATGCCATGCTTAAAAACGTATGGGCATGGTGGCGTTAACACACCAAAGGTTCCTGATGAAGAGTATGGCTATTGTATTGTATACTTATCATCAAAAGTTTAGACTCACTTAAAACACTTCAAACGATATATTTTATGTATATATATGGTCGATTCCAACGAAAAGTGTACACAGCATGTTTGGGCCCATAACAATTTAGCATTACTATCTTCACTTATTTCGGGGTGCCCATCACATCGGCACAAGTGAGATGATTCGGGCCATATATAGCATGACTATTTTTAATGAAAAGTAGGCTTATTGGAGACAAAAACAGGTCATTTTTATTAATTTTGACTCATATTTTACAAATGTTTTGTTGAAAACATGTTGTGTGTTAAATACTATTCAAACTGCACGAACAGAAGTTTATAAATCTGATTGCCAAATATTTCGTGAATAAATCCCCTGGAATGATTTTGTCTAGGGCTTAATTCGTAATTCTGGTAATTTGTTTTCAAGTGATATTTTTTTGCGTAACCTACGAATACAGTTTTCAATGACTCTGTCAATTTATGTAAATGCAACACAAAGTTATGTTTTGTATTACTTTTTATAGCATTAATATGTAAAGAACTCAAATGCAATGGCGTTACATAATATTTCTTATAAGTAATAATCTAAACAATTGTTAGAAAATCAAAGTCTGATTTGGTAAAAAAAATCACGTTACCTACATATACCATTAAATATGTTGCTGTTTCCACAGATGAACACATTAGTGAATGATATCCTACGTTCAAGGGCCAAAGGGCCACAAGATATACGTGTGCCACATCTGAACATTTTCTGTGCTGTTTTTACGAAGATATCACACAAAATAACCTGTATTCGTAGGTAAATTTTAACTCCCAAATGTTACTTACAAGTGCCAACAACTGATCACATTCAAATAGATTGGTGGAATGACAACACGTGACATGTGTTCCATTAGGAAGTCATCATAGATGAGACCAGACAACATCTTGGTGATTCGTAAGTGTATTTTACATTTTCTGTAAGAATGTTATATAAATAAACCCATGTCGCAATAACATAGGATCAATATGACTAACCAACTTTAATTTTAGTGAGGTTTTAAGCCTTATTATTGTAAAAAAAAGCCTCAGACTGGAAGTGGAATTGACATTGGGGGCTCAAATTGGTCCGCTGGGATTTTCCCGGTTGTGGCTCACGGTATTTGTACGTAACATGTATTCGTTGTTAACAAAATGAAATAGAGAACACAATACACTACTATAACATAATTTGTACTGAAGACAATTATTGCAGATCATAAATAAACTGATTAGGTACGCAGTACTGCATAATAATAGGTTGAAATGGTTCCTTTGAATTTCAAATGGCTACATAACTGGGTGCCGTTCCACTAACCGATCTTAGCCCTATGCCAATCGTAAACCCCTAAAATCCCAATCTTAGCGTGACGTTACGATCGGCATACCGTTCCACTAACCAATCTTACCTAAGTCAATCGTAAAGTTAAGATTCAAAGTCTAAGTTGCTCATGACCAACTTAGGATAGCTAAAATCAATCGTAGAGAAACCAAAATGGTGGCTTTCCTATTCTATGTGAAAATTAAGAAAGCGAGCATTTCACCGTGAGCGTCCCCTAAAGTCCCCCATGAAATGAATTTGTATATTCCTGTGATGTAAACAAACACTGCACTGAAGCCTTACAAATGTCAGGCCAGTCTGACCACTGTCGTCATGGGAACACAACCGAGCGAGTCGGTGTAACACAATTGTACAACAATATTGCAACGTCATGGTTAAGAATAGGGACAGCCGTAAAGTGAACAATGTTCTGAAGCAAAAAGATACAAATATGTTTGATTTCACTGCGCATATTTGGTGGGGGATTCTAAAGGCAGGCCGCGTGTTATTCAAGACCACTGACAGATTCTACATACGTTATAGCCTCGTCACGCCTTGTTATTCTGATTGACAAGGTTCAGGCACATATTAAAAGCTCTGACACAACTGACATTTTTAAAGTCCAGACTTAAAACCTGTTCTCAGTATATTACTTATAATCTCGGCTGTAAATATTCTCGTGTAAATTATCTGTACACAGCGCTTTGAGCATGCCCAAGGATGTGGAATAGGGGCACTATAAATATGCATTTATTAATATTATATTATGCTTGATACCCAGCGTTCTCACGCACTTGCACCTGAAACCAAGGTGCTCACTACCCTAATATTTTGCTCTAGGTTTTTTCACCACGTTTACCACGTTTTGGAAAAATACCCATGAAGGCCCAGGTCAGAATATTGAACTTCAATAACCCATGCCTGTCGTAAGAGGCCACTAACGGGATCGGGTGGTCAGGCTCGCTGACTTGGTTGACACATGTCATCGGTTCCCAACTGCGCAGATCGATACGCATGCTGTTGATCACTGGATTGTCTGGTCCAGACTCGATTATTTATAGCTAAGAAACATAGCGTTCACTACGCTCATGTTAGTGAACGCTATGCATCTTAGCTAGATTATTTACAGACCGCCGCCAAATAGCTGGACTATTGCTGAGTGTGGCGTAAATCTAAACTCACTCACTCACTCAGTTGGTTCGTAAACTACTTTCTATCATTTGCTAGACTATGCAAAGGGAGATAACTCGTGCCTCGCATTCCTCTATCTCTCGCACGAAAGAGTCTCAATCTAAGCTTGGATCGGATCGTAAGATCGGGACCGGCTACGATAGGCCTAAGATCGGGTGGTGGAACGGGTGTAACTTTTAGCTAAGACGATTGTAAAATTAGCGTAACTTGCTAAGATTGATCTTAGATAAGATCGGTTAGTGGAACGGCACCCTGAGCGTTCAATAAAAATGTTCTGCAATTCGTGGTTTAGACTTTATTATAGTGATATAATGAATTATTTTTGAGTGAAATGTAAGGAAATAAGTTGATTTTGGTGATGAAAGTAAAAGTTTGCATGATATCACGCGATAAACGGCAGATTAGTTGGTAACATGTGTATTCGTTGGTAAAATTCCGTATTTGTAGGTAACATCAGTCAGTGTGTCTTGTTCAGGGCTGTCACCGATGCACTTGCGAACATAGGAGAATTGAGACTGTAGTAGAAGTTAGTTGCATGGGTTTAGTAATTAGATTTGTCAAAGGTATGTCGTATTCGTAGGTAGTTCGTTTTTGTAGTTGAAACTTTCTGTAAATGTCTATCTAATATCAACTGTCATTGCAAAATATGGGTAATTAAAGCAGAGTTATAGTTCAGTAAGACGCATAATGTATTGATTGTTTTAGTGACATGTTTATCTGTACATAATGGTATATGGTGTACGGTAATAGTTCAAGCGTGTTAAACATTATTTTACAATGCATCAGTTCATGTGTAAACAGTACCTTTAAACAGTATTGAATATTTTGCAAAATGTAGTTTAGAACAGTTGACCGAAGTAAGTGGCTATATTTACACTAGTGAGTCTAAACTTTAGATGGGAAGTATATCATCAACACGAGTTATCAGGGTGACTCATTTGTTATGTTTGCTATGCTCTTTTGTACCCACCACCATTTCTGGTCTCTGATATTGCTGGGATATTGCTACAAGCGGTGTAAAACTTAACTTAACTCACTACACAGCGGTTGTGTTTGACAATTGTATAGTGTATACTGTACACCCTAAACTCGAGGACTCATTGCGGTTATTTTACTATGTTGACATGCAATGCTCTATTCAAAACACTCGTCTGCTGGGAATTCCGGTTTCAACAACCCCGTCAACACGACATACAAACGACGCGAACGACATCCTCGACGCGTCACTGATCTGAGTGTCCCTTGCCCGCCGTCTGTTCCGCGTCAGTGCGTAGAACGCTGTCAAGTGATTACTGACTGTAGGCGTAGCCCTTGTGTATGAAGTGGGTCAGGCTGACCCACAACGAGCGCATCACCTGCCGATTATTCTGTTGAGTGCATTTACTGGATCCTGCTCTCCAGGTGCACGTGATCGGGGTCGGCTGCTGCTGCATCTACAACTGCAACGTCTACGCGCAGTCCTTCTACTCAGATAACATCTGAAACCTCTAGCGTAACTCGTGAAAATCCGGGTTAGATTTAGCCCTGACCAATCCATGCTTGCACAGCCTGCCATACCGACCCGAAAACACCGTACACAGTACTATTCTAGCTACATGGCAAGTCTACATTACTACAAACAGGAAGTCAAACTATTATATCTACTACTATATAACCAATCCATGCTTGCCCAGCCTGCCATTCCTACCCGAAAACACCGTACACAGTACTATTCCAGCTACATGGCAAGTCTACATTACTACAACCAGGAAGTCAAACTATTATATCTACTACTATATAACCAATCCATGCTTGCCCAGCCTGCCATACTGAACCAAAACACCGTACACAGTACTATTCCAGCTAAATGGCTAGTCTACATTACTACAAACGGGAAGTCAAACTATTATATCTACTACTATATAACCAATCCATGCTTGCACAGCCTGCCATACCGACCCAAAACACCGTACACAGTACTATTACAGCTATATGGCAAGTCTAAAATACTACAACCGGGAAGTCAAAATATTATATCTACTACTATATTACCAATCCATGTTTGCCCAGCCTGCCATACCGACCCAAAACACGGTACACAGTACTATTCCAGCTACATGGCAAGTCTACATTACTACAACCGGGAAGTCAAACTATTATATCTACTACTATATAACCAATCCATGCTTGCCCAGCCTGCCATACTGACCCAAAACACCGTACACAGTACTATTCCAGCTATATGGCAAGTCTACATTACTACAAACGGGAAGTCAAACTATTATATCTACTACTATATAACCAATCCATGCTTGCCCAGCCTGCCATTCCTACCCGAAAACACCGTACACAGTACTATTCCAGCTACATGGCAAGTCTACATTACTACAACCAGGAAGTCAAACTATTATATCTACTACTATATAACCAATCCATGCTTGCCCAGCCTGCCATACTGAACCAAAACACCGTACACAGTACTATTCCAGCTAAATGGCTAGTCTACATTACTACAACCGGGAAGTCAAACTATTATATCTACTACTATATAACCAATCCATGCTTGCCCAGCCTGCCATTCCTACCCGAAAACACCGTACACAGTACTATTCCAGCTACATGGCAAGTCTACATTACTACAACCAGGAAGTCAAACTATTATATCTACTACTATATAACCAATCCATGCTTGCCCAGCCTGCCATACTGAACCAAAACACGGTACACAGTACTATTCCAGCTATATGGCAAGTCTACATTACTACAAACGGGAAGTCAAACTATTATATCTACTACTATATAACCAATCCATGCTTGCCCAGCCTGCCATACCGACCCAAAACACCGTACACAGTACTATTCCAGCTATATGGCAAGTCTACATTACTACAAACGGGAAGTCAAACTATTATATCTACTACTATATAACCAATCCATGCTTACCCAGCCTGCCATACCGACACACAACACTGTACACAGTACTATTCCAGCTATATGGCAAGTCTAAATTACTACAAACGGGAAGTCAAACTATTATATCTACTACTATATAACCAATCCATGCTTGCACAGCCTGCCATACCGACCCAAAAACACCGTACACAGTACTATTCCAGCTACATGGCAGGTCTAAATTACTACAACCGGGAAGTCAAACTATTATATCTACTACTATATAACCAATCCACGCTTGCCTACCCTGCCATACCGACCCAAAACACCGTACACAGTACTATTCCAGCTACATGGTAAGTCTACATTACTACAAACGGGAAGTCAAACTACTATATCTACTACTATATAACCAATCCATGCTTGCCCAGCCTGCCATACCGACCCAAAACACGGTACACAGTACTATTCCAGCTACATGGCAAGTCTACATTACTACAAGCGGGAAGTCAAACTATTATATCTACTACTATATAATCAATCCATGCTTGCCCAGCCTGCCATACCGACTCAAAAACACCGTACACAGTACTATTCCAGCTACATGGCAAGTCTAAATTACTACAACCGGGAAGTCAAACTATTATATCTACTACTATATAACCAATCCACGCTTGCCCACCCTTCCATACTGACCCAAACACCGTACACAGTACTATTCCAGCTACATGGTAAGTCTACATTACTACATTTCACCTTGAAAATCAAAAAAGTTTCGGAAGACCTTTTTATGATATTTAAGATCCATTTTCGGTAAAATATGTTCATTTCAGAGACTAGGTTTGCAACCGGGAAGTCAAACTATTATATCTACTACTACATAACCAATCCTGCTACTTATACAACTTATGCGGTTATGTATCTACTTTATTATCTTTCTCCCCTGTGGATTCTGGTAAGGAATACGTGTCCTCCGTAACTTATGGCTATCGTAAGTGGTGAGTTGAAGGCTCCCGTGATCAGTCTCGTGTCTTGCGAGTCTACGTGCATGTCATTGTATCGATGCTGCGTAGATATATGTTTATGATGTCAAACATTTGATTGTCTGGTCCAGATTAATTACAGACAGATGTCATCCATCATGCACAATTGCGTAAACTAAAGTCTTGCTATTTGTCACTGGATTGTCAGGTATATACACAAAGCCGCCATATGACCAGCCAGACAAAGCATACGCTCAGCGTTAAACGATAATCATTACAGCAATTGGCCATTGTCTGATATACACTTGCGTCTGTCATGTATGTAAGTAGCTACATGATGTCTATGCGTTCTATCCAGTATAAAAATCTATCGTAGAGGCTGCTTGTGGGATGACGCAAGATGTCATACTGTACCATTGAAATATTTTATACATTGCAATTGGTATTGACTGCCATTAGTCTCGTTTGTTTCTGACACATTACAATTGGGCGTGTTGGTTTGGTTGTTGTTTTACGCCGCACTCAGCAATATTCCAGCTATATGGCGGCGGTCTATAAATATCCGAGTCTGGACAAGACAATCCAGTAATCAAAAGCACGAGCATCGATCTGCGCAATTGGGATACAAAGACGTCTACCAAGTGAGTGAGCTTGACCACCCGATCCTGCTAGTTGCATCTTACGGCAAGCAGGGCTACTGAATATCACTTCTAACCCGGACAATCACGGGTTCACACCCGTATAAAGATATCCATTCTCTACTGTTAATTAAACAAATGAATACGTGTGAAATGTCACGAACTGAAGTGTCATTGGATTGTTTTAAGATTCAACCAACACGTTGGTGTTTTTTTATGTTTACAGGGTAAACGTTAGGTGTTTGGTCCAATCAAGGGACAAGATGGAAACTCCTGTCGTTACAAGGGACCAGAGCCCATCAAGTGTGATGCATAGTCGCCATGGAGATGATGTTCAGGGTGCTTCTGGAGGTGGTGAAGCAGGGCAAAATGTACATGGCGTACATGGAGGTCCTTCTGCTGCTTCCAACCACATTCGTACCAAAGAGACGGATGGGGCCTCTATCACGTCTTTAGATTCTGTAAAATCACGGGATAATTCTGAGGCTGAACATAAAACTGATCTGAGTGTAAGCAGTAAATGGAAAGTTACTGAAAGACTTGATGAGAAACTTCTTGCCTCTCGCAAACCACCATTACTTGCTCCAATTGTTAAGTGGATGTGGACTATACTGATTGGAGTATTTCTTCTCGCATGCCTGTCAGCCAGCAAGCTTTCCGTCGTGGGTCTGGCAGAAAGACTCAACAACTCTACCAAAGAAGCTATCTCTGCGAGCACCAGAGAGGGGAGGATAGAAGCTACTCGTGTGTTTCTGATGCTCGCCCTGATTTTACTTGTGCCGTGCTGTTTCAATTTCCTAAGAGCTGTGATCCTCTCTTTATTCCGGAAGGACATGCCGTGGCCAAGCATCAAGTCTATAATAATAGTGAGTATTTTCAGGTCTCTATCCCACATCTTGTTTCTAGTCTTGTTTTTCAACAATGAATGAATTCAAATGCTATTTGAAAAGTTAGTACACCCAAGGGCACTATTAAATGGCCTGTGGAACCCTAAGAACTAAATAATGTCAATCAAATACCCCTTTTCAGAGTTGGGCCCCACATGCGACCAAGAAACCTGTGATCTTCCAAACGAACCCCACTTCTGTTGACCATATGTCTTACATTCCCTTATGTCTCGACCATGGGATTTTGGCATGCTACGGGAGGCAACTCCGAAGCATACGTTTTTGCATAATGAGGTGAGGTGAGGTGAAATTGGGTTTATCGTCGTGCTTGAGAATATTTCGCTCATATGATGACGTGCATGCGTGTGTATGTGTATGTGCGGCTGCTTGTACTAGCCCACACTGAAGCTGGTTTTATAGTGTTAGGCCACTGAGATACCATGCCGCAGTGAAGCATGAATACCCCACTCAGACACATTATACTGGCTCCAAGCCATTAATGCCGAGCGCCAGATAGGGACCAAAAAGTACCATATTTTAACGTCTTTTGGTATGACGCGGTCGGAGATCAGACCCGCGACATTCCGCTCACCGGGCGGACGCTCTAACCACTACACCACGGAGGCGGTCTTTTGCATAGCGGTGCCTTGGACATATGAACCACTTCTTTCATCTTGAATTAACCTACCATTAAATAAGTCAAATGCTTACCGATGTCAAACGGAACTAACACACTCATTTAAGGATATATACTATATTTTTGCAGGGTATTGGTGCTGCTGTACTGGAATCGTTTGGAGTGTGTTTGTTTGCGTTGAAGGTTTTGGTGAAATACAAAGGCTACCTCACCATACTTCTGATGAATGCTGTGCTCGTTGTTCCACTTGTTGTCAACACAGTTTTCTACGCAATCCACAGACGACGACAACGAAGGGGCACGGCAGTCTGTGCCATTTCCGCGTTGGCGTGCGTGTTTCAAGTTGCTGGTTTGGGATTAGTTCTGTTTCTGGTTCTAGAACAGGACACGAATAGCGACATATGGCATGCCTTAGTTTCCATTGCTTGTCTCACTGTAGCTTGGGTCCCAGCCATACAGAAACTGACTGTAAAATCGAAACTTGAAACAGATGCCAGTTCCAGCTCAGGAGAAATAGCTTACTCCAGGATAGGAGACACCGAGACTCACTTTGCAGGACCCGGATTGCAGTCAGCCGGTTCATCATGGAAGATGGGAATCATATCCAACTTTGTCAAAGCTGTGTGTGTGTTGGTTTTCAGCTACATATTGTTTTACGTTGACGGCAACATCTATTCAACTGAAATGCTGTTGAAGAATGAGACGTATGAAGATTTCCTTGCGGCTTGGAGGTTTGTCATCAACAGTAACTGTAATTACTTCCTCACTAACATACATGCAACATTGGTCGGATACTTTCTTTCCTTACTTGCCTGTCAGACTGCCGTACACAAATGGGCCTTTGCTATCCCAATCTGTCTAACTTGCCCTCTGTTCGTGGTAGTTTTGCTGGTGAAAAGTTGCTGTTTAGTCGCCTTGCCTTTCTCTCCCGGGGCGTGTGTAGACGACAACAGGAACCTATGGGCTGTGATAGTAGCGACAGCTTGTTTCTGTCTCGCTCATCTTCATTGTACAACGCTGCTGATTTTCAGAAGCAAGTTCATCCCACCCCAAAAGGAATCATCAGTAAGTACTGTGGCTTAATATACTATAACCGTTGCAGTAAATAGAAGAAATGCAAAAGAATACCAAATCTTGAATATCAACAGAAAGAGATTTCACGCCATGAAGGCACAATACGATTTGTAAGTTTGATAACAAACGAAGAAGAAATAGTCTACCACCCATGCCCACCTCTTCTGATAATATTCAGACAAAGAAGATTTCGCAAAAGTGAACCTGAACTATGGAACATGCCGTCACATTTGTAATGAATACTAATTTCTTGTACATTGGTTTGACATTTCCGAACAGGCTGATTGCTTGTTTGAATATTCCAAATCAAACCTACTGAACGGTTGTAAGAATCTGAATATTCACGTCAGTCATTACAAGGATTTGTGTCAACAGGTTAAATGTGTCATCAGGCCAAGGACATAGCAACAGTACAATTTACTGATTGATAAATCCAGCCAAGCAGCAGTGGGGCCGTGCCTAAAATATAATTCATTTGATAGTTACTCGATTATTTACAATCTGCAGTAATACAACCTACTTCGGTGTAAAGGAATACATACGACTGTTCAAGTCACACTTTAGAAACTGCATTACAAACGATATCCCCATTGTATGCATTTATTGTAACTAATGGGAAAATAGACCACAAGTCACTTTTAATTTTCGATTTGGTTGAATGACACAAACTAAAAACATTGTCTAAGATACCCAATACAATAACTAAGACATGTTCCAATACATGTTTTGAAGTGAGCAGGCATTCATGGTGATAATATTTTCATCATCAGATATTCTGGCTGCCATCCTACAATGGCGTTCTGCTGGAGCAGTGGTTGATCCTCAACAGGCAGACAGAGCAAAGAGAACAACCACGCCCAACCCACAGGAGGAGTCGAGTGTACATCTGTACGACCATGTACAGAGAGGTATTTTCTTGCATATGTGTCCAATTTTGTGTCAACATATGCTTATTTTGAGAAGAAGCTATACAGGTTTTAAAAGAGTGTGCCCACATTCATGAAGTTCTACTGGATTCATTGAAAGAACATAATGTTTTTGTCAATATGGTCAAGATATGAGAATACATGTCACAAAACATACCTCTGAGATGATCGTAAATCCAATACTGTAACATCGTCTCACGAGAGTAAGTGATTCTACAGCTTTATGGAACGGGTATTAGTGATCCAGTCATATCATAGTCTATCATATTGTCTGTTGCTTCATCTGAAACTGTCAAAGAGCATAACGGAGACCGATTAGTATGTGGATTTGAGGAGGACAAATCCTCCTCCCATGCTCATGTCAGTGATAAAACAGTCTATTTTACCATCTAGGTGATTTAAGTGCATTATATCTATTTTGGTTCCTCTCTGTCTCTGTATCACCAGACACAAGACGAGATGAGACAACTTCTCCAGTCCATCAACCAAATCAACTTGGCTCGTTTTCATAATGACAGGTTCTTCGAGTCACATATCATGTTCGACAGTGGAATACGGAAGAAAAATATCTCAGAATTTCCTCTTCAGCTCCTGACTCTGATCCAAGAAACTCTAGGCACGTATCTATCACAATGACTTTCCCTTTTACCGTGAGCTAGGATCCACCTTTGACAGATTCGTTTCATCGTAGGCGGTCCCAAAGACACTATATCACACCACACTTCTCTAAAAATATATAATGCATTTCTGTCAATAATATTATCAGCTCTCAGGGAAACTACTATTAAAATGGCGTAGTTAGATTACAATAATAGATTAAAAAGTTCGAACGAATGAATGCAACTCAGCAATACATCGACTCTCACGCCCTCTTTTGGCACACACTGACAACATCGCGTGCGACAGTTTTCGATGCACGGAGCAATTGTTTACTTTCTATATATGGCAAGTGTTTCTCTGCTTGGAAGATACTCGCCTTGAAGTTTCAATTATCGAAATCAGGCAAGTCGTAAGGATAATTACCAATAGTCTTTTATTGCATCAATGGGAAGCTAAAGTGAGTGCATATGCTCCAATATGTAAAACATAGGGCAAAATATGTGGCATTGTGCCTTTAAAGCCAATAACGGTGGTTCCAGATCCATGACTGCTCTGGTTATTTATTTACGGGGGGTAGAGGGGTGATGTAGCATCGGGAAGGACATATATACATTTGGCCGTGGTTGTCAGTCAAGTTGTGTAAGCCCTCAGAATATCCTCTTAGCCTGCAGAACAAGATTTGGGTTCCCTGTTTGAGATACACATGTTATGTCCAACCTCGCACCTTATTCCATTCAGGTATCCTGACAGACAACTGCACGAAGGTGGAGACGCCATATGGGATGAAGTTGAGCTGGAACCTGCCACAGTCAGCTTCAGACGTCAGACCAATGACGTTTAACATACATCTTAAGGACGAACGCAAGGTAATAATTCAATCACACAAATCTTTAAGTTACGATGAGATTGCAAGTGGTATGCTTTTTTGTATCTAAAAGTGAGGGAAAACGTTTCCATTTTCGTAAACTATTTAACCTTTTCTAAAGGAAATGATAAGTTAATTGTAGCGTCACTGGTATTATCCATGAATACTCAGTGCCAATGAGAAAGTGCTCAAATGTGTTTTATGGTAATACACTTTTCAGTAAATTACAGATTCTAGCACCTGTGTTGGGTCATCTGGTAATAAAAACTTGGTCACTGCGTGTTCCTTCCTTAAACATCGTGTTTCGATTCTATCGAACCTCGGGTAGCTCAAACCATTATCTAAGGTCCGTTCAATTTCGATAGTTCCTCAAATGACATTACCCCAGTTCGTCTAGTGTTAGTTGATCCAGCTTAAAACATGTCTTTCTGCAGGTTCGAAACAAGAAACGCTGGAGTCAAATCATGTACATGTCCTACGTGATCGACTTCCTGGTGACCTGTAAGTAGTCTACATGACAGAATAGGTCAATGTACGTGTGAGTGCTTAAGTGGCATGGAATGTATTTGGGGTAGGCTAATGCGTGTAAGTAAAAATGGGTACCCGGTGGTATCAGTCATATGACTATTAACCTTCTAGCGCCGCATAAGTGGCCATGTCAAATTATTAGACAGGTCTCTCAGAGTAGAGAGATAGGTTCGAGTTCTATACTGAGTTCCATATTTGATTATTTATGTATTATTTGTCAATTTCCCTCTATGCATGCTTTATCAAATACACAAATTAGAGCTTTCGTATCTGAGGGGCGGTGGGGTAGCCTTGTGGTTAAAGTGCTTGCTCCTGACGCCGAAGGCCCGGGTTCGATTCCCCACATGGATAAAATGTGTGAAGCCCATTTCTGGTGTCCCCCGCCGTGATATTGCTGGAATATCGCTAGAAGCGGCGTAAAACCAAAGTCACTCACTCACTTTTGTATCGGAAACATCCTTGAGTGCAGCCTCTGAAACTCATCATGATGGAGCTATAACATATGTCACTTAAAATGCGATTCGATCTTGTCGGACAAATTGGCTTCTCACAAAATCAACAGTCTTGAGATGAAAGAAAACTTACAGTTTCCTACTCCTGCGCCCGTTTTTTTCTGACTTTGTACATGACCTTATATCGTGATTGCTTTGACGGACGTTGAAAGAGTGGACTACCTGACCAGTTGAATTCTCAAAAGCTGCATACCATACCAGTGTTTATGTGTTAATCTATGCAGACTGGTTTCTTGGCAATGTTGGTGTTATAGATCTGTAATACCCTCTGCTACTTTCAATTAGGTCATCTATGCCTCTGTTAACAAACAGCGCTGTTAACTTGTGTAGATTTATCTATTAAAGGTACAGCAGTTAGGTACTTCCCTAAGATCCTTTTTGTTATAACCTGTGTGTCATTGCCTGGTGTTTATAAAACAAACACTCTGGGACCTTTGAGACATCGATCTGATTATCGATTAAAAAAATTCACCCAGGTTTCTTTATTCACATCCTATGTTGGATATGATATGGACTCGAACAATTTCCATTTATTGTTGGAATTAATATCAAGACAAAATTGAAAAGCAATCAAGTAATTAACAATATATTGCGTGTCATCATTGGAGAGCGGGCCTTGACTACCATGACAAATGTTTACAAAGGGAGGGAACTCTTGTCTTAGTATTTCCACGTTTCTGATTTGTCAATCCATACGATCCGTCACACAAGATAGGGACAATTCGTGTTCAACTGGTTGAGAGCATGTCAACGTTGATACGACTAGGGTGTTCATACATCAACTGAGGTCGATTCTACAAGTAGTTACTACAAGACGACGTGAGAATATACCTTTTAGCGCCCTAGGATTCCATAATAAAACATTTCAATTGGAGGTTTCGCCCTTATATGATTCCGGTTTGTTATCCAAATTCATGTTCATTATGCCTTTAAACAAATCAGTAAATGTCAACTAGTTTGTCCATGATATGTCTGCGTTACTGTGGGAATAATTTCACATACAGCTTACACACGATTGTCCATGCCAACTCGAAAGGATCAAACGTTTATGCCACGGCACAGAGGATGGGTTTGTGATCAAAACTATTAAACCACATAAGTCTGTTATAACACACACACACACACACACACACACCAACAAATCCTGGTATCACAGCTGAGAGATTTCAAACAATTCTCATGTGGAGGTGTGTCACTTCATCATACTCTGACCACATCTTGCTCTATAAGATGTTTATTTTCCTTTCAGATCTAATTGTGGAACAGTTGCAATTTAGAGGTGTTTAATACTGATGCTCACGAGAGTATTAATTTGCTCTTCTTTGTTTGGTATCATCAGCGATTGATGAAGACTGCTTCATCCTGACGACGGATGGTGATGTCGCATTTACTCCAGAATCGGTGGAAGCGCTTCTTGATCTCATGACACGTGACCCCACAGTTGGTGCAGTATGCGCACGCACCCACCCAATCGGAAGTGGACCTCTTGTATGGTATCAAGTGTTCGAGTATGCAATAGGACACTGGTTTCAGAAGGTGGGTGTTTTGTAATCCTCACTGACATGCAGTTACATCAGACATTTCTTATATCCCACGAGTTAGCCAGTGGTTAGAGCGTTTACATCAAAGATCTGAGTTCTATTCCCGAGAATGCGTACAATGTGTGGAGGTAGTTTCTGGAGAATATTGCTAAAGCGAAGTACAACTAACCTCACTCAGTCTAATATGATGGGCATACAAACACACATGACATTCTTGTACCCTCACTCAGTCTTATATGATGGACATACAAACACATGTGACATTCTTGTACCCCCAGTCAGTCTTATATGATGGACATACAAACACATGTGACATTCTTGTACCCTCACTCAGTCTTATATGATGGGCATGCAAACACACATGACATTCTTGTACCCTCACTCAGTCTTATAAGATGGGCATACAAACACACATGACATTCTTGTACCCTCACTCAGTCTTATATGATGGACATACAAACACACATGACATTCTTGTACCCTCACTCAGTCTTATATGATGGACATACAAACACACATGACATTCTTGTACCCTCACTCAGTCTCATATGATGGACATACAAACACACATGACATTCTTGTACCCTCACTCAGTCTTATATGATGGACATACAAACACACATGACATTCTTGTACCCTCACTCAGTCTTATATGATGGACATACAAACACACATGACATTCTTGTAACCTCACTCAGTCTTATATGATGGGCATGCAAACACACATGACATTCTTGTACCCTCACTAAGTCTTATAAGATGGGCATACAAACACACATGACATTCTTGTACCCTCCCTCAGTCTTATATGATGGACATACAAACACAGATGACATTCTTGTACCCCCACTCAGTCTTATATAATGGACATACAAACACACATGACATTCTTGTACCCTCACTCACTCTTATATGATGGGCATACAAACACACATGACATTCTTGTACCCTCACTCAGTCTTATATGATGGACATACAAACACACATGACATTCTTGTACCCCACTCAGTCTTATATGATGGTCATACAAACACACATGACATTCTTGTACCCTCACTCAGTCTTATATGATGGGCATACAAACACACATGACATTCTTGTACCCTCACTCACTCTTATATGATGGGCATACAAACACACATGACATTCTTGTACCCTCACTCAGTCTTATATGATGGGCATACAAATACACATGACATTCTTTTACCCTCACTCAGTCTAATATGATGGACATACAAACACACATGACATTCTTGTACCCCCACTCAGTCTTATATGATGGGCATACAAACACACATGACATTCTTGTACCCTCACTCAGTCTCATATGATGGACATACAAACACACATGACATTCTTGTACCCTCACGCAGTCTCACATGATGGACATACAAACACACATGACATTCTTGTACCCTCACTCAGTCTTATATGATGGACATACAAACACACATGACATTCTTGTACCCTCACTCAGTCTCATATGATGGACATACAAACACACATGACATTCTTGTACCCTCACTCAGTCTTATATGATGGACATACAAACACACATGACATTCTTGTACCCCACTCAGTCTTATATGATGGACATACAAACACACATGACATTCTTGTACCCTTACTCAGTCTTATATGATGGACATACAAACACACATGACATTCTTGTACCCTCAGCTGTGAACATTCCAGTGAAACATCCAAGCTTGACCAGCACGATCGGTTGTCAGTTTCTTTGACGTCATAGTGTGTTATAGAATCCTGATGCATGGTTTGTTAATGGCGTATTTAACTTCAGTAAATGTTGGTTGTCATACGACTAGTCAAGCGTAGGTTGTGAGTGATATACATACATTATATCTATACATTTATTTATAAATAATGAAACTAAACATAATGGTTCAAACTTGGGCCCAATCTATTTTGGAAGACCATGATCTCTTTCTCGGTTAAAAACCAAGACATACTGTTTTGTTGGATATCATTGCTGAGAAAAGCGTCTGTTCTTTCAAAATAAACCATGATGTATTGCAATTGTTACAAAATATGCAGAGATGCAAGTGATGTTGTCACTAGGCTACACACTAGATAAACTCTTTACACTTTATTTCTAGGCAGCAGAACATGTTCTGGGTTCGGTGCTCTGGGCTCCGGGGAGTTTCAGCGTGTACCGGTGTGTCGCCCTCAAGGAGATCCTCACAGTATACTCCTCCAATGTGGAACATGCGTTTGATTTCCTCACAAAAGACATGGGAGAGGATCGCTGGCTGTGTACACTCATGGTGAGCATGTGTTGAGATATATTAAGGAGTGAGTGAATGATTGTCGGTAAGGAATTATAATTTTGACACACGGTTTCTTCTGAAGAAACGTGGAAGCAGAAGATTTGCATAAAGCCATATCACACTTTTCTTAGAAAGTCCTACATGTCTTTTGACGTTATTGGCCAATCACTTCTGGCCCAAGAGACCTGAGGTCATGTGATATAAGTATGAACACGTGTATTCGAGTTTTCAGGGATCTAAGGGTCACAGATCTTCACAGGCGTTCACGTTTCTGTTTAATGGTGTTTTATCTATTGTGATGGCTGGGGGTGTGGCACCTGACAATATACATGGCCATGAGAAACTGAATGTTTTGCTGTCAAAGGGTTCAGTCATGTTGAATTAAGCTTAAAAGTTCTATTTTATGGTGGAGAGGGAATTCGGGATACCAGTACTGGAACCGCCACAGATAATTTCACTGCATGCATTAGTCATTTGGTGTTATCCGTTCCCACACAAATCGTAACATTTCAGATTCAGACCGGCTGGGGAATTGAGTACTGCGCAGCCTCAAAGAACTCCACGCACTGCCCTAGTGACTTTGAGGAGTTCTACAAACAGCGTCGACGTTGGATCGCCTCAACCATTGCCAACTTAATGCTACTGATCAAACAGTGGAAGATCATTCGGCTGTTCAACTACCGAGTGTCACCGCTGTTTATTGCCTATCAGATTGCTCTTCTCGTGTCAACTCTGATTGGTCCAAGCATGGTCATCTTAATTGTTTCAGGTAAAATGATAATTATCATTGAATTTTCTGTTCCCCTTGACAGCAGTGTGATTGGCAAGATTCAGGAAAAGCATGCTAAATATACAGACCTCGCCTTTGAAATGTCTCGCTTGCACCCCAAGTACACTGTCTTTAGCCTTAACATTGTTCCCGGTGCCCTTGGTATGGTACCATCTGATCTCTTGGCGCAGATCAGGAGAGTGCCCAGGCTCTCCACCGGGAGGACAGCCGTTCTGACATTCTCTGGAAACTTCCCTGTGTGTTGGACTAGACAGAGTTTAAGCCCCATTCGCTGTCTTCGCTGCGTGTAGAGGGGGCAAGGGCCTTGAGCTGATGAAGAGTCTTACCAGACTGATAATGCCAGGATCACCCGAACGCTCTCTGCTGCATTTGAGTCTTAATCTGGAAAACATAATAATACTGCACTTACTTTTCAGGAATTGTTGCATCAATAGAGTTACTGACAGCGCTACCTGTTCTGCAGAATTCATACACATATGTGGGCATGATTCGCAATGTAGCTTATGCCTCGTGTGAACCAATTCAAGGTGTCAGTGACAGTGTTACTGAGTTACTTTAGGGTACTTGTTTTGACAAGGTATTATCGCATCAATTTTATTGTCGAGGTGACTTCTATATTATATTCTACAAATTAATACCTTGTTTCCTATAAATTTGCTATAATGTTAAATGTTGATAATGAATATGTTGTTTTACTCTGAAGGTGACTATGCTCTAATATCATAAATGTCATTGTGTTCTGGGTAACATGTGATTCTTCTATTTTGTCATAAAGGCGGTTTGTCATTCGCCTGGGACGTGGCTCCTGTAATCTCAGGGCTGCTTCAGCTCAGAATCGCTGCCAGCTTCACCTTCATCTGTCTCTTCACGTCGGAGAAGACGCAGCTTCTGGTAAACACACATCATAACTACATCCTTCTGATCACACTGACAGAGAGGGTATTTGTATGGGAATCATCTGCACGAAATTTGAATTGTGCATGTTGTTCCGCGTTGGAGACGTGAGGCCGATATAACGTAATGTCATTCTTGAGTATTATCAGAGAGTGTTTGTATATGGCAAACATCTGCACGAAATTTGAATTGTGTATGCTTTATCGTGTGGGAGATGTGAGGGCGATAACCATGTGATGTCATTCTTGGCTATTATCAGAGAACGTTTGTATGTCGCAAACATCTGCACGTAATTTGAATTGTGTATGCTTTATCGTATGGGAGCTGTGAGGGCGATAACCATGTAATGTAATTCTTGGCTATTATCAGAGAGCGTTTGTATGTCGCAAACATCTGCACGTAATTTGAATTGTGCATGTTATACTGTGAGAGAAACGTGAAAACTAAAATCATGTAATGCCATTCTTGAGTGTTATCAGAAGCGTTTATGTGTCGCAAACATCTGCTGGAAAATATGAATTGTGAAGGTTGTACCATATAGACGACATGAGGACGAGAATTTCCTAATCATTTAATGTCATTCTTGACGTAACCCGTGTCTGTGACGTACTAATACACCGTGAAGTCGCTTAAGAAGCTTTGGATGAACCCTGCAGGCGAATGAGCATTACCGTGTGTCGTAGAGTGCAAAATGATATGCATCTATCGATCTCTGAAGTGAAATCTGCATGAGGAAACTCTTATCTAATTTTGTTGCTACACATATTGGATCTTTCGCAAAGGTCCTACCAAGATATCTCATTTCCTTATGTATCGTCCTGAGGCGCTTATGTTTTAGTATTGGTTCATCTATCAATGATATTATAACTACATATATATATGACAAAGTCTGGCAATGAGTAATGGCACCACCGATTTTACCGTAAAGCGTGGATGATGGTGTCTGAGATGGCTTGATCGAGTCACGAATATAGTTCGCATTTATGAAACACCAATGAGATAACTGTTTTGTCGAATGCATTTGAGTATATTCCAAACCATTCCCGAAACGTTGCATCTACATTTTGCAGACTGCGAAGCTGCTGACGTTCCTCTATGCTATTGTGATGGCGATGGTGATTATAGGGGCGGCCATAAACATAGCAGATGAGCTGAACAAAGGTAAGTCGGGTATAATTCTAATTTTCACGAGGACGGTGTCCCGGGTAAGCGGATGTCAGGCCTTAAGTCAGTGGTCATGATGCTTTTGGCGCAGTATCATAGCCATTAGAGTTGAACCTTTTTGTCAGGAAAATAATCTTGAAAATACTTTTAAAGTGATCCATTCAGAGCTATTTTCCCCTCTTGCACCAAAGGGATATTCTTGGGATAGTAAAGGCTGGATATTCGTTTGGTCTGGTATCTATCTATCTATCTATCTATCTATCTATCTATCTATATATATATATATATTAGTCAATAACAAATTCATTGAACAGGGTTACCTGCATTACTTGTTCAGTATAAAGTGTCTTTTTAGGTTTGATGTGAAAGAAAAAACACAAGAAGAAAGAGTTTACATTTAAGTGTTCTGTGATACTGTAGACGCTGCATTTACCGACACAGAATATATAAGTAAACACTGCGTTTACTGATATAGATTACATAAGTAAACACTGCAATTACTGTCACAGAATACATAAGTAAACGCTCGTTTACTTTCTTTGAGAGGCGTTTACTGACACAGAATATATAAGTAAACGCTGTGTTTACTAATATAGATTACATAAGTAAACACTGCGCTTACTGTCACAGAATACATAAGACTATCATGTCAATGTAAAACGTGTCGCCGTTAGCTCCCATGGTCCCTGGTTTGCTGGCCTAACCTTGGCTACTTGTGATCTACACTTTAAGATTGTAATATTATAAAAAGTCACATAATATTATTTGTATACTGAATTCATGATATCATTCATTTTATTACTTAGATTCGATCTACCAGCAGTTTATTTCCCCAGTTTGGTCTGTTTCCTTTCTACTTTCACTCCCGTTTAAAGTGTGACTCAATGATCACTTGAGTTCCTGAGGATGCAATGGTGTTGGGATTACTCTCTGTGTACACTACTGTCCTGCGATATGTATTTCCCTTGTTAATCATACCGTTTTGGTTGACACTCTGATGCGATTTAGTGACATTCAGTCGATAGATAAACACCTCTCTAGAATAGTACTTTGTCTTTGTCAGGAACCTGCCATTTCATATCCTGAACTATTTTAAGTACCAACGATGAATAAATTATAAATATTTCCTTTTACGAAGTGAATCTTTTATTTCTTTTGTTTTGTGGATGGGCTAGCATGTTATCATATGAAATGAAAAGAGGAGTATGTATACCTAAAATAACACCATCAGAGATACATGGGTGTTGTTGCTGTTTTAGCGGCGCATTGCTGCACAATTCCTGATGCGGCTTAAAAACATGTACTTATTTCTTAACGTTACGTTTATGAAATGTTATTAATGCTATTCTTCAGATGATGGACCTGGATTTCAAGTATTAACGGAGAACCTTCAACTTTTTGGCAATGGATCGGGTACCCAAAAGCCTCCAGGGGAAGCTTTTCTTTCCGCCGACTCTGGGAGCAGTACGAAATTATCACCAACCACAATCTACCTGTGGTCAATCTTTTCCGTGTTTGTCCTCGCTGCCGTGCTTCACCCTAGAGAGTTTCTGTGCCTCATATATGGCATATGTTACCTTCTGTGTCTACCATCCGGGTACCTGCTGTTGATGATCTACAGCGTGTGCAACATTCCAGACAAGAGTTGGGGTATACTTCACGCTGAATGAGTTTGATTTTAAGCAGTGTTTCAATTATATCACGGCATGAAAGTTGGCTGTGCGAGATAGGATGAACAGTGTTGGTGAAACTAGCCAGCACAAGATTGGTGCTGAGCACACAGAAACACGAATCAGGGATGAAAACTGAATATTGTCACAGTCTTGAGGTACCCACCCAATGTTGTGCCCTATGCAACCAAGCCTGACCACTATATACCTTGATATATGTAGGGTTAGTGGTCCTGTAAGTGCCACGGTAACGGTTGTCAAGATTCCCATTCTGCATCAGATTGGTGCTTCTTGCATCAATATTGTGATACTGTCGTGCCAAAACCGAACACTATCGAGTATAAACAATTCCTTTTAAAAAGTCATCAGTTCTTGTGAGCACAACTTCTTGGTGAAGTAGAGATTCTAGTACCTTAAGAGATCCTGACCCACATTCCCACAGTGAGGCAGTGGTTTAACAAGAGCTGTGACCTACTTACACTGAGACCTGTGAGGATCCGGGCTAAACTGGTCTTCAGTTATCAATGCTGGCAACTAGTGGGATCGGGTGGTCAGGCTCGCTGACTTGGTGGACACATGTGAACGGTTCCCAATTGCGTGGATCGAGGCTCATGCTGTTGATCACTGGATTTCTGGTCCAGACACTATTATTATTTACAGCTGGAATATTGCTGAGTGCGGCGTCAAGCTGAACACAGTCACACACCCACTTACTTACACTGCATCTAATACACCTGACTAAAATATATTCGGGTTTAAATGTTTAATAATATACAGTGCCCCACATTGTTTAGAGGAGGGTGTCATGATTGCCATTGGTTTTGATTTCCGAGTTTTAGATTTACAACACACTGGCCTCAACCAAGACTATATTCAAGGTTTAAGGTTGTTATGTCTGCACTTCCATTCGCTAAACATATTCATCACTGTTACATCTAATGCTGTGCACTGATTCTTGGTGTCTGCAGGAACCCGAGAGAAGAAAAACTATGGAGACGTTATGGGGGAACCGGGATACAAGCGGCTTCAGAAGATAATGGAGATCCTATGTTTGTAAGTGGGTTTGTGAGTGAGTGAGTGAGTGTGATATTACGCCGCTTGTAGCAATATTCCCTCAATAACACGGCGGGGGACACCAGAAATAGACTTCACAAATTATACCCTGTGAGAAGTCGAACGCGGATCTTCGGCTTGACGACGGAGGCTTTAACAAATAGGCCACCCCTCCGTGCCTCTGTGCTTCTTAGACAATGTCTTTGTAGCGTTGATATTTCTCATGCAGTGACTTCGCAGAATATATGCAGTTTCTGGACCTAATATTTGACTTTCACTTTCAAAATCAATGCTTTAAAACTCACGGAATTCATATTTCCCGTCGATTTGTTGGAATATGAAAGAAGCGAGCCGATCAGCAATGAATACAAAGTTATGTCATATAAAAATCCAGATAGCGATACTTGATGTTTCTGTATGTCAGCAGTAGCCTCGGTATTTCTCAGCGAACTGGATATAACTGAGTCACGTCCGCCATGTTGAGGATTCAGTCCAGCAAACCTGTAAGCCACCACTGTAAGTCTGGAACTGTTTATCAAGATTCCACGACCAGTTGGTTTTGATAAGTTTAAAAACATTCGTCTTGTTTGTGTTCATGTGATTCAGTTGCTGTATCAAACGGGGAATCTCCACTGACAAGACCCTCAAAATTGAAGTGCCTCCGTTTGAGAAATGGGCATCTAACGAGGTTCTAAGTAAGTTCACGCACTTCGCCTTCACTACTAAATACATCAACAGCTCAATATAATGCATTACTACCTCAGCTTACTGGCATGTCATTCCTTGGCCATGTGGAACTTTGTCAAGGAGGTATGGCTTCATCTCTATCTCTAAAAGTTCAAGGCAAAACTGAGTCATCTGAAGCACTACCAGAAAACAATACACTGTATATGGATATCGCGGCCTCCTCATCACATCTATATTTAATAGAAACTTCTTGCTTGTCCTTTTCTTAGATGTGTATTATCACATAGAAGAAGGGAATCTCGCTAACTAGGTTCCAGTTATACCGATCGATATAATCATTGCAATTCAACATTCCAGTGTTTGGCCTACCGTAACTATAGTGAGTTAGTGAATTTAGCTTTACGTCGCACTCAGCATTATTCCAGCTATATTGCTGCAGTCTGTAAACAATCGTGTCTGGACCAGACAATCCAGTGATCAACAGCATGAGCATCGATCTCCGCAACTGGGATACGATGACATGTATCAACCAAGACGAGCCTGTCCACCCGATCCCGTTAGTCGCCTCATACAAGCACGGGTTACTGAAGACATTCAAATTGTCAGCATCTACTATATGTGGAGTAACCCTGTTCCATTGTTTGGTTCATCCTATGACTTGTGACGGGCAATTGATGTTGCATTTGTAAATATTCCCAAAAGCAGGCTGCGACTTTCTCAGAAGATATTTCATTATGCTAGCATCATGCAAACTTCAAGTAAAATGTTCACAAGTTATGCTAGACTGGTGTGGACATTCCACAATTAACGCTCCGATGACAAAACATCTATGACTCAGTTCCTCTTGACCTACGCCTTACCTTACTGCCTTTATTAGACTTATTGTTTCTGTCAGCTTCGATTACACAATGCCATTTAGAAAGTGGTTAAATGTAACATATCTTATATTTGGGATCACATTGTTTTTAGGAAAGTACAGATTCTTGTACTTTTATTGGGTTGAGACCCATCCGGGATTCGAACCCACACGCTCAGAGTCAGACACCTAATCGGCAGCACACAAAGCAACAACGAAAGTTCAGAGGGGAACACAAAGCCCGCAGTCTAGACTATCAGGCTGTGGAAGCCCTGGTTGCTGAGCGGGTTAGGCGACTGACTTTATGCGCTGGCGATTAGGTGCCTGATTCTGAGGGTGTGGGTTCGAATCCCGGATGTGACTCAACCCAACAAAAGTACAAAAGTCTGTACTTTACTAAGAAAGTGTAATCCCAATATAACATATGTGACATCTTTCAGCTTTTACAAACATTAACGAAGCCATAGAGCTGGAATAGCTGCTTGGTGCGACGTTAAACAAAAACAAGAAATAACATTTAATGTAAAATCTGTTAAGCTAGACTCGATGTTTCATACAGAGCCTGGCGCGAGCAGTGAACCGCGGTCGGCGGATGTCCATGACGATGACGACCAAGATGAGTACCTGTCCATCCCAGTTGAGGAGTGGCTTCCCACGGAACTAAAGGTAAGGAATAACACACACGTGTGTCTCCATAGTGATCTACAGAGTAAGACCAGATACACGTGTGTCTCCACTGAGAGTCAGCAGAGCCGGAGCGGACCGACTGGTGTATCTCAAGAAAGAGTAACAGAGTAAGGACAGACACGGGCATCTCTCTCAAACCAGAGACAACAGAGTAAGGACAGACACAGGCATCTCTCTCCATGGTGGCTGAACAGAAACAGACCCACACTTGTCTCCGTAGAGGTAAACAAATTCCAAGGAGGGTCAATGCTATAAGAACAGAAACGCGCGTGTCTCCATAGCGATGTAAGAAAAGAAAGCTTATACATAGTGAGATCAGACACAGACGAGTAAAAAAAAAGCCTTATAAACTTGAACGTGGACAGTGTAATAGATACAATAACATTTATCTTTACGAACGACGCACATAGATCGGGCAAAATGTGTTTCCATAGAACGTGAACAGAGTGCGTACAAATAGTGTAACATATTCTCTGTAGAAAGTGAACAGATGAAAAAATTCGTCACAAAGAAGGTATATATTACTTTGAGAAATAACTTACATATTAAAGTGAAAAGAGTATAGCATACGTCACACAGAAGGTGTATATCACTTGAGAAATAACTTACATATTAAAGTGAAGAGAGTATAACATACCTCACGCAGAAGGTGTATATCATTTTGAGGAATAACGTACACATTAAAGTGAAAGTGGATTTTTTAAAAAAAATCATAAATATTTGATTTTAGTGATTACAAATAACGAATTGAATTGATCATGGGATACGGTTCGACTCGCCGCAAATGCGAGTAAACCTAAACCCTGTTCAGCGGCACATATGTGTTAACAAAAATACTAGAATCTGTACTTTACTCAGAAAGTGTAATCCCAAATGTAACATATGTTGCCCAAACAGCTGCTTAGTGTGATTCCATGCTTTTTTAAGGAGTACAGCACTTTGTTCAGACAGTATGGGTATGACAGCACTCTCTTCATATCTGGTATGACTGAGAAAGAGCTGTATAACATCGGCATCAAGGACACGGGGGCGCGCCAGGATCTGCTGCAGATGATCGAGATACTGCCTGCATTTGAGATAGAGTACGGAGTACCGGTAAGTAGGCTGAGAGAGTACGGGTAGGGGTTGGTGTTCATAGTGTTTAACTATTGACGGGCTAGAGCATTACTGAGTGCGAAGTTACACAACAAAAACACAATCAAGCAGAACTGTAAATTGGGTTTAACACTGCTCTGAGAAGTATACCAGTTGTTTGTTGCCACTATAATGTCAAAGGGAATCGATCACGCCGACTGAT
Source organism: Haliotis rubra (assembly GCF_003918875.1). Taxonomy (NCBI): domain Eukaryota; kingdom Metazoa; phylum Mollusca; class Gastropoda; order Lepetellida; family Haliotidae; genus Haliotis; species Haliotis rubra. Next base: position 540,881 of record NW_025767386.1, on the reverse strand, counting down.
CTTTGAAGTATACTTCATTTCTGAAACTCACAGCACAGGTGATAACAAATATGCAGCCAAAAAATATCATAACTGCAATAAACAATAATAGGTTTCTGCAACGTCAAAGGGCAATAACTCTGATTTGCATATGCATCATATAGAGATATATTTTACTAATTTTGTGAAATAACTTGACAAACCAGTGCTGGATGTTGCGAACAACGGTCAGAGAAATCCAGTACGATTTCCACTGAACACCTGGTCCATCTTGTAAAACAGGAACGATTTGTAAGGGTAGACAACTTCTCTATCGCTATGTATGCGGCGTCTCGGTGTAGATGCTGACACTGTTATCAAGCATCACTTGCTTCCACACCTAAACGTCGCATCCACTGCAGTAAAGGTGTTGTCTGTCCATACAAGATCGCCCCTGTTCATCATACCAGCTTCAAAATGCCACTCAAAGGAGAAGATATCCTGTAAAATGTTTCAAATAATAGTTCAACCATGACTACGTAAAATACTTGAATACGATTGGACAGTCAATAAATACAATCAATTAGACACTATCAATTTGGATTGAAAATGCGTCTGATTTTATCACCGCTTCAATGCTCACGTATACATTACCCCCTCAATACGTCCGATACGTGTTTCAAATGGAATTTAGGGAGTATCGATTCGGTCAAACATTTATCTTATGTTCAATTCTAATTCAACTGAGTATGTAACATGAGTTCTGATTGGTCACTGCTATAAAGTTCCGACCATATAATCAGCATACACGGTCGCAATTTGAAAACCGATTCACCAAAACCTTTGTATGTATCCCTAAACTATTGGGTAACGCATTGTCTTTTGCAGAAGCCCTGGCTAAATTGACTCCCCTATCCAGCTAAAATGGGTGGAATTTGTGTTAAAAAAATGACAAAGCAGTATCATAAATATAATTTTAAGTTCAAACAACTTACTCGCATGAGGCTGTGGACCAACTCTGTTAGATCATGGAACACAATTTATGACGTCATTATGCTGTGACGTCATTTGACAACCCAACTGAAAATGGCCCGTAGTTGAGGAATCAGGGGGCCGCTCATTTCTGATAACTAGAGGGCGGTTTCATCATAATTCCGTCCATTTTATGCATAACACTATGATTTATTCATCACTGACAGATTTAGTCAGTGTGCACATAATAAACGTGATAAAGGTTGAAAAGGGAACTACTTTTTCTCTGGCGATGGTGTAAGTTCAAGGAGTGATATGCTTAACCTTTGACCTAGGGGAACTTTGACCTGGTTTAAATAGATATAACTAAATTTGCATCTATATAACCACCGGTATACGTCCCCAATTCGTCAAACACAGTACAGTTATACCCTAAACATAGTACATTTGTCACCTAATTATACGAAACGAATATAACTTTTAGGTTTTCTATGACACAGTTGTGCTATACGGCAATTGTGTTTCAGAATAGTGTTATACAATGGCTGGAGACTATAGGTCTGGCTGAGTATGAGCAGAACTTCAAGAGGAACCGCATCAAGAAGGCCAAGGATCTCAGCATACTGAAGTCATACGGGAGAAAGGAGGTAGAGAAGGAACTGGGGATTACTATGGCCGGTGAGAGAGTAACATATAAGTAGTAGCTCTAGTTGCTCCAAAAGACAAGATGGAAACATCTTTTACCGAACACATCAAACCTCTCTGTCTCTGTCTCTGTCTCTGTCTCTCTCTGTATATCTCTGTCTCTCTCTGTCTGTCTGTCTGTCTGTCTCTCTCTCTCTCTCTCTCTCTCTCTCTCTCTCTCTCTCTCTCTCTCTCTCTCTCTCTCTCTCTCTCTCTCTCTCTCTCTCTCTCTCTCTCTCTCCTTAGAATGTCACGAGGGACTGTGTGACAATAGTTAGCATGTGCGTCGAGTGAGACCAGTCAGGCAATCACGTCATCTATCACCACAAACATAGATGATTGAGGACAAAGTCTTACCCATAACACCAATAACAATGCCTTAGGTATTAAAAATCCTAACGCTCTATTTCTATCTCTGCAGGTCACATCAAACGGTTGCTGTATGCTACACAGAAGCTGAGGGAACCAACTAACGGTAAACCATGTCTTCGACACATGTCATCGTGTCCCAATTGCGCAGACAGATGCTCATGCTGTTGACCATTGGATTGTCTGGTCCTGCCTATTATTTATAGACCGCCGCCATATAGCTGGAATATATTGGGAGGAGGCGTAAAACTCACTCACTCCAAATGGTCGAAAACAAATGCCCTCACGCTCTGTTTATGATAACTTTGTCTCCAATGTGTGAAACCCATCTTGGTGTCCTTTGGAGTGTTATTGCTGGAATGTTGCTAAAAGAGGCGTAAAACCATAGTCACCCATTTACTCATTCAAATTGTCTTCAGACGTTTCAGTGCGGTACTCAGAGATCGAAAAATATTCTGATATGCACATTATAAGTTGTTCACTGGTCAGGAGGGGGGGCATGGGTTGATGTGCCCTCGGTGTTTGTTTATGTTCCCCGAGACCGAAGTATTTATCTTACCGAACACCTTAATGTTAATTTTGAACTATTTGAAGCACGGGTACAAATCTTTTTGGTAGCCATTGCTAGATTTTGATGACAAGAAACACAGATTTAGAGTTATAAAATATCTCACATGTCTTGTGAGGTCAGAATTGTCAAAACGATGTTCTTGACATCAGAGTTTGTGCGCTGATCTCTGCACAAGCAAAGACCGTGTCTGGCGATAATGATCAGTAAACTGCAAACATGTGCGGACATACATATAATTCAGGTATAGTGGTAATTGAATACCACAATGTTGAAGAATGCTTCGGGAACATATTCTATATGATCGTGAAAACAACGGAATGGCGAATCAAATCAGCGATGTTAGACCATCATCCCTTCCATCAGCCCTTGTCACTCTCACAATGATCACGAAGGCGTACGCGTACAGTGGTAAAGAATTATCAAAATGAATGGCTTGTATCTAATTAAAGGCACAATGTCACACATGTTCGAAAATAATTTGGCCTATGTTTTATATATTCGGGGCATATGCACTCACTTTAGCTTCCTGTTAATGCAATAACATACTTATTATCCCTTACGACTTGCCTGAAATCGATAACTGAAACTTCGTGGCGAACAGCTTTCACACAGATATAACTTGCCATATATGGAATGTAAACGATTGCTCCGCACATCGCAAACTGTCACACGCGGTGTTGTCGGTGTTTGCCGAACTGGCCTCAATCACAAGTTGCGTAATACAATATTCGTAATGATCGCTCCAAGGGACATAACTCTATAGGGTTTGCTTGAAATAATGATCGACCGGTAGAAGGCGCGAGAGTCGATTCAATGCATCGTTCCATTAAATCATTCGAACTTTTACTTTATTGTATTGTAATTACAATTATTAATTCGGAATAAATTAAATGGTAGTTTCCCCTGAGGGCTGATAGTTGGTATTATTTAGATAAGTGCATGATGTTTTTTTCGAGAAATGTGTTGTAAAATTGTTCCTTTAAGCAGATCTGATCTCACACGCCCTCTGAACATCATCAAAAAGTGACTGACTAGTTTGGCACTTGTCCCATTGCAGCTGAGGAGAAGGCTGCCGAGATGAAAGCCCTTGTTGACAGTTCACAAAAAACAACTCCTCAGACATGTCAACATAGCCGAGTGTGATTTCTGGAGACAGCTGATCGACGAGTGCCTGAAACCAACTAGCAAAACATTCGGTATTGAGGCCGAGTTAAAAGGTGAGATATTGGTACTACATATGCTGGCGGAAGGCCGTAACCGAGACAAAATCAAGATATGATTGACTTTACAGGTTCAGTACTGTTTTTCTTTGACCCGTGGACATCATGGCTGGAACTGGTCGTCAGCAACCAATGCTTGTCGTAAGAGGCGATTAACGGGTGGTCAGAATCACTGAAGTAGTTGATGCAGGTCATCGAATCCCAGTTCCGTAGATCAATGCTCATGCTGTTGATCACTGGATTGTCTGATCCAGACTGGACCATTTACTGTCTGCCGCCTTATAGCTGGAGATTTGCTGAGTGGGGCGTAAAGTAACAAACAAATCAAACCTATCTTATATAATAATTATGATTATGTTATTTGTAACGAAGGTCATTCACCTGTTTTGCAATTAACATGGTTTGTCATTCGCCTGGGGCGTGGCTCCTGAACTCTCCGTGCTGCTACAGGTCAGCATCGCTATCGTGCTTCAGCATCATTTGCCTCTTCAGGTTCATACATATCATTGTAGAGCAATTGCGTAGATCGATACCTATAATGTCAATCACGTGATTGTCTGGTTCAGACAGAGATTATTTACAGACCGTTTTCATGTAGCTGTTGTATTGCTTAATGCACGCAAGTCAAACGGCCAGGCTCGGTAATTTCATATTGTTTGTCATCGTCATCTTACAAATATATATCACTGGTTTGACTAGATCCAGAGTCTGGGTGATGTTAGTGCAAGAGTACATAGAGGATTCCCCCATGGTTATAATACATGTTGTCGGGTTTCAGGAGTTTGAAACATATTGCGACACTTTGTTAACCCATGAGAGAGGCGCGACCATCCAAACTGAAGTATACAACTTCGGTTAGCTGCCGTGGTGGAGCGGGTTAGGCTTCTGACTTGTGTGCTGACGATTAGGTTCCTGACTCTTATGGTGTGGGTTCGAATCCCGGATGGGACTCAGTCTAACAAAAGGGTTAGAATATGTTATTTACTAAGAATGTGTTGCCCCTAATATAACTTCAGTTAGTGTTCCTCTAGATCGTTGAGCGCATATTTTTTTTCCAAACCGGTTAAAATTGCATACAACCACAGCACATCCTGGGAATCCTGCAACAAACTGAAGTGCCGTAATGCTTTGATGACCAGCGAAGTTGCTGGTGGTCTATAGCCCAGTTGTATTTCATACTAAATAACACAATGGTAAAGTTTTTGTTTTAAACATATTTTGATTTGGTTTGTTTAATACCTACACTTTGACAGAGAAGAGCCGATTTACTATTCTTGATCGACAGACATTTAATGATAGGTGAGGTGAGGTGAAATTGGGTTTAACGTCGTGCTTGAGAATATTTCGCTCATATGACGACGTGCATACGTGTGTATGTGTATGTGCGGCTGCTTGTACTAGCCCTGACTGAAGCTGGTTTTATAGTACTAGCCCACTGAGATACCATGCCGCATTGAAGCATGAATACCCCACTCAGACACATTATACTGACTCCGAGCCGACCAGTCCTTGTTGTACCCATTAATGCCGAGCGCCAGGCAGGGACCAACACGTACCATATTTAACGTATTTTGGTGTAATTGACATGTTGAATAGCTACTTAGCCATTTAAGAGTTAAAACTTAACGTCACATCAGGAATATTTCAGCCATATAATGACGAGATACGTTTTGCATATATACTACATTTAAGTTGTTAAAATTAGGGTGATCAAAGGACTGTAAAATAGCTAGAGTGTCACACATGGTATTTATAACTAGCATGAAAATCTAAAACTCTTTTACTATTGAAGACAATACAACAACTAGATTATCACAGGAATACATTTAAAACTAGTAATTAAATCTAAAATATTTTAACTATTGATGACATTACAATATATAAACAGGCTATTTGTCGCTAACAGATGAAGGTAGATCACAACACTAGGTACCAAGGGGACTTACCGACAGTTTAATGAATGTCAGCTTCTTTTGGAGTATATCCTTACTCCTCGTCATGATTCACCTGATATAGAGTAAGGAGTAAGTATAGGCTACGAAACATTGTGTTCCTCACAGTAAAGAAGTTGACATCCATAAACCCATCTTCTTATCTGAATCACTTCTAGATTCAATTCAAGAACCTCATAGTATGTAAGCTAAAAGTGTCATATATTTGTGATCATTTATACATTCTGTCAGATATACACTTTGTTCTAATTTGATTTCTGCAGGCAGACTAGAGAGCTGAGGAACTCGTGGCTCATGGTTCTGGCTGTCAGCAACTCATTAGGCTCATTCTCATCATCACTTTGGCAGCTAAAACCCAGTTCAAAATCTTTGGTGCGAACTCATTAGGTGCGTATACAAGAGTATGTGATGATGACAGGTCGTGAAGGACACTTAACGGATCCGGTTGTCTCGTTACGCATACTATCAACCTCTGGGTTGTCAGGTTCAGAATCGAATGCTTACTTGATATGGAATGACCAATTCGGTACCCGTCAAGATCCAGGTTAGAATTGGCCTTCAGCAAGCCATACTTGTCGTAAGAGGCGACTAACAGGTTCGGGTGGTCAGGCTTGCTGACTAGCTTGCCACTCGTCATTGTATCCCAATTGCGTAGATCGATGCTCATGATGTTGACCACTGGCTTGCCTGGTCAAGACCCGATTATTTACAGACCGCCGGCATAAAACTGGAATATTACTGAGTGCTACATTAAACAACCAACCAACAAACCAACCAACCTTGACCATGTCGGTGTTTGGCCATACAGAACTACTGACACCAAATATAGATCGTCATATTTTCGCAATTTCGGAAATCTATGCTATGTTGTCATACTTACATCACTGTTTTATTCTTCAGCATAGTAACCTATTTCTGTATTCTGAACTTGGTGGATGACTGGTTATAGTCATAAACGGAGTATTTGGGACGAAACATTATACTTTCCCAGAACGAAAAGATTTCTTTATCTCACATAGGGTAGCCCAGTGGTAAGCTTGAGTCGTCACGTCGAATGTCCGGGTTCGACTCCTACATCAGTGCCATGGCTGTGACATTGCTGGGATATTACTAAAAGCCTTGCAACAACATAGCAACACACCCTTCATTCAAGCAAAATCTCTGATTAGAGGAAGTATCCAAATTACCATAATGTCCCTTGTTTCAGCGAAATTACCGAACGCACTCTCGTGTGAGTGGGTATTTTGGTCATTCTGCCACTCGCGTACACCTAGCCTTTTACACTGTTTTTAATGACTCATTCACATAATTTCACAGTCATTTTTCACTTTCACCAAATAGAATTCATTGAAGACTGTACATTGATTAGCATTGATGTTTCATAGTTAGAAGTCGAACTCCGCATTCTCTGTGTTGTTCAAATAGTGTTGTTTCTATACCTGCCTTGTATTAACTGTATTTCCAGGTCTGAGCTTCCTGCTGATATTCGGCATCCTGCTGGTGATACAATTCCTGGCCATGATCATCCACCGCATCTCAACTCTCGTCCATTTCATGGCCAGGGCACCGTTCAAATATGGAGAACCGATGGCGACCTCCTGGTCCTTCCAAAGCCAGCTCGTGCCTCATGATCCCGAGTTGCAAGACGACGTGGAGACCATACGAGCAGTAACGGATGATGAGTCAAGGCAACAGGGAGTATCGATTCGGTCAAACATTTATCTTATGTTCAATTCTAATTCAACTGAGTATGTAACATGAGTTCTGATTGGTCACTGCTATAAAGTTCCGACCATATAATCAGCATACACGGTCGCAATTTGAAAACCGATTCACCAAAACCTTTGTATGTATCCCTAAACTATTGGGTAACGCATTGTCTTTTGCAGAAGCCCTGGCTAAATTGACTCCCCTATCCAGCTAAAATGGGTGGAATTTGTGTTAAAAAAATGACAAAGCAGTATCATAAATATAATTTTAAGTTCAAACAACTTACTCGCATGAGGCTGTGGACCAACTCTGTTAGATCATGGAACACAATTTATGACGTCATTATGCTGTGACGTCATTTGACAACCCAACTGAAAATGGCCCGTAGTTGAGGAATCAGGGGGCCGCTCATTTCTGATAACTAGAGGGCGGTTTCATCATAATTCCGTCCATTTTATGCATAACACTATGATTTATTCATCACTGACAGATTTAGTCAGTGTGCACATAATAAACGTGATAAAGGTTGAAAAGGGAACTACTTTTTTCTCTGGCGATGGTGTAAGTTCAAGGAGTGATATGCTTAACCTTTGACCTAGGGGAACTTTGACCTGGTTTAAATAGATATAACTAAATTTGCATCTATATAACCACCGGTATACGTCCCCAATTCGTCAAACACAGTACAGTTATACCCTAAACATAGTACATTTGTCACCTAATTATACGAAACGAATATAACTTTTAGGTTTTCTATGACACAGTTGTGCTATACGGCAATTGTGTTTCAGAATAGTGTTATACAATGGCTGGAGACTATAGGTCTGGCTGAGTATGAGCAGAACTTCAAGAGGAACCGCATCAAGAAGGCCAAGGATCTCAGCATACTGAAGTCATACGGGAGAAAGGAGGTAGAGAAGGAACTGGGGATTACTATGGCCGGTGAGAGAGTAACATATAAGTAGTAGCTCTAGTTGCTCCAAAAGACAAGATGGAAACATCTTTTACCGAACACATCAAACCTCTCTGTCTCTGTCTCTGTCTCTGTCTCTCTCTGTATATCTCTGTCTCTCTCTGTCTGTCTGTCTGTCTGTCTCTCTCTCTCTCTCTCTCTCTCTCTCTCTCTCTCTCTCTCTCTCTCTCTCTCTCTCTCTCTCTCTCTCTCTCTCTCTCTCTCTCTCTCTCTCTCTCTCTCTCATAGAATGTCACGAGGGACTGTGTGACAATAGTTAGCATGTGCGTCGAGTGAGACCAGTCAGGCAATCACGTCATCTATCACCACAAACATAGATGATTGAGGACAAAGTCTTACCCATAACACCAATAACAATGCCTTAGGTATTAAAAATCCTAACGCTCTATTTCTATCTCTGCAGGTCACATCAAACGGTTGCTGTATGCTACACAGAAGCTGAGGGAACCAACTAACGGTAAACCATGTCTTCGACACATGTCATCGTGTCCCAATTGCGCAGACAGATGCTCATGCTGTTGACCATTGGATTGTCTGGTCCTGCCTATTATTTATAGACCGCCGCCATATAGCTGGAATATATTGGAGGAGGCGTAAAACTCACTCACTCCAAATGGTCGAAAACAAATGCCCTCACGCTCTGTTTATGATAACTTTGTCTCCAATGTGTGAAACCCATCTTGGTGTCCTTTGGAGTGTTATTGCTGGAATGTTGCTAAAGGAGCGTAAAACCATAGTCACCCATTTACTCATTCAAATTGTCTTCAGACGTTTCAGTGCGGTACTCAGAGATCGAAAAATATTCTGATATGCACATTATAAGTTGTTCACTGGTCAGGAGGGGGGCATGGGTTGATGTGCCCTCGGTGTTTGTTTATGTTCCCCGAGACCGAAGTATTTATCTTACCGAACACCTTAATGTTAATTTTGAACTATTTGAAGCACGGGTACAAATCTTTTTGGTAGCCATTGCTAGATTTTGATGACAAGAAACACAGATTTAGAGTTATAAAATATCTCACATGTCTTGTGAGGTCAGAATTGTCAAAACGATGTTCTTGACATCAGAGTTTGTGCGCTGATCTCTGCACAAGCAAAGACCGTGTCTGGCGATAATGATCAGTAAACTGCAAACATGCGGACATACATATATTCAGGTATAGTGGGTAATTGAATACCACAATGTTGAAGAATGCTTCGGGAACATATTCTATATGATCGTGAAAACAACGGAATGGCGAATCAAATCAGCGATGTTAGACCATCATCCCTTCCATCAGCCCTTGTCACTCTCACAATGATCAATGAAAGGCGTATGCGTACAGTGGTAAAGAAATTATCAAAATGAATGGCTTGTATCTAATTAAAGGGCACAATGTCACACATGTTCGAAAATAATTTGGCCTATGTTTTACATATATTCGGGGCATATGCACTCACTCTTTAGCTTCCTGTTAATGCAATAACATACTTATTATCCTTACGACTTGCCTGAAATCGATAACTGAAACTTCGTGGCGAACAGCTTTCACACAGATATAACTTGCCATATATGGAATGTAAACGATTGCTCCGCACATCGCAAACTGTCACACGCGGTGTTGTCGGTGTTTGCCGAACTGGCCTCAATCACAAGTTGCGTAATACAATATTCGTAATGATCGCTCCAAGGGACATAACTCTATAGGGTTTGCTTTGAAATAATGATCGACCGGTAGAAGGCGCGAGAGTCGATTCAATGCATCGTTCCATTAAATCATTCGAACTTTTACTTTATTGTATTGTAATTACAATTATTAATTCGGAATAAATTAAATGGTAGTTTCCCTGAGGGCTGATAGTTGGTATTATTTAGATAAGTGCATGATGTTTTTTTCGAGAAATGTGTTGTAAAATTGTTCCTTTAAAGATCTGATCTCACACGCCCTCTGAACATCATCAAAGTGACTGACTAGTTTGGCACTTGTCCCATTGCAGCTGAGGAGAAGGCTGCCGAGATGAAAGCCCTTGTTGACAGTTCACAAAACAACTCCTCAGACATGTCAACATAGCCGAGTGTGATTTCTGGAGACAGCTGATCGACGAGTGCCTGAAACCAACTAGCAAAACATTCTGGTATTGAGGCCGAGTTAAAAGGTGAGATATTGGTACTACATATGCTGGCGGAAGGCCGTAACCGAGACAAAATCAAGATATGATTGACTTTTACAGGTTCAGTACTGTTTTTCTTGACCCGTGGACATCATGGCTGGAACTGGTCGTCAGCAACCAATGCTTGTCGTAAGAGGCGATTAACGGGTGGTCAGAATCACTGAAGTAGTTGATGCAGGTCATCGAATCCCAGTTCCGTAGATCAATGCTCATGCTGTTGATCACTGGATTGTCTGATCCAGACTGGACCATTTACCGTCTGCCGCCTTATGGCTGGAGATTTGCTGAGTGGGGCGTAAAGTAACAAACAAATCAAAACCTATCTTATATAATAATTATGATTATGTTATTTTGTAACGAAGGTCATTCACCTGTTTTGCAATTAACATGGTTTGTCATTCGCCTGGGCGTGGCTCCTGAACTCTCCGTGCTGCTACAGGTCAGCATCGCTATCGTAGCTTCAGCATCATTTGCCTCTTCAGGTTCATACATATCATTGTAGAGCAAATTGCGTGAGATCGATACCTATAATGTCAATCACGTGATTGTCTGGTTCAGACAGAGATTATTTACAGACCGTTTTCATGTAGCTGTTGTATTGCTTAATGCACGCAAGTCAAACGGCCAGGCTCGGTAATTTCATATTGTTTGTCATCGTCATCTTACAAATATATATCACTGGTTTGACTAGATCCAGAGTCTGGGTGATGTTAGTGCAAGAGTACATAGAGGATTCCCCCATGGTTATAATACATGTTGTCGGGTTTCAGGAGTTTGAAACATATTGCGACACTTTGTTAACCCATGAGAGAGGCGCGACCATCCAAACTGAAGTATACAACTTCGGTTAGCTGCCGTGGTGGAGCGGGTTAGGCTTCTGACTTGTGTGCTGACGATTAGGTTCCTGACTCTTATGGTGTGGGTTCGAATCCCGGATGGGACTCAGTCTAACAAAAGGGTTAGAATATGTTATTTACTAAGAATGTGTTGCCCCTAATATAACTTCAGTTAGTGTTCCTCTAGATCGTTGAGCGCATATTTTTTTTTTCCAAACCGGTTAAAATTGCATACAACCACAGCACATCCTGGGAATCCTGCAACAAACTGAAGTGCCGTAATGCTTTGATGACCAGCGAAGTTGCTGGTGGTCTATAGCCCAGTTGTATTTCATACTAAATAACACAATGGTAAAGTTTTTGTTTTAAACATATTTTGATTTGGTTTGTTTAATACCTACACTTTGACAGAGAAGAGCCGATTTACTATTCTTGATCGACAGACATTTAATGATAGGTGAGGGGTGAGGTGAAATTGGGTTTAACGTCGTGCTTGAGAATATTTCGCTCATATGACGACGTGCATACGTGTAATATGTTAATGTGCGGCTGCTTGTACTAGCCCTGACTGAAGCTGGTTTTATAGTACTAGCCCACTGAGATACCATGCCGCATTGAAGCATGAATACCCCACTCAGACACATTATACTGACTCCGAGCCGACCAGTCCTTGTTGTACCCATTAATGCCGAGCGCCAGGCAGGGACCAACACGTACCATATTTAACGTATTTTGGTGTAATTGACATGTTGAATAGCTACTTAGCCATTTAAGAGTTAAAACTTAACGTCACATCAGGAATATTTCAGCCATATAATGACGAGATACGTTTTGCATATATACTACATTTAAGTTGTTAAAATTAGGTGATCAAAGGACTGTAAAATAGCTAGAGTGTCACACATACGGTATTTATAACTAGCATGAAAATCTAAAACTCTTTTACTATTGAAGACAATACAACAACTAGATTATCATCACAGGAATACATTTAAAACTAGTAATTAAATCTAAAATATTTTAACTATTGATGACATTACAATATATAAACAGGCTATTTGTCGCTAACAGATGAAGGTAGATCACAACACTAGGTACCAAGGGGACTTACCGACAGTTTAATGAATGTCAGCTTCTTTTGGAGTATATCCTTACTCCTCGTCATGATTCACCTGATATAGAGTAAGGAGTAAGTATAGGCTACGAAACATTGTGTTCCTCACAGTAAAGAAGTTGACATCCATAAACCCATCTTCTTATCTGAATCACTTCTAGATTCAATTCAAGAACCTCATAGTATGTAAGCTAAAAGTGTCATATATTTGTGATCATTTATACATTCTGTCAGATATACACTTTGTTCTAATTTGATTTCTGCAGGCAGACTAGGAGAGCTGAGGAACTCGTGGCTCATGGTTCTGGCTGTCAGCAACTCATTGTGGCTCATTCTCATCATCACTTTGGCAGCTAAAACCCAGTTCAAAATCTTTGGTGCGAACTCATTAGGTGCGTATACAAAGAGTATGTGATGATGACAGACGTGAAGGACACTTAACGGATCCGGTTGTCTCGTTACGCATACTATCAACCTCTGGGTTGTCAGGTTCAGAATCGAATGCTTACTTGATATGGAATGACCAATTCGGTACCCGTCAAGATCCAGGTTAGAATTGGCCTTCAGCAAGCCATACTTGTCGTAAGAGGCGACTAACAGGTTCGGGTGGTCAGGCTTGCTGACTAGCTTGCCACTCGTCATTGTATCCCAATTGCGTAGATCGATGCTCATGATGTTGACCACTGGCTTGCCTGGTCAAGACCCGATTATTTACAGACCGCCGGCATAAAACTGGAATATTACTGAGTGCTACATTAAACAACCAACCAACAAACCAACCAACCTTGACCATGTCGGTGTTTGGCCATACAGAACTACTGACACCAAATATAGATCGTCATATTTTCGCAATTTCGGAAATCTATGCTATGTTGTCATACTTACATCACTGTTTTATTCTTCAGCATAGTAACCTATTTCTGTATTCTGAACTTGGTGGATGACTGGTTATAGTCATAAACGGAGTATTTGGGACGAAACATTATACTTTCCCAGAACGAAAAGATTTCTTTATCTCACATAGGGTAGCCCAGTGGTAAGCTTGAGTCGTCACGTCGAATGTCCGGGTTCGACTCCTACATCAGTGCCATGGCTGTGACATTGCTGGGATATTACTAAAAGCCTTGCAACAACATAGCAACACACCCTTCATTCAAGCAAAATCTCTGATTAGAGGAAGTATCCAAATTACCATAATGTCCCTTGTTTCAGCGAAATTACCGAACGCACTCTCGTGTGAGTGGGTATTTTGGTCATTCTGCCACTCGCGTACACCTAGCCTTTTACACTGTTTTTTAATGACTCATTCACATAATTTCACAGTCATTTTTCACTTTCACCAAATAGAATTCATTGAAGACTGTACATTGATTAGCATTGATGTTTCATAGTTAGAAGTCGAACTCCGCATTCTCTGTGTTGTTCAAATAGTGTTGTTTCTATACCTGCCTTGTATTAACTGTATTTCCAGGTCTGAGCTTCCTGCTGATATTCGGCATCCTGCTGGTGATACAATTCCTGGCCATGATCATCCACCGCATCTCAACTCTCGTCCATTTCATGGCCAGGGCACCGTTCAAATATGGAGAACCGATGGCGACCTCCTGGTCCTTCCAAAGCCAGCTCGTGCCTCATGATCCCGAGTTGCAAGACGACGTGGAGACCATACGAGCAGTAACGGATGATGAGTCAAGGCAACAGGAAGCAGAAAGGAGACATATAGATTCTTCTTCCGGGAGTATTTCTGCCACAGCTCCACTGTTGAGTACTTCAACCCAAAGAGAGCTCAAAACACCACCCTTTTAAACTGAGGGTAAAGCTTCGATGAACGATTGTTTTTCTTTCCCGAGTGAATTATCATGTGAAGTATCATTTCTGTATATTTTGATTGTTTTCACCTGTCAAGACCAATAGTGTCGCAAGTATTGCTATACCTGAGTGTGTAGAATATCCATGCATCAAAACTGCAATTGCTGAAGTATTTTTGTCATGAAGCATAATATTGTATCAGGTGGACCACAATCCGGCCATCCTTAAACTCTTTGACATAGTGGTCGGAAATTACAACTTTTTATGTCGGAAATTACAACTTCCAAACGTGGAGACTATTTGCTGTACTCACATTTCTATGGTCCATTGAGAAGGCACATGCAATTCCAATTTTTCAGACGTACTTTCCACGTAAATAATTAATCTTGATTGAATATACATCCTTGTTTCACACAGTCACGGCTTTTAACGACTGAGTTGCACTGTGTGGTATAATGAAGGTCCATGTGTTTCATATCACATAATACGATTGCTCATAACTCCACACAAACAAAACATAACAGCTTCTTCTTTTAGGTCCGATAAAACACAAAGAGTTAAACTGAAAAAAGTATGGAGTTAGTTTCGTTTGTTAGGATAAAATAGCACAAGCATATTTGTATTTACTGTGCTGTTGTCCACAGGTTCCTTGCCGCAAGCAGTAACCTTAACCTATATAAGGTAACGGTGCATTCGCTGTTAAACACGTAAACCAAATAGGTAGATCGACAACATTATCTTCAAGGCATCCGAAAGATCTACCCTATTGATATAGACATTGGAAAAGCCCGTGTGTGTGTTATAACATTTCATGAGGTTTTAAATGAAGAACTGTCAGTTTTTTTCCTATTTATAACGGTGTAATATATGAATTGCATAATATAAGCAGCTTCGATTGGCTGTCTGCCCAGCCATCATTACAATTGCAAAATGTATTATGTGTATTCCACCCAGTTGTTCAGGTATATGTCCAGGATTTCAATGCCTTTTTAATACGCAATCTTCCTTTCTACCAGATTAATTTGACATGATATAAAGATGTGCCTTTCGATACCGTTCGCTCTTGTTCCACAAATACATTCCATTGATTCAATTAGCATCAACCAACCAAATCTTCATGAGGCAGTAAATCGCGACTAACGGGATCGGGTAGTCAGTCACTGGATTGTCTGGTCCAGGCTCGATTATTTATAGACCGCCGCCATATAGCTGCAATATTGCTGAGTGCGGCGTGAAACATCAATTAATCAATCATTGTACAACAGGAATATTGTTAAAAGAACGAAACACAATTGCCTCCCTCAGGTAATTACCCGCGAAGGTCCCGGTTAGAATATTGGACTTCAGTAGCCCATGCTTGTCGTAAGAGGCGACTAACTGGATCGGGTCAGGCTCACTGACTTCGCTGACACATGTCATCGGTTCCCAATTGCGCAGATCAATGCTCATGCTGGTGATCACTCGATTGTCTGGATCTGACTCGAATATTTACAGATCGCCTCCTTATAGCTGGAAAATTGCTGAGTGCGGCGTTAAACTTAACTCACTCACTCATTTCGGCTACTGCCTCATTGTCTGTGTTTCATATATCTTTGTCTGTGACGTGTACGACCACTGAAGCAGGTTACGATTACATCATTACCTTTCAATATTGATTCAGGAACACGTGATATAGTAAAATCATAAAGATTCCTCGTCACTCTAGAATGGATTTTGTTGCTAAACTCTGTTGAACAATTCGATAGCCAACACACGCCGTAGGTTTCAAACAGTTTCAGCTGACTGAAATACGAGAGTTACATTGGATTTGATTTGCTGTGCTTGGGAATTACTACAATAAATGTATACGTTGCTAGTCTGAAATAATAAACACGAGACATCAGCACTTTATGGGGTGTTGAAAGTTTATTCACATTCCAAAAGCTACGTGATAACTGACAGATGCATTGATATACTTTAGAGAGAACAGAGTTGAATGAATCAAAATATAAGATTAAATCAGCACTATAACAAGACCAACAAGCCTTAACCAAGAAAAAAACACACCTATATCTAATACAACAAGCCATAAAGCAAAGAAAACATGAGAAGGACAGGACTATGATTACATCAACTACGAATGGTATTAAAACTAACATGGAAGCATAAAAAGATATCACCACACGCATAAAAAATGGCAACGCAATGCTAATGTTAATTTTCCAGCTATAAGGAGGCGATCTGGAAATATTCGAGTCAGATCCAGACAATCGAGTGATCACCAGCATGAGCATTGATCTGCGCAATGTTAATGTGTTTAAACGATGCTTTGCCCGTTTAAGGGCAAAGCATCGTTGACGTTAGATGACCATGCCCTTTGAAGACTTTCATTACCTTTGTTTGTTGCTGGAAATTATTGACAAATGAAGCCGAACATCATGATGATAGTCATTTTACACATGTGAAACAAATCAAACAATTCTAAAAGGTTTATAGCAGACACAAAACACAGTAGTTTGTGGGTACCTGATATTTTAAACAAAATGTCTATAAATTTAGTAAGATAAATGTTCATGACTCATGAGAGGTTTCTCATCAGTGACAACAGGTTACACAATCATAGATTCTCAGTTGGCGTCACGTTAAATATCACCATCTAAATACAACTAGATAGGCTACAATTAAACATATCATGCAATACATGTCCGCATTTACAATTCACTATGTAGACTGGTGTCTTGATTCAGAATTCCAAGACAATTTTTAATGAAAGAAAAACATGCACATACTGGCAAACAAGGATAAGTTGGGCACTGACCTGACAATTGACGCGTATTAGCATATATATGAGTGCCGCCCAATGGCGCTTGCCATTGTTAGGGAAGGGCCCCCAGTTGTCCGCGATCAAGTGTAGTGCGATGGGTGAAGAGCGTGGCCTGTCTAATCAATTTCATGGTCATGTACTGCACGTGCACTAGCCTACATCTGCTCTACCTTTCCGAAACCAAATGGATTTGCTCATTGCCGTGCACCGCCTACTTCTCGTAAACGCGTTCTCTGCTCCGGTCCAACTTATCCTTGTTTGCCTGTATATGCATATATGACACCAGTCCGGATACAGACTTGGCTGTCCGGTTTTCAACAATAAAAAACAAACACAATCAGGTTAGTCAGGTTACATCCTGGTTCCCTGGCGTCTCATGCTCTATATTAACTAATGAAAGGCACGACAACCAGGATGTATTAACTAATGAAAGGCCCGACCAACAAGGATGTATTAAGTAATGAAAGGCCCGAGAACCAGGATGTATTAACTAATGAGTTGCCCGAGAACCAGGATGTATTAACTAATGAAAGGAACCAGAACCAGGGTGTATTAACCAATGGTAGGCCCGAGAACTAGGATGCATTAAGTAATGAGTTGCCCGAGAACCAGGATGTATTAACTAATGAGTTGCCTGAGAACCAGGATGTATTAACTAATGAAAAGCCCGAGAACCAGGATGTAGTAAGTAATGAAAGGCCCGAGAACGAGGATGTATTAACTAATGGTAGGCCTGAGAACCAGGATGTATTAACTAATGAAAGGCCCGAGAACCAGGATGTATTAACTAATGAGATGCCCAAGAACCAGGATGTATTAACTAATGAGAGGCCCGAGAACCAGGATGTATTAACTAATGAAAGGCCCGAGAACCAGGATGTATTAACTAATGAAAGGCCCAAGAACCAGGATGTATTAACTAATGAAAGGCCCGAGAACCAGGATGTATTAACTAATGAAAGGCCCAAGAACCAGGATGTATTAACTAATGAGATGCCCAAGAACCAGGATGTATTAACTAATGAAAAGCCCGAGAACCAGGATGTATTAACTAATGAAAGGCCCGGGAACCAGGATGTATTAACTAATGGTAGGCCCGAGAACCAGGATGTATTAAGTAATGAGATGCCCAAGAACCAGGATGTATTAACTAATGAAAGGCCCGAGAACCAGGATGTATTAACTAATGGTAGGCCCGAGAACCAGGATGTATTAACTAATGAAAGGCCCAAGAACCAGGATGTATTAACTAATGAAAGGCCCGACAACCAGGATGTATTAACTAATGAAAGGCCCAAGAACCAGGTTGTATTAACTAATGAAAGGCCCGGGAACCAGGATTCATTAATTAATGGTAGGCCCGAGAACCAGGATGTATTAACTAATGAGAGGCCCGAGAACCAGGATGTATTAACTAATGAGTTGCCCGAGAACCAGGATGTATTAACTAATGAAAGGAACCAGAACCAGGGTGTATTAACCAATGGTAGGCCCGAGAACTAGGATGCATTAAGTAATGAGTTGCCCGAGAACCAGGATGTATTAACTAATGAGTTGCCTGAGAACCAGGATGTATTAACTAATGAAAAGCCCGAGAACCAGGATGTAGTAAGTAATGAAAGGCCCGAGAACGAGGATGTATTAACTAATGGTAGGCCCGAGAACCAGGATGTATTAACTAATGAAAGGCCCGAGAACCAGGATGTATTAACTAATGAGATGCCCAAGAACCAGGATGTATTAACTAATGAGAGGCCCGAGAACCAGGATGTATTAACTAATGAAAGGCCCGAGAACCAGGATGTATTAACTAATGAAAGGCCCAAGAACCAGGATGTATTAACTAATGAAAGGCCCGAGAACCAGGATGTATTAACTAATGAAAGGCCCAAGAACCAGGATGTATTAACTAATGAGATGCCCAAGAACCAGGATGTATTAACTAATGAAAAGCCCGAGAACCAGGATGTATTAACTAATGAAAGGCCCAGGAACCAGGATGTATTAACTAATGGTAGGCCCGAGAACCAGGATGTATTAAGTAATGAGATGCCCAAGAACCAGGATGTATTAACTAATGAAAGGCCCGAGAACCAGGATGTATTAACTAATGGTAGGCCCGAGAACCAGGATGTATTAACTAATGAAAGGCCCAAGAACCAGGATGTATTAACTAATGAAAGGCCCGACAACCAGGATGTATTAACTAATGAAAGGCCCAAGAACCAGGTTGTATTAACTAATGAAAGGCCCGGGAACCAGGATTCATTAATTAATGGTAGGCCCGAGAACCAGGATGTATTAACTAA
Organism: Haliotis rubra; assembly: GCF_003918875.1. Lineage (NCBI taxonomy): Eukaryota > Metazoa > Mollusca > Gastropoda > Lepetellida > Haliotidae > Haliotis > Haliotis rubra. The sequence goes on along the minus strand of NW_025767386.1, from coordinate 521,450 downwards.
TGAGAGGCCCGGAACCAGGATGTATTAACTAATGGTAGGCCCGAGAACCAGGATGTATTAACTAATGAAAGGCCCGGGAACCAGGATGTATTAACTAATGAGAGGCCCGAGAACCAGGATGTATTAACTAATGAAAGGCCCGAGAACCAGGATGTATTAACTAATGAAAGGCCCAAGAACCAGGATGTATTAACTAATGAAAGGCCCGAGAACCAGGATGTATTAACTAATGAAAGGCCCAAGAACCAGGATGTATTAACTAATGAGATGTCCAAGAACCAGGATGTATTAACTAATGAGAGGCCCGAGAACCAGGATTTATTAACTAATGAAAGGCCCGACAACCAGGATGTATTAACTAATGAAAGGCCCAAGAACCAGGTTGTATTAACTAATGAAAGGCCCGGGAACCAGGATTCATGAATTAATGGTAGGCCCGAGAACCAGGATGTATTAACTAATGAGAGGCCCAAGAACCAGGATGTATTAACTAATGAAAGGCCCGAGAACCAGGATGTATTAACTAATGGTAGGCCCGAGAACCAGGATGTATTAAGTAATGAGATGCCCAAGAACCAGGATGTATTAACTAATGAAAGGCCCGAGAACCAGGATGTATTAACTAATGGTAGGCCCGAGAACCAGGATGTATTAACTAATGAAAGGCCCAAGAACCAGGATGTATTAACTAATGAAAGGCCCGACAACCAGGATGTATTAACTAATGAAAGGTCCCAAGAACCAGGTTGTATTAACTAATGAAAGGCCCGGGAACCAGGATTCATTAATTAATGGTAGGCCCGAGAACCAGGATGTATTAACTAATGAGAGGCCCAAGAACCAGGATGTATTAACTAATGGTAGGCCCGAGAACCAGGATGTATTAACTAATGAGAGGCCCGGGAACCAGGATGTATTAACTAATGAGAGGCCCGAAAACCAGGATGTATTAACTAATGAAAGGCCCGAGAACCAGGATGTATTAACTAATGAAAGGCCCAAGAACCAGGATGTATTAACTAATGAAAGGCCCGAGAACCAGGATGTATTAACTAATGAAAGGCCCAAGAACCAGGATGTATTAACTAATGAGATGCCCAAGAACCAGGATGTATTAACTAATGAGAGGCCAGAGAACCAGGATGTATTAACTAATGAAAGGCCCGACAACCAGGATGTATTAACTAATGAGATGCCCAAGAACCAGGTTGTATTAACTAATGAAAGGCCCGGGAACCAGGATTCATGAATTAATGGTAGGCCCGAGAACCAGGATGTATTAACTAATGAAAGGCCCAAGAACCAGGATGTATTAACTAATGAAAGGCCCGAGAACCAGGATGTATTAACTAATGGTAGGCCCGAGAACCAGGATGTATTAAGTAATGAGATGCCCAAGAACCAGGATGTATTAACTAATGAAAGGCCCGAGAACCAGGATGTATTAACTAATGGTAGGCCCGAGAACCAGGATGTATTAACTAATGAAAGGCCCAAGAACCAGGATGTATTAACTAATGAAAGGCCCGACAACCAGGATGTATTAACTAATGAAAGGTCCCAAGAACCAGGTTGTATTAACTAATGAAAGGCCCGGGAACCAGGATTCATTAATTAATGGTAGGCCCGAGAACCAGGATGTATTCACTAATGAGAGGCCCAAGAACCAGGATGTATTAACTAATGGTAGACCCGAGAACCAGGATGTATTAACTAATGAGAGGCCCAAGAACCAGGATGTATTAACTAATGAAAGGCCCGGGAACCAGGATGTATTAACTAATGAGAGGCCCGAGAACCAGGATGTATTAACTAATGAAAGGCCCGAGAACCAGGATGTATTAACTAATGAAAGGCCCGAGAACCAGGATGTATTAACTAATGAAAGGCCCGGGAACCAGGATGTATTAACTAATGAAAGGCCCGAGAACCAGGATGTATTAACTAATGAGATGCCCAAGAACCAGTATGTATTAACTAATGAGATGCCCAAGAACCAGGATGTATTAACTAATGAGAGGCCCGAGAACCAGGATGTATTAACTAATGAAAGGCCCGAGAACCAGGATGTATTAACTAATGAAAGGCCCAAGAACCAGGATGTATTAACTAATGAAAGGCCCGAGAACCAGGATGTATTAACTAATGAGATGCCCAAGAACCAGGATGTATTAACTAATGAAAAGCCCGAGAACCAGGATGTATTAACTAATGAAAGGCCCGGGAACCAGGATGTATTAACTAATGAGATGCCCAAGAACCAGGATGTATTAACTAATGAAAGGCCCGAGAACCAGGATGTATTAACTAATGAAAGGCCCGAGAACCAGGATGTAGTAAGTAATGAAAGGCCCGAGAACCAGGATGTATTAACTAATGGTAGGCCCGAGAACCAGGATGTATTAACTAATGAAAGGCCCGAGAACCAGGATGTATTAACTAATGAGATGCCCAAGAACCAGGATGTATTAACTAATGAGAGGCCCGAGAACCAGGATGTATTAACTAATGAAAGGCCCGAGAACCAGGATGTATTAACTAATGAAAGGCCCAGGAACCAGGATGTATTAACTAATGAAAGGCCCGAGAACCAGGATGTATTAACTAATGAAAGGCCCGAGAACCAGGATGTATTAACTAATGGTAGGCCCGAGAACCAGGATGTATTAAGTAATGAGATGCCCAAGAACCAGGATGTATTAACTAATGAAAGGCCCGAGAACCAGGATGTATTAACTAATGAAAGGCCCGAGAACCAGGATGTATTAAGTAATGAAAGGCCCGAGAACCAGGATGTATTAACTAATGGTAGGCCCGAGAACCAGGATGTATTAACTAATGAAAGGCCCGAGAACCAGGATGTATTAACTAATGAGATGCCCAAGAACCAGGATGTATTAACTAATGAAAAGCCCGAGAACCAGGATGTATTAACTAATGAAAGGCCCGGGAACCAGGATGTATTAACTAATGGTAGGCCCGAGAACCAGGATGTATTAAGTAATGAGATGCCCAAGAACCAGGATGTATTAACTAATGAAAGGCCCGAGAACCAGGATGTATTAACTAATGGTAGGCCCGAGAACCAGGATGTATTAACTAATGGTAGGCCCAAGAACCAGGATGTATTAACTAATGAAAGGCTCGACAACCAGGATGTATTAACTAATGAAAGGCCCAAGAACCAGGTTGTATTAACTAATGAAAGGCCCGGGAACCAGGATTCATTAATTAATGGTAGGCCCGAGAACCAGGATGTATTAACTAATGAAAGGCCCAAGAACCAGGATGTATTAACTAATGGTAGGCCCGAGAACCAGGATGTATTAACTAATGAGAGGCCCGGGAACCAGGATGTATTAACTAATGAAAGGCCCAAGAACCAGGATGTATTAACTAATGAGAGGCCCGGGAACCAGGATGTATTAACTAATGAAAGGCCCGAGAACCAGGATGTAGTAAGTAATGAAAGGCCCGAGAACCAGGATGTATTAACTAATGGTAGGCCCGAGAACCAGGATGTATTAACTAATGAAAGGCCCAAGAACCAGGATGTATTAACTAATGAGATGCCCAAGAACCAGGATGTATTAACTAATGAGAGGCCCGAGAACCAGGATGTATTAACTAATGAAAGGCCCGAGAACCAGGATGTATTAACTAATGAAAGGCCCAAGAACCAGGATGTATTAACTAATGAAAGGCTCGAGAACCAGGATGTATTAAGTAATGAGATGCCCAAGAACCAGGATGTATTAACTAATGAAAAGCCCGAGAACCAGGATGTATTAACTAATGAAAGGCCCGGGAACCAGGATGTATTAACTAATGGTAGGCCCGAGAACCAGGATGTATTAACTAATGAGAGGCCCAAGAACCAGGATGTATTAACTAATGGTAGGCCCGAGAACCAGGATGTATTAACTAATGAAAGGCCCGAGAACCAGGATGTATTAACTAATGAAAGGCCCGAGAACCAGGATGTATTAACTAATGAGAGGCCCAAGAACCAGGATGTATTAACTAATGAAAGGCCCCCGAGAACCAGGATGTATTAACTAATGAAAGGCCCGAGAACCAGGATGTATTAACTAATGAAAGGCCCGAGAACCAGGATGTATTAACTAATGAGAGGCCCAAGAACCAGGATGTATTAACTAATGAAAGGCCCGAGAACCAGGATGTATTAACTAATGAAAGGCCCGAGAACCAGGATGTATTAACTAATGGTAGGCCCGAGAACCAGGATGTATTAACTAATGAGATGCCCAAGAACCAGGATGTATTAACTAATGAAAGGCCCGAGAACCAGGATGTATTAACTAATGGTAGGCCCGAGAACCAGGATGTATTAACTAATGAAAGGCCCAAGAACCAGGATGTATTAACTAATGAAAGGCCCGAGAACCAGGATGTATTAACTAATGAAAGGCCCAAGAACCAGGATGTATTAACTAATGAAAGGCCCGGGAACCAGGATTCATTAACTAATGGTAGGCCCGAGAACCAGGATGTATTAACTAATGAGAGGCCCAAGAACCAGGATGTATTAACTAATGGTAGGCCCGAGAACCAGGATGTATTAACTAATGAGAGGCCCGGGAACCAGGATGTATTAACTAATGAAAGGCCCAAGAACCAGGATGTATTAACTAATGAGAGGCCCGAGAACCAGGATGTATTAACTAATGAAAGGCCCGAGAACCAGGATGTATTAACTAATGAAAGGCCCGAGAACCAGGATGTATTAACTAATGGTAGGCCCGAGAACCAGGATGTATTAACTAATGAAGGCCCCAAGAACCAGGATGTATTAACTAATGAAAGGCCCAAGAACCAGGATGTATTAACTAATGAAAGGCCCGAGAACCAGGATGTATTAACTAATGAAAGGCCCGAGAACCAGGATGTATTAACTAATGAAAGGCCCAAGAACCAGGATGTATTAACTAATGAAAGGCCCGAGAACCAGGATGTATTAACTAATGAGAGGCCCAAGAACCAGGATGTATTAACTAATGAGAGGCCCGAGAACCAGGATGTATTAACTAATGAAAGGCCCGAGAACCAGGATGTATTAACTAATGAAAGGCCCAAGAACCAGGATGTATTAACTAATGAAAGGCCCGAGAACCAGGATGTATTAACTAATGAAAGACCCGAGAACCAGGATGTATTAAGTAATGAGATGCCCAAGAACCAGGATGTATTAACTAATGAAAAGCCCGAGAACCAGGATGTATTAACTAATGAAAGGCCCGGGAACCAGGATGTATTAACTAATGGTAGGCCCGAGAACCAGGATGTATTAAGTAATGAGATGCCCAAGAACCAGGATGTATTAACTAATGAAAGGCCCGAGAACCAGGATGTATAAACTAATGGTAGGCCCGAGAACCAGGATGTATTAACTAATGAAAGGCCCAAGAACCAGGATGTATTAACTAATGAAAGGCCCGAGAACCAGGATGTATTAACTAATGAAAGGCCCAAGAACCAAGTTGTATTAACTAATGAAAGGCCCGGGAACCAGGATTCATTAATTAATGGTAGGCCCGAGAACCAGGATGTATTAACTAATGAGAGGCCCAAGAACCAGGATGTATTAACTAATGGTAGGCCCGAGAACCAGGATGTATTAACTAATGAGAGGCCCGGGAACCAGGATGTATTAACTAATGAAAGGCCCAAGAACCAGGATGTATTAACTAATGAGAGGCCCGGGAACCAGGATGTATTAACTAATGAAAGGCCCGAGAACCAGGATGTAGTAAGTAATGAAAGGCCCGAGAACCAGGATGTATTAACTAATGGTAGGCCCGAGAACCAGGATGTATTAACTAATGAAGGGCCCGTGAACCAGGATGTATTAACTAATGAGATGCCCAAGAACCAGGATGTATTAACTAATGAGAGGCCCGAGAACCAGGATGTATTAACTAATGAAAGGCCCGAGAACCAGGATGTATTAACTAATGAAAGGCCCAAGAACCAGGATGTATTAACTAATGAAAGGCCCGAGAACCAGGATGTATTAACTAATGAGATGCCCAAGAACCAGGATGTATTAACTAATGAAAAACCCGAGAACCAGGATGTATTAACTAATGAAAGGCCCGGGAACCAGGATGTATTAACTAATGGTAGGCCCGAGAACCAGGATGTATTAAGTAATGAGATGCCCAAGAACCAGGATGTATTAACTAATGAAAGGCCCGAGAACCAGGATGTATTAACTAATGGTAGGCCCGAGAACCAGGATGTATTAACTAATGAAAGGCCCAAGAACCAGGATGTATTAACTAATGAAAGGCCCGGGAACCAGGATTCATTAATTAATGGTAGGCCCGAGAACCAGGATGTATTAACTAATGAGAGGCCCAAGAACCAGGATGTATTAACTAATGGTAGGCCCGAGAACCAGGATGTATTAACTAATGAAAGGCCCGGGAACCAGGATGTATTAACTAATGAAAGGCCCGAGAACCAGGATGTATTAACTAATGAGATGCCCAAGAACCAGGATGTATTAACTAATGAAAAGCCCGAGAACCAGGATGTATTAACTAATGAAAGGCCCGGGAACCAGGATGTATTAACTAATGGTAGGTCCGAGAACCAGGATGTATTAAGTAATGAGATGCCCAAGAACCAGGATGTATTAACTAATGAAAAGCCCGAGAACCAGGATGTATTAACTAATGAAAGGCCCGGGAACCAGGATGTATTAACTAATGGTAGGCCCGAGAACCAGGATGTATTAAGTAATGAGATGCCCAAGAACCAGGATGTATTAACTAATGAAAGGCCCAAGAACCAGGATGTATTAACTAATGGTAGGCCCGAGAACCAGGATGTATTAACTAATGAAAGGCCCAAGAACCAGGATGTATTAACTAATGAAAGGCCCGAGAACCAGGATGTATTAACTAATGAAAGGCCCAAGAACCAGGTTGTATTAACTAATGAAAGGCCCGGGAACCAGGATTCATTAATTAATGGTAGGCCCGAGAACCAGGATGTATTAACTAATGAGAGGCCCAAGAACCAGGATGTATTAACTAATGGTAGGCCCGAGAACCAGGATGTATTAACTAATGAGAGGCCCGGGAACCAGGATGTATTAACTAATGAAAGGCCCAAGAACCAGGATGTATTAACTAATGAGAGGCCCGGGAACCAGGATGTATTAACTAATGAGAAGGCCCGAGAACCAGGATGTATTAACTAATGAAAGGCCCGAGAACCAGGATGTATTAACTAATGGTAGGCCCGAGAACCAGGATGTATTAACTAATGAAAGGCCCAAGAACCAGGATGTATTAACTAATGAGAGGCCCAGAGAACCAGGATGTATTAACTAATGAAAGGCCCGAGAACCAGGATGTATTAACTAATGAAAGGCCCGAGAACCAGGATGTATTAACTAATGAAAGGCCCAAGAACCAGGATGTATTAACTAATGAAAGGCCCGAGAACCAGGATGTATTAACCATGAAAGGCCCGATGCCCAGAACCAGGATGTATTAACTAATGAGAGGCCAGAGAACCAGGATGTATTAACTAATGAGAGGCCCGAGAACCAGGATGTATTAACTAATGGTAGGCCCGAGAACCAGGATGTATTAACTAATGAGAGGCCCGGGAACCAGGATGTATTAACTAATGAAAGGCCCGGGAACCAGGATGTATTAACTAATGAGAGGCCCAGAGAACCAGGATGTATTAACTAATGAGAGGCCAGAGAACCAGGATGTATTAACTAATGAAAGGCCCGGGAACCAGGATGTATTAACTAATGAGAGGCCCAAGAACCAGGATGTATTAACTATGAAAGGCCCGAGAACCAGGATGCATTAACTAATGAGAGGCCAGAGAACCAGGATGTATTAACTAATGAGAGGCCCGAGAACCAGGATGTATTAACTAATGAGAGGCCAGAGAACCAGGATGTATTAACTAATGAAAGGCCCGGGAACCAGGATGTATTAACTAATGGTAGGCCCAAGAACCAGGATGTATTAACCATGAAAGGCCCGAGAACCAGGATGCATTAACTAATGAGAGGCCAGAGAACCAGGATGTATTAACTAATGAAAGGCCCGGGAAGCAGGATGGGCAGGTTACTGTTTGTAGGCATCGCAATGAACTTCACAGCGCTAATAGGCAATGCACCGAGTTTAGGTAAACTGTGTTGTGATTGGTTATCGTAACATGAACGGTCCAATCGTAAGTAGTTTAACATATTCATCATAACACAGTAAATACCTCAAACTGACGACAAGAGAACCTGTCTGATACTTTTAAAATTTGACCGTCCGAGATGAAAATAGATCGTTACTGACGGTCGGGCACGCGGGAAGTTTAAGCGCTGACATATGTACTGCCAAAACTTTCCAAAGCCCTATGGTTTCAATACACGACCTACACTATGTTAAACAAAACTTGTCTGTGAGTATGAGACATTATATTATTATATTAATTATAGCTAGGATATGAAATGAAATTGTGTTCACATATGATAATTAAATGTTCATGTTGCATATATGGTATCTCATCCATGTGTTGTGACGACAGCAACTCATGCATTCATACATGTGCATGCAGTTACACTTCTGGGATACATCACCATATGTATATATGATAGACAGACGAATGCATGACTGCACATGCTGCAATAAGTGCATAGAGTTTTTTACAGGTAATAATCAACTATTCATTATACAGATGGTGTCCATTGTGGTATCAACTGCAGTGTCAGTCTCGGAAAGGTCGTTTAGGATAAGTAGGATAAGGTAGCGCGTGAATAAAATTGATTCAGTTTTCACATTAGTTCATTTTTATGCAAACACACACACACACACACACACACACACACACACACACACCGCATGTAATGCAGGGGGATATAGTCAACGCCTTGTCCGTCTGACAGTCGGTCCGTCTGTCCGTCCGTAATCATTTTGTTTCCGGAACATAACTCAGATACCGTACAATATTTTTCAACAAAAATTGATAGATATATCAAACAGAACCTAACATGGTGCCCTTTGCTATTTTACAGATTTTTGTTATTTATTACTTTCTCGGTTTCCATGGAAACAATTCGGACTTAGTCTCAAAGGTGAGGGATTGGCTACGTTTTCAGAGCACAACTCGAAAACTTTTTAATATCTTTCAGCAAAACTCGGGGGTTGTTTCAGACAGATCTTGAAGTGGTGTATTTTGCTATTTGCAGAATTTGGGCATTTTTATTTTTCCCGGTTTCCATGCAAACGATGCGTACTTAGTCTCAAAAGGGAGGCGTGGGCTTCGTTTCTAGAACACAACTCGAAAACTTTTCAATATCTTTCAACGAAACTTTGGGGATATATGAGGCAGTTCCCAGAGTGGTGCCTTTTGCTATTTGCAGATTTTTGGCATGTTTAGTTTTCCCGGTTTCAATGCAAACGATTCAGACTCAAAGGGAGAGGTGGACTTCGTTTCCGGAGCACAACTCGAAAACTTTTCAATATCTTTCAACAGAACTTAGCAGATTTTTATAGGCAGATCTTGAAGTGGTGCCTTTTGCTATTTACAGACTTTTGGCGTTTATATTTTTCATGGTTTCAATTGAAACGATTTGGACTTAGTCTAAAAAAGTCAAGCTCGACTGTAAGTCACAGATGATTTGTTCTTTCAATTATGTGGGGGCCGGGGAGATATGTCATCTTCTGATGACTCTTGTTTTAATAAAGGAGATCTCACGTTGCTTCCTCTCAATACACAAGGACAGATACTTGCCTATATTTCACTCAGAGTGATTCAGTTAGACTGGGTTTGTCTTTGAATGACAAACTTCAACAAGCTTCAATGTGAAGGATTCAGTCCACTTAGAATGCCGTTGAAGGATCATTGGTTTAAATGACCATAGCATGTCTCAGACAAGGGCCTTTTCCATCCATTCCTCAAAAGACAACCTGACAAATGCTCTATAGTGGTGTTTAGCAATGGATGTGTCTTCAATTCTGAAGGAAGCTGGACCCAAAGCATCATGGAACACACATCCATTAACAGGTCTCACCGCAACCTCAATGACGCCGGAATTTCTTCCAGTTTCGTGGATTTCAATCTGAAACACATTTTTTTTGTTAAGGATAACATCTGAATATCTGTTTTTTAAAACGGATATTTTTTTCTGCAGTTCTTCTGCAAGCATTCTTTGCCATTCACGTTTATTTCCTTCCCCAGGAAATGTTACTCCTTCCATTTCTCCGTTGTAGTTATTTCTACGGCCAACATATACAGACGCACCCTGCTTTCCCTTGGAAATTGATGTGACGTATTCCGGTAAAGAAAAAACATTGATAATCCGATTCACCCACGTGCTTACAGAAATGTTAAGTGCCAGCAATGAATAGTTGACACGTTCCTCATTACTCTTGTCAACATAGATCCTCACAGCATCAACTTGGTTCACACGAGACAATCCTTGCACAGCGGGCTCTTTCGTTGATACTTTGCGTTTAGACAGCAGAAGGGGCCTTAATTTCTCAAAAGATGCAGATACTTGGTTATTATCGCTCCAAACAAGCATCTTTGATTTCATGTCAGCAGTCAGAAACATTTCTGATGGCAAGACATCTATCTTGTGCATTGTTGCATTCCTACACGCTACACGTTTCCATCTGAACCCATCCGAGATCCTCTCGTCGTCAGTTAACATTGAGCACAATATTGGGATAACAGCCGATTCGAATACACCCGAATATGGTTCGCATGTATGCACAAACAGAACACCACTAGCACCTGAGTTTCTCATTGAAGACAACGCCTTCTTGAACTGATACTCTGTAGATTGACTCATCCTCTTTGTTCTGTCGTCAATCTCTTTCCCGTGTAGGTGAATGAAGAATACATTACTATCTGGCCCCATGCGATCTTTTTCATCCCCCAACAACAGAGTGCATTTTCTGCAGTCATCTGAAACAATGAAAATTTGTCTGGTCAATATCAGAGCAGTTACACTGCACAAAACATTTTGGGTACATTGTTTACATTTCCACCTTGTAGAACTGACTGTTTTGGATGAATGGATGTAGACCTCACCAAGGCAAATATGAAATACCTAAAGGGTTTTGCGACTGTAATCTGACTAGATATTATGATAGCAAGGCACTAAAGGTTAGGATGTATTAAAATACTTACACAGAGGTATTGTAGAGGCCGGCAATGGATGGAGACGGAGAGCTGCAATAATAAGTTATGTCTGCTAGTAAGAATGTGCAAAAGACACAAATACTTGTATACATAAAGGAAGTGTTTGCTGATTGTTTCAGGCTCATGTAAAGTCGTCCTAGTTCTAAATAGACTGGAAAACATCAAATATGATTATTATCGCAGATATATAAGCACATGAACACAGGCATAGGTGACCGTGCTTTCACTGGAGACCTATAGATGTCAAAAGCAACACAACATGAATCAGTTCCCTTAAGGGCAAGTATATACATACTCTTTTCAGCTTTGAATTCTTTATGACATACTCAATCACAATGGCTTGACCAACATTATATTCATTAACCCCGAAACGAAATATAACCTGACGCCGGGGGTGTTTCCTACACACTACTAACTGGTGAATATCCCATCAATTTATAGACTAACTGGTGGGTTTCACTTTAAATGTAAAACGTTGCAATGAGAGAGTGAACACAATTTGTATGATTTGGACTATACCAAATATTTTGACGCGAAATTAGGCCAATGCATCAAACGTAATTACGGTTGACGGGTTTATTATGTTCATGATTAAAACCAAACACCGAACGTTTGCTCTTTTGAAATATTGCAAAAGAATATGAACTGATGACATGCCTTTGTGACGAATCATAATAATACGTCAGTGAGCAGTGGGTCTATGAAAGTGTTACATCAAAACCTCTATAAATTCATTGAGATGCTGCACAACGAGTAAGGTAATACAATTGTTAATGCATTTTGTGCTTGAGAAACCACTTCATGCGAGAGAAACCACGTCCTTAAGAGGGATTAGGCTGACTGACTGAGTTTAGTTTTACGCCGCTTTTAGCAATATTCCAGCAATATCACGGCGGGGGACACCAGAAATGGGCTTAACACATTGTGCCCATGTGGGGAATCGAGCCCGGGTCTTCGACGTGACGAGCCAACGCTTTAACCACTAGGCTACCCCACCGCCCAAGAGGGATTAGGGACAACTTCCTGCAAGCAAACTATTACCGCAGTGCGGTTTTCACTCATTCTCAGGTAACTGGGACAATTGCTGTCGCCAGCGTTTTGGCTGTCGATGCGTTCAAATTTAATATCAAATCTAGGTGTATCTGTGCAGATATTCTAAAAAAAGAGCATCAACCTTTTAAAAATGCAGCGTCAGAAGCAAACATTTGGTTCCATGACGGCATTTTTGCTATGTTGGTAGTGCATATTCTTTTCATTCTTTTCGGAAGTTTTGTTATATTTTGTGTGATGAAGGAGCCAAAATACATACGGCTTATTCACCCATGTTAGCATGTCGATGGTTCACCAACCAAAACTCAAAACTCACGTTTAGATTATGTCGGTAGAGTCAGAGTAAAATACGTTACTTTGTGCTTGTTTACAGCTTTTCTTGTGGAAAATCATCGCACAGACCCAAAACATAACTTTCCTCAATTGGCCTGTTCATCTATTCTCGATATATAAAAACATATAATTTTCGTTAACATTGATTTTTCTTACAATATGGAAAAATATGCTCGACATGAGTAGAGATTTTTTAGGAAGTAATCATACGTTACCGTTATTGTGAATTGATTGTGATAGGGTTATATTACAAATGTTGGAACAAACTTCTTATTGATTAACAAATTAACAAAAGTATGATGGTAGTATGAGTTACAGATAGTATCAGTATGTTTGAGTTTTATTTGAAATTCTTGTGTGAATGGGGTTGTGGCTCAAAAATCGAAATCATTGATACATTTAATTGTGCGCATTCACGAGTGTTGGTAATTTGAAATTTGACAGTAAGTATTATCACGGTGATGCCAGCAATTTCCACACCTTTTCAACAATATTTCATGACTTATATAATTAACTGAAGTCAGAGCATACGGAATCGGTGTGTCAGTATGAGCTTATGTTTGTTTACCTGAACATGCAAGGCTCTTCAGTGACATGAGGTGCCACTTTCTCTGTCCATGGTAGTAATCGTCGCAATAGGTACAATCTGTAAAGAATCGAATACACTTGCGTCATTATGTTACTATATTTATGCATTACCTGTCGGATCCAACAGGAATTTAATGAGCCAATAGCGTCAATACCGGGTTGAAAGTCGTGATGAAAATGAGCAACCCAAGTGAATTGAGCACAATTTCATTTCTGTCTGAACAGTGTGTTTTTTTCTTTCTAATTTGCACTATGTCATTTAAGCGCATTATTGGTCGTTCAAGGGAGGTTACTCACTCACACTGCATCGAGCATGCCAATGTGGGTCTTGTACCATGTGTTGAGATTTTTCCTAAATATCTAATGAATGGTGAGCTAGAAGGAAACTATTATCTGTGAATTTATGGGTTTATTAGCTGCATTGACTTCTGTTCACCAGACCTTAAACACACGGCAAGGCTGTCTTTATGACCGAATAAATAAGATTGATTACAACAACACTCATAATTTCCTACAGGGCCATATCTCAAAAGGTCAAGTACATATCATACTATGTACTATATCATATTTCTTCAGGAATTAAACATGATCTGTCCTTCAGGTTTAACTTCGCTTAAAGTTCATTTCAGCTGTGGAGCAGTTCGTGGTACAAGTCATGATAAACTTTATAATGAAAACAAAACCAAGGAAATAAGAGAAAAAAGGCATCGATAGAAACTAACTCCTTTCTTTATAAAATTCAATCATCTGTCGACTATCTTTTCGACTTCCAGGATTCGTTTCCCAAACCTCAAATCAAAACCTAAAAACAATGCTTGAGTACGAGGTATTTAATGTAGGACTGTTACATACCATTCCTACCTAACATAATTTTTTATGTTATGTTCCATCTTATACTTAATCTCTGTGTTAAACAAAAATGATAAGATCTGACAACAAATTACAATTTTCCTTAAAATTCGGATGTCGTTTTTGTGAAATTATATGCTGCCTCTTTGGGCTCGGTTGTAATGACCTCAACGCTGACATGCATGCTAGATATATATCGGACCGACCAGATAGTTCCTTTGGATATCACACCAAAAACGCTTTACACTATATTTTTGTCACGTGTGAGCATACACAGATAAGAAGCATTATCCATTTCTATTCCCATGGCCATTAGCTGAGAATCCTTATGAATGGAAATGGATATTTGACTATTTCTGAAAAGGTGAACATGCTGAAATCAATCAAAAATTTAATCACAAAATCAAAGCCTTTCAAAAGTCCCAATACCAATGTAACGTGAATTTTGTGCAAGAGAATGTATTCACGATTATCCTGCACATGTTTAACCATTCAGAAACTTGTAGCTGACCAATTACTTATATATGTGAGCAGTGTTGATATACGGTATAACAGCTTGTACATCTAACCCTATTCATTTATTGAATAATTATACATTTAACTCAAATCATGTTTGCCTAAGGGTATCATACGCCTGGTTGGAGGTTTGGAGGTTTGAGGGTTCCACACAGTTGATTCAAGTGGTGGAATCTAGCTGTGTGTAAGCGAAATCATGTGAATGGCAGAACCGTATATAGACATCTAAAGATTTCAACATTGTATCATTTCAACTCATAAAACTTCCAAGATCATTTGTAATCCAGATAGCTGATATTTAAGCACAAATGTGTGTATCTTTTGGTTGTGTCAGTACTCCAGGTCGACACTATTATATTTAGGGATCTCTGATGCGTCCTCGGACCCTGGATGTTGTGATTGAGAAAATGCATCATTAAGGTTAGTGTGCGGTAATGGTGCATTCTACTCACATGTTACTGATACGGATATGGACCAGATGATTGATAAAAAAACTAAAAGACAGTTGTCAGAGGACACATGGGATAACTGTACCATTCGGACGTGATCAATATTGATAATGTGTCAAAGAAATCCTGCTTGACCATTAAACAATTACTAGTATGTAAAGTACTGTACTATCTGGTCGTGTATTATGGGAGATGCAATGCATATTGGGTACTTGAATTCATACAAATTTATTACCGACAGAATTTGTTATCGAAATGGTTGGTATTTATATTTTTCAACGTTTATCTTCGATAGGTTTGAAGGTGTCGGTACCTCTCGTTTACATTATAATGTTTAAGATGCAAAGAAATGCCTTTGGAACCTGGGGGGATGCTTATACTTGAGACAATGCCATTGTCTTTGTTGTTGTGAAACAATACAGCATTTCACAGGAAAGATGTTGTTATGAATATAGGCCTGATGATGGACACATAAAGAAAATCAAACCAAGGTTAGAGATATATGAGTCATCTATACATGTGATCGACATAACTAATTTCTTAAACAATCTGTGAGTGAAACCTACCCTCAAACGGATATCAGAGTGCTGATCCAGCTAATGATGTGTGACACGAGTTGCAATGTGGTTTGGATGTCTCACATTCTGTGTATATTTTTCAATAATGATCATGCATATTAACATGACATTTTAAGTGAACATGGAGCTCACTGACATGCCCAGCAAATTGGACAACATTGAAGGACACATCTAAATATTAATCTTCAGTGCTTCTCTACTTGCGGACGGGTATCTAAAGTGCTAGCCCATCTGATCATATATACTTCGTATCAAATGCGTACACTCACTAGTGTAAATATAGCCACATTCTTCAGTCAACTATTCTAAACTAAGTTTTGCTTAATATTCCATACTGTTTAAAAAGTACTGTTTACACATGAACTTATGTGGTGTAAAACAAATTCGTAAGGTTGGTAAATGATGAAACTCAGTGAAAATTGGGGATTTCCTAACAAAACTGTACAACAACACGCAGCTGTTCACATGCACGAATTTACATGCTCTTCATCAATTTGATGCATGATCCTCGTACAATAATATTAATCTGGAAAAGGTTTGCAGTTGGTTCCCCTAAGGTAGTGGAGAAATTCAACTTCGATGTAACCATATAACATATAGTGAGTGTTTTAAGTGGGTTTAACCTTTTGATACAAAGTATATGGAGGGTGAAAGTGCAGAAGTGAAGGTGATCTGTGGCCTGACATTGTGATCAATATTCTTAACGTCCATGCATATGAACGTAAAAGATTTCACTAAATCTGGCATTACTCTCATATCTATCTACTACAACAATATCAATGACGCTCAATGATGCTCCTCTCAACAAATTGAGAAGAACATAACCTCGAACGTGACTGTATTGTTATTTCGAATTTCTAATCGTTGATTTGTGCATACCAATATTTATCCACATGGTTACACAATGCCATGTAGAATGCCATGTCAAATCTAACATATGTTATATACACCTGGAACTTAATTAAGCACACACACACACACACACACACACACACACACACACACACACACACTATTTTCTGGATGATGACAAACAAAACTTGCTGTAACTTTCTCACTATTCCAAAGATAGTGGAACCTTAGCTATTGTGAAACATACGATATATTGGCAAATGCAAAACAAGACAATGATTCCAATTCGTGTTGTTTTAATAGCGTAACCAATGTGATTTGGTCACTACTGATTTTTGATGAAAATAGTCACTAAACAAGTATGGTCGTAGTATTGTCAATGGCTGACTATTACAAGAAATGATGCACAAGGAATGTCACATGCTAACATCTGATGGGTCTGGCATCAGTATCGGGTGTATCCCCCACGTGCTTGGATGACAGCTTTAATCCTTCTCCTCATGCTACTGGTAAACCTTCTGATACGATCAAGTGGCAATTGCCGCCATTCTTCATGCAGAGCAGCTTCCAGCTGTGCAAGATTCTGGAGAGGGGGTTCTCTCAACCTCACACGGCGTCCAAGAAAGTCCCAAATGTGCTCCAAAGGATTCAAATCGGGGCTCATTGCTGGCCAAGGTAATGCCATGATAGCCTCATTCTGGAGATGTGCGGTCACAGCACGTTAACGATGCGGCCTGGCGTTGTCGTCCATGAATATCGGGTGAGTAGGCAACGGATGGTTGTCAAAGTGAGGCACGACAACTGGATGGAGAATATCCCGAATGTACTGCTGACCATTAAGATGTCCTCGGACAGTCACCATTTGAAGTTTACAGCCGTGTGAAAGACAAACACAGATCATAACCGATCCTCCACCATAAGGAACAGTAGGGTGGATATTCCTGGGCACGTAAGCAGTGTTTTTATGCCCCCACACTCTCACTCGACCATCTGTAACGTGGAGGAGGAACCTGCTCTCATCTGACCAGTGGACCCTCCTCCATGTCCTCAGGTTTCACTGCCGACGGGCCATACACCACTCCAGACGTCGTCTCTTAAGGAGATCAGACAGAGCAGGACGCTTGATGACTCTTCTGAACCTCATACCAAGTGTCCTAAGGCGATTTCAGACGGTTCTGGTGGATACTTGTCTGTAGGGTAACCACAGGCGGTTCAAACCCAAAGTTATGGCAAAGGGTTCTCGCCTTACCAGACGTGCCAGGCTGCGATCATCACGGGCCGTTGTCTTCCTGGGTTGTCCAGGCCTTGAACGATCTCTCACATCTCCTGTCATCTGATGTTTCTGACAAGTCGGCTGATGACCGAGTGACTGTAGCCCAGTTGTCGTCCAATAACTTTGAAGGACATGCCTGTTGCATGCATGCCTACAATTTGCCACCTTAGTGCTTCAGAAAGTCATCTCCTCGCCATTTCAGTATTCATTAATGGAGACAGTTACACATTTGTCTGCTTTTATACCCATAAATTGCATGTCAGAGAAACTGAATTTTGGGAAAAGTGTGGGTTGTCTGCTTCACGTGCACAAGGGATGCGTTGTGACGAGTGGAAAGGAACTGAAACACCTTTTTAGACTACTAGAGATGTGTTGTAATACAGAAATATCATTCATGTTTAACGATGGTTAACAGTTGCTCTACTATCATGAAATATATCAGGGGGTGCTTAATTAAGTTCCAGGTGTATATTTGGGATTACACTTTCTTAGTAAAGTACAGATTCTAGTACATATTGAACTGAGTCCAATCCGGTATTCGAACTCACACCCTCAGAGTCAGGCACCTAATCGCCAGCACACAAGGTCAGCCGCCCAACCCATTCAGCAATCGCGACTTCAACAAAATGGAAGTCGGACAACTCTTAGTCTAGACTGCGGATCTTGTGCACCCCCTCTGATAAGTGTAGATTGGCACGGCTCCCACTAGTGCTGTAACGATGCATCGAATTATCGATGGATTGCAATTGTTGTGTCTCCGGGATCAATTAATCGATGGTAGAAAGGAAAAACTATCGATGCATCGATAGTATGTGTGACTATTGGTAGTTGACTTCCGTTGATATACAGGAAGATACAGGAAGTACCAGATTCGTTCACTTTGATTCAGAGTTATCCGCCCCAGTTACCTCTAAACAAACATAGCGGCAAACACGACATGCGACTCGGAGTTTGAAAGTGTGAATAACAATTATACGTTTTGTTTTTATTTCACATAAACTATATACATTCATTGGGGAAATGACTTCAAATGAGACAATTCAAGGAGAAAAAAAATAGTATTGCAATAGTAGTAGTATGTAGCAATAGACTATCGCTATTAAGTGGTATCAGAATGGAAAATACAGCTTACATCTGTGTGGATCTCAATGGCTTTTTTCTCTGTTATTGTGAATCTCTTAGGTCTTACAAAGGTGACAATTTATAGATGCACATATTTCTTTGGACATATTCCTTTCTTCTTTTCCAGCGTTCTGCACATTTGATCATCTTATTACAAACCAGATCCTTATGGGATTACTATAGCCTTATGGCGATTAAGTGCCTGACTCTGATGGGACTCAACTCAAAAGGTACTAGATTCGGTACAGTGTAATCCCAAATATAACATATGTTACATCAGACCACTTTCTAAATGGCATTGTGTAATCATAGCTTTCGGCCGTGGGAGCTAGGGAGGACTATTGAGGGTAAACATTTTACTTTTCAGGGGGTAGTGGACATTGTAGGTAAGTATCACGGATCGATTTTGAAATAGATTGTATTTCATAGGTATCATTTTGACCTAAACAGACTGAAATTTAAAGACGCATTCTTATCATCAGGCGTACACGGTTGACAGGTACATGTAGAGGATAGGTAACTGTTCAACAATTCAAATGCTTCTCCACCTTGAGGAAAACGTTTTACAAAACGATTTTCACCTCTACAAAAGACGAGATGATATCACTTGGACGGCTTTTACGATTCTGTTTGTATCTCATCACCTTGCCATTGTGATTGGAATACCTGTCGGAAAATTCCATCCTCTTGACAGCTATCATCTCCAGATATATGGATTGACTGACGTATACTCGATGGAATTCAGTTTAGATCCAGTTTGTACCATAACATGTCATCTTATGACTGTACACCTAATCGCATGTAAATCTAAAAACATAATCATTGATCTTTGTGGTTATAATTTGCACAATGTAGTTCTGTACGATTTGTGGGTTTACCTAAAATGTAAGAGTGAAGCTTGTAAACAATTGAGTCTGGATCAGGCAATTCACAGATCAGTATAAGAAGTAATGGTCCATCTCTCTACTGTGGTGCGTTACCTTGCTGGCAATCAGGTTACCGAGCCTCACCATTCGACTCAATATGGTCAAATCAGTAGGAAAGTGTAAGGGGCATATTTGAGATAGAACCCCCCAAAGTTGAAACGTTTGCGACAATATAGAAGGAATCAGACTACAAAACCGAGATAACTTCTGACAAGGGCTTTTACTTTACAGGTGAAAAAATGGATTTGAATTCAAAAGCAACTGTCATGAATCATGCATACATATCCTCTTCTTCCCCTATAGCAAAACACCAATAACATGATACAATGAAATACAATGATTTCTACCTGGCTACTTGGAACTATCAAACGCAAATGTCGAATTTAAGCATCAACACTCAACATGCACACAGTATTTAGATACTAAGCCTAGAAATAATCTAAGGGAAGACGATGATATGGCATAATCTTTTCAAAGTGTCTAAACTTCCCTACACTATTGTACACATTTACCAAAATACGATGCGCAATCCTAGTGGCTACATCGAACTTTCCCGTTGATGCTGAACAGACACCATCAACACCATACAACACAACCAAACATCTAGATATTGGTAAAGACTGCTGTTTGTTTCAGAGAGCGTCTGGTCGTGTACAACGGTGAACTACTGTTCATTCTTTCACTCAGTGATTGATAATCACAGAACACTCGCTCATTGGAAGTCGACCATCACTCAATCAAGTGAACATCTATTGTATAGAAAATAACCAAACCAATCTAAAGCCTCTATTTCTACACACCCAAATTAAGTAAGCTGAACTCAAATATTACATCAAAGATTTTGAACATATGATGCAAAATAGTACTGCACAATTATTGCGGTAACATTCAGCAAACGTAATGACCACATCAAGGAGAAAACAGAATAAATCATCATCATAGTTCCCATCATAACATTTTAGTTCATTCTCCTGAACATAACTTTACTGCCATGATTATGCAATTCTGCTTTAAGCGTTTGTCTGTTGCATGCATATGTTTTCATATAGAATACTAAGAGTAGTCATACTACTACAAGGCATTGAGATGAGTACGGTTTAATAATGATGGACATATAACTTGAGTAGAGAGATTCAACCTTGCACGTAGTTGCCATTGAATATGATTCTAAACAAAACATATTAATTTACAAGGAATGTTTTCAATCAATTTCCCTACTTAACTGTAAGTACACAGTATTACTGCTCTTGCGTGTGTTGAAATGCGAAGTGAAAAGCCTCCATTCGTCATGAAAACAACCTCTTTAACACTAAAACATACTATCGACATAATCTCAAGATGCATGTTTACTAATTTGGCTGTTCCAACTTCTGCACATTTGACACTGAGCTTGACCAATGCGATTATGATGCTCTGTAAATGGCAGACATACATGTGTCATCATTTGAAGGTACGCTTATGAATAAATGTATGCAAATGTAAAACAATAGATGCACGATGTTTTAGGTAGATGCTGTGTGCAACCCGCAATTAGTGATATCAGACAATTATCTCAGTCACATGATAAATAGATGAAATTTTGGCTCTGGCAGCAAATTTCATTTGATGAAATTCTTCAATAATTCACAGAGACGATTATATTTACAGATGGGTGCTTATTGGGAGTGCTTTTTGTTTTGTTTATTGTTGATGTTGTTCTTTCCTTGTTTGGGTCATATCAGTGGACATATCAGTTATCAGAGAAGGTGTATGGTAATGGTTACCAGTCTGTCATTACAAAGAGTGAGTGAGTTAAAATCTAAAGTCACATCGGCAATATTTCAGCCATATTTTGACTTAAACCATGTTATAATTTCATAATAAATACGGTTAATTATAAAATAATCTGTCAGCGAAGGACAGCAAAAACAAATAGAATAACACATATACTGAGTCACAAAAGAAACTTCACAAGATGTAATTTGAAAAATAATGAATACTTTTTCTCTGATGATACATCTATGTATCCAAAATGAGATCCCTATCTTTAGACTCTAGAAAAACGTTAGCAAAACCCACTCAAACCCATCCATTCGTCGTGCAAATGAAGTTAGTGCCAAATCAGGTTTTGCACGTGCAGTGGATCACGTGATCTTCGCATCGAAGTTTTCTTCATATGTACGTGTTTGCAATGGCCTCGAGAATTGAAAAAAAACACCTTTAAACCACAGTTGTAAAGGTACTTGAAATGCCACGATTGTCAAATGTGCAACGTGAACGTGCCGTTGGCATGCTGCAAGCGGGAAGATCAGTTATTGACGTCGCAAGAGCAAAGGGATGCAGCCGTCGTACTGTGTATGACTTGCGAGGTCGTCTACAACAAACTGGCACCACTTCTGATCGCCCAAGGTCGGGTCGTCCATGTGTGACGTCACGAGCAGAAGATCGTTAAATCGTCCTACGTCACCTACGTGACAGATTTCTGCCGGCTACACGAACCAGGGCTGAGATGATTAGAGGTCGACTGTCTTCACAGACCATTCGAAATCGGTTGCGGGCTGCCAATCTACATTTTCGACGTCCATATCGTGGGCCAATATTGACGCCGTTTCATCAACGTCACCTGCAATGGACCCAGAGAGACTGGAATCGAGTCGTCTTTAGCG
The DNA here is from genome assembly GCF_003918875.1 of Haliotis rubra. Classification (NCBI taxonomy): domain Eukaryota; kingdom Metazoa; phylum Mollusca; class Gastropoda; order Lepetellida; family Haliotidae; genus Haliotis; species Haliotis rubra. The sequence goes on along the minus strand of NW_025767386.1, from coordinate 499,070 downwards.
ATGAATCCAGGTTTACCCTCCGATTCGCGGACGGCAGGCATAGAGTCTGGAGACGACGTCGTGGACGGTATGCCCCATGTTGTGTACAGGAAGTCGACAGATTCGGGGGCGGAAGTTGCATGGTGTGGGGTGCTTTCTGTGGGAACAACCGTTCCCGACTTCTGGTCATCCGTGGAAACCTCACAGCTGCTGCTTACCGAGACCAGGTGCTCACCCCTGAGCTCGTTCCTTTCATGGCGGCTCATGGCCAAGGTCTACAGTTCCAGCAAGATAATGCTCGGCAGTATACCGCGATGTTGACACGAAATTTCCTTCAAAACGCTGGAATCAACGTCATGAAGTGGCCATCGAGGTCCCCTGACCTTAATCCAATTGAGCACGTTTGGGATGCACTTGGGAGAAGGCTTCGTGGTCTTACGAACCAGCCTCAGAATTTACAGGAACTTGGCACTGCCTTGCAAGAGCAATGGCGCAGAATCCCCAACCACGTGTTCACAAGCATCAGGCAGTTGATGAGGAGACGGTGTTTTGAAGTGGTGGGGCGGCCATACACGATATTGAACTGAGATATTTCGCATTTTTATTCTTGTGACTTGACATTCTGTATACCCATGTTTTGGAACGGCGGTGTAGCCAAATGGAACTGATTATGGCACTGTCAGTGTATCGAGAACATCACACAGATCTTGAAGTTTTGAAGTTTCTTTTTTGACGCAGTATATATTAATGTAAAATTAGTATTGAGATTTAAAACATTTTAACTCTAGAAGACAACACAATAATAAAAAAAACAGGCCATAGATTGCCATCAGTTGAAGATAGATCACCATACTAGGGACCATGGGTCATCTACAAAGATATTTGCAGTTTGATATTTGTTTGTGTGATTTTTGCTCACATGTGACCAGGAAAATTGTTTCGTTTCTAAGCCCCGCCCTTCCCTATTGCTTTCGGTAGATTCTCCTTAGTATCACTGTAATATTGCTTGTAATATCGTGTACTGTAGCTGAGCAACTGTGCACTACACTGGAGCAGACCCAGAAAACAGGCATTTCAACGTTCCGCTTAACCACTAAGACGTGTTTCTGGTGAAAATGTCAGTTGTCACAATCACCGACAATCAGCATTTATTTTAATGGTTACCTTTGGCTAGTTTATGCTCATTTGCTGCTTCCAGTTGAAGTCAAACTAAGAACACATGTGAAGGCGATAATTTTTACCAACTTCCCGGTGTTGTAAGGAGGGGAGATGGTGATACCTGAAAGTCTTAGATTACTGTGAAAATTGTTTCAAATATCAGCAGTCAACCATCCACTTGTGATTCATTTGTTCAATGGCTCTTACACAGTAGATTGGTCTGTCATCAAGAAACTAGGACAAATATATCGACTTTTCACTATGCACAAACGTATTTTAGAGAAAAAAAAACATATTTGCCATCCAAAAAGCTGTTAGTTATCAACTGATCTGTGCTTTTATTCTGGATTATTTTTTTAACACAGGCGGTTGGGTGATTGATTTATATTATATTCATACAAGACAATACAATATAAAAATGGGCTATTGATCGCCAACAACTGAAGGTAGATCACTATACTAGGACCAAAGGGACTTACAATGCCTTTGCTACCTGCATGGACCCTAGTAGAATTTACACCATTCCTTCAACTGCTGGCGATTGTAGGCAAATTTAGCCACAATTAAAATGACAGTAATACTACGAGTGAAACGGTGGAACATTAAATGTTTCTTCGAATGTTTTGGGACTTACCTATCCTCTCAGGAGGACAATAATTTTACGGAACTTCAACCTCTCTTGAGGATATCGCTTCTAACAATCTAAGGTGCTCATTTAATTACCAATAATAAAATATATATCAATATACAAAACATAACCATCAAAATTTATCAATTAGTTCAATTTCCTTTAAAAATTCAATATTTACATGATAATCAATGCTTAACTGTTTTTTTGCACTATTTGTTTCCCTTGTGATGGAACAATCAATACAGTCAATCAGTACATGCTTGACCGTGATTCTCTCATCACAAGGAATTCAAAATGGTTAATGTTCTTGCCATTTAAGAATATTTGATTCTTCTGAATGTAAATCTATTTCCCATTCATTGGTACCACTTCACAGCATACGGATTATAATTGTATGTGGACAACTTACGTTCGCAGCAGCTCTCTAGGTGGTTATGACGAATCACCAGGCCTACTTCAAAGTCAGTGTTCTGAATTTGCCATGTTTAGCTATAGTTTGAAATGTTGTTTTCAATTCTAGTTGGCACCCACTCATATACAAACTGCATTTTCTAATCTGATTTTTAGGCATCCTTAACATTAACAACTCGCAAAATGGAAACATGTACTTACCAGAGAGCAATACTCCTGCAACAGTTTGCCCATATTTACCTTACAATAAAGAACAAATTCACACAACTGTAATTCCAAAAGAACTTGCAATGCCAAACGCTGTTTGTGTGTTTGTTCTGGTGTATATTTGTACACTTCTTGTCTGATTGTTTTATATTGTTTTCAGATTTTGTCCACTGAAAGACTGGCAATAGCAGCAGATCTTGGACTATGTTTCGAGGTCAAGGTTTTGAAAAAGGTGCATTGAGGAGGCTTCTGAAGAAACCTATATTTTTGGTTTTCATTCTGCAACTTGGGTATATCTATTGAGCACAAGAGATCGCGAATCGGATGGTTGTGTCAACCTGTCTAACAAGTTAAAGAAGCTTAACTGCCAAACGTTCAACATATTTTATCTGATAGAACACTGGGAAATGATCATGGATAATTTCAGTAATCTTATATTCTGTATGCGACACCACTGTTCTGTACGGAATAACAGTTTTGAATAAAAATAACCAAGGATAATGGAATCTGATACCAAATGTACGTCTTAGAAGTCCTCCTGCAATATGTTATCAATAAAAGATAGTCCATTGTCTGAGGCAAATCTCAAACATGATAACGATACTCAACATAGTTTATTTGACAGAACAATGAGAAGTGATAAAAGATGATTTCAATGATCTGTCGTCTTATTTGCGATACTACTTTTTCTATACGGGAGGAGGGGTATATCTTTCACGGGATGCACAAAGATTTTGCATGATAGTTTAGGAAAACACTGGAATATCAGTTATGAATGATTGTGTATTTCACCAAAACCCCTCGAATCATCACTGTATAAGGGATTCTCACAAATAAATGCTTGTGACATAGTTGAAATTATGACATGTAGCGGGCTAATCGCGCAGCTGTCGTATGGTTTTCTGGTTTATCTTTTATCAATGTGGGTGTTCATGATTCACGCATTTTCAGTTAATGACACCTTGGGAAATTTTGTTTTGTGTTTGATCAATTCCAAGTGATTACATACTGAACTTTGCTGTAAAGGGATTGATGCAAAGCACTCTAGAAGTGTTTAAAATTCCCAAAATTCCAAGCTAGACTGCCAGACTGGTAACTTTAAAAAATTACCAGACCGGAAACAAAATTGCCTGTCCGGTTTCACCAATAAAAAACAAATTCAGGTTAGTCAGGTTACTGTTTGTAGGCATCGCAATGACCTACATAGCACTAACAGGCAATGCACCGAGTTAAGGTAAACTGAAAAGACACGTGTTGTCATTGGTTATCGTAACATGAACGGTCCAATCGTAGGTAGTTTAACATAATCATCATAATACCATAAACACCTCAAACTGACGACAAGAGAACATGACTGATATTATGAAATATATACTGTTAGGGGTAAAAATATCTACCAGACCACCGGACAGGCTACTTTTGAAGTTTGATCGTCCGAGATAAAAACAGACCGTTCCGGACAGTAGGACAGGCTGGAATTTTAAACGCTAACTCTACCCACTCATGTTATCAATTTCGGGAACATGTTGATATGTAATGCATGACTTTAGGTATAATGGACATGCAAGATGCATCGCAGTGATTCGAGTATTTGCATTCCAATAACATTTGATTTCCTTCAATCAAGGCACAGGTAATATTGCTGTCAATGAAATCGAGTAATACCAGAGACATTTGAGATTGGATCCCGATGTTGATCGCTCAAATTTAATGAAATAAAGTTATTGCATTTGATGCAATTTAAGTAATATGGAATATTGATGTAAATGGGTAACATGACTTGTTGTTTTAGGTTTAAGAAAACTGAATCCATCAAACATGCCAAAGCCAAGATCAATGATACATGTATAGAATTGCAAAATCATAAACCACGCCTAAGAAATTATTATCGTAATTCACCATTTAATCACATAGATTGCCATTCGCTGTGTATTTTGTGACATTCTATGATTTTTTGACGTAGTATCAAACATTATACCAATGGAACCAGCTATTCTATTGTTTATCTCAGTGTAATTAACGTATTCAATATCTGAAAAAATGCTGAAAGGGTGTTTAACCTTATTAACTCACTCACTCACTGATTCACGGGACAGACAGAGAGACAGAGAGACAGAGAGAGAGAGAGAGAGAGGGGGGAGGGAGGGAGGGAGGGAGATAGATAGAGAGAGAGAGAGAGAGAGAGAGAGAGAGAGAGAGAGAGAGAGAGAGAGAGAGAGAGAGAGAGAGAGAGAGAGAGAGAGAGAGAGAGAGAGAGAGAGAATGTATAGCTTCTTTCATATTCTCAGTTGGTTTACTTGAAGCTATGGCGGTTCAAGATGCACGCATCTAGGAACTATTCCAGTATTCCCTTTAAACCGCCCATCGTTGTTTCATGTACACAGTCAAATCATAACTATTGGCGCTCTCTCCTAGATCAGTTGCTTGGTAGAAGTCCAATGGTCAGAGCTACCATCACGATGCCAAGTACCAATTGCCATTAATTCGGACTCCCATACACAATGAATTAAAATTGGAAACATTGCTACAACATTCATGTTATTTCAAACCAATGTAAGAAGGATCAATAAGTGGTTTTCTTTAAAAACCCAATTCGGTAATCACAGATTATCAACAACGGAATTGGCAGTTTGAAGGAAAGGTCAAATCTTCTTGAATAAGACATAATGAATACAACCCAAAATATCATTTATGAAAACAAGTTTGAAGAATAAAATTATTCCTTTCAAACTTTCGAAAACAGACTATAACATCGATTAAAATATCTCCATATACAAGGAAATTATATGTTTATCGACTCTGCTTACGTGTATACTGAACAAGGTAAAATTTTGTAAATAAAATGTAATATGAAGTTTATTTTGTAAGAAACATTGCGATATCTTAGTTTTTGTAAAGAAAGTCAATTTTTTGCAAATTTGTGGCAAAAATGGATTTTGATCGCCACCCCTTATATTCAAACCTAAAAGTGGATTTTACATATTGCGCTAATATTTTACATATTACGTTAATAATTGTTTTTACATTTTGCGTTAGGTGTTGTACTTTCTACGCATTTGTTTTCATATCAGTGACTAGTTACTGAAAGAAGGTATCTGATAATGGTTACCTGCTGGCCATCCCCTTTTTCAAGCCGTGCGAGTATTCTGTTGCAGCTTGATATTTGTTCGTGTGTTTCTTGCTCACATGTGACCAGGAAAATAATATTGTTTCTGATCCCTGCACCTCCCTATTGAGTTTAGGTAGATTCTCGCCATCGTAATCTTGCTTTTAATATATTTTATATATATACGACCGTGTGTAACCGAAGATAATATCAGGTGTCTCAGTCAAAGACAATCAGCAGATGTTCTAATAGTTACCTTTGGGTACTTTATTCTCATTTTCTGTTTCTAGTTGAAGTCAAACTGAAATATCTGAAGATGCCAAGTTTTACTATCTTCCCGTGATGATAATACCTGAAATCCCTAAACAACAGTAAATATTGTTTTCAGTACCAACAGACAACCACCAACTTAAAATACATCTTTTCTTTTTAAGTGGTTATCACACTTTAGGCATGCCCTTCACCAACAAGCTCGGAAAATAGAATCTAATACTTACCTAGATGCGAGGAAACTGCAAAATATACAAAACAGAAAATACATTGAGTTCTCATTTTCACAAAGAAATACATGACATTCGCACAGATATATTATTAAAACATTTGTCATCCAAACAGATCTTAGTTATCAGCTAATCTGTCGTTTAATTCTGTTGTCTTTTTTTACACAGGCGGTTGGTAGATTGATTCATATTATTTTTATCATTAGCTGGGTAAGGACTGATACAAACAGACCGAACATCTCGGCCAGGCGTGAGGTGTTGGTTTGGAAAAATATGCTTTGAAGGAAGTTTCTGAAGGAAACGTTTAATGCTTTTTCGGCAACATCTGAGTTGCTGGGTCAGAGGTCAGGAGATCATGGCTCGGATGATTCTGTCAGCCTGTCAAAGCACATGTCATGATGGTCCGGCGCAAGCGACGTATCATGTATTACAGACCTTGCCAATACAATGCCATTTTTTCGTACAAGAGTCCACTGTCTACGGCTGAAGCATTTTTTCGGAACATGTACAAAGAAAGACTTAGCATTGTGTTTGTTTGTTGATTGTTTATCGCCAGACTCAGCATTATTCCACTGTGTAAAGTCTGTAAATAATCGAGTCTGGACCAGGCAATCCAGTGATCAAGACCATGAGCACCGAGATCCAATGTCAATATTTTGGCTTAAAACATCTTAATTAACTTTTACAAACATATCTAATCTTTTATGATATTTTCAGTTATGTTTCCAACACTGTGGTGATTAGGTAGAGTACAGTACCCACAATTTGCCACTATTTGTGGATCTATATTTACTTGGCCGTATTACTCGACAGGAACAGGACGTTTTGTGCCAGTAGCACGTTTGACTGTTATAGTACGGTTTCACAAGCACCATTAATACGAATGTTTGTTTGTTTGTTGTTTAACGCCGCTCTCAGCAATGTTTCAGCTGTATGGTGACGGTCTGTTTACAGTCATGTCTAGGCCGGGCATACCAGTGATCAACACCATGAGCATCGATTTACTCAATTAAGATACGACGACATGTTTCGACCAAGTCAGCGAGCCTGACCAACCGATCCCGTTTGTCGCGTAGCATAATATATATTTTACATCAAGGTTTCGGCATATAAAGCAACGCAGTTTTCATAATGTATCAAAATATCGAATGGTACAAAAACTCAGTGGGATTTTTGTTTTGTTTAATATATTACCCATTGTTAATTGACTCAAACGAATCATCTAGAATGGTATTTTCATAACAGCGTATCCCTTTAACAAAGGTTTATTTTTAAGATGAATTCATGCATAACTCTCTAAGGTACCGAATTCTTGAAAGGTGCGATTAGTTGAAATGTTCTCATACATATAAAATACTGTCATATCAAACATATGGACACAAGATGAGAAATCTTCTCATGCGATAGCTAATACGTTAGATAGTCTGGGGATTATGCAGCCTCAAGTCTATGCAGTCTTAGCCATAGTCAAGGTACTCCTAGTGTTTTCTTTCAGAACTGCACATGCCATACATTTGCTTGATAAAACCTAAGGCATTGGGGCATTTATATTTGAAAGTATTTCTTCTAACATGTCACATAAACGAATGAATTAGTAAGAGTTACTTTTATTGTGTTAAGTATCGATAACCACTAATATTTTTTACATATTCTCCCTCTCATCGGCATATATAAACTATTCACAGTTACATATATACTCCCAAAACAGCAATCAAAGCTGCATATTGTAACCTTGTTCAAAGGTGAACTACCCGCCCTTAGAAGTATCTAGGACATTTGTAGCACATGTTTTGAAAGTCCTATATTTCAGATGTTATGCATTTCCATGATTACCAACTAATCTGAACAATGTCCACAACAATCTTCTCTCGTGACTAAATTAAGATATTGAATACGGTTTACTGAGTCACGTTACCAGTACACAGGAAGAAGATTTGTTGATATTTGCTTGGGGACTCTGACGAATATAGGCAATTAACAACATATGATGGTCATCACAGTTCCTTCCTTGCTAACTGGGTGCTCTTTGACTTGTAGTTTAGCATGGATGTTTGCAGATTAAATAGAAATGATAAATATATGTTTTCTAGTCATTCTGCCAGTAACGTATCTGATTTGGAAAGTAACGTATCTGTTTATAAAACTCACGTGTTTGAATCACGTTTTTCTGTGCATCAATATAAAATAGAATGGTATATGCTTGACGAATTTAACACACAAGTAATTCCAAAACAACATCCAAAATATGTATCAATAAATTCATTTCTCAGCTTTGTTATTGTTAGGCAAAACCTATCATCTGCAATGGTAACGCACAAAACCACCATGAAGTTCTCATGACTGGGACATGTTATTGTGTTCGTTAGGAGGTTGTTTAACGCCAAACCCGTCATTATTCCAGTATGTCGCAACAGTTTGTAATGATATTTTACGGTACCCAAACTTCATCAACACAATCATGGTGGAGCTAATGTCATTGGACCGTTTTACCAGACAAGAACTGAACGGTTTTGCCAGCAACACGTTTAGCTGTTATAGTACAGATTAGCCAGCTCCAAATGTACGAATGTTTTTTTTCTTCTTTCTTTGTTTATTTTGTGTTGTTTTTGTTTCTTTTATGGGGTTGGGGTGGGGGTGTCTGGACCAGGCAAATCAGTGGAGGGGAAACTGAGTTGTTTAAATATAGATTTTACATACAGGTTTCTGCACACAAAGCAATGTCGTTTTTATACAAAGCACATTTACAGTAATCGTATGTCCAATGCAAAAATATTGAATGGATATAAAGATGCGCAACGGGATTTTTGTGACAAAACAAAATGGCTGCGGGTTTGAGACATCCAGCATAGTGTTAAATTCTATAAACAATCTACCTTAAATGTCTAAGTTTTCCATAAAACATATTCTCGGGTGCACATCCGACCATACCACCCAGAGGGACAGCCTGTTGAACGATACACAGATACAGCACGTTAACACTGTGTGACAGAGATACACAGCCGACCATACCACCCAGAGGGACAACCTGTTGAACGATACACATATACAGCACGTTAACACTGTGTGACAGAGATACACAGCCGACCATACCATCCAGAGAGACAACCTGTTGAACGATACACATATACAGCACGTTAACACTGTGTGACAGTTAATGGGGTGTCGAGGTGAACGGACGTGCTTTTAAGAGCTCTATATGATGTAATCACGAATTTGAACTCGACGACCTACATGACTCTGTGTCTACAGAATGTAATTCTACACTTGTGGATTATAATATTCATGGATTACGATATGGATGGACTTATTGCCTGAGGTAAATACAACTTTTCCCTTTATACGTGAGCTAACCATGGCCGACATGAACTCTTCACAGTATTATCAAACACAGAACCCTGATCCACTGGATTATAATATTTTGAATGAACTTAATGATATTATAGGTGGTAATGACAGGAAAACGTGTGAACAAAAGCTGGTCGATTCATATGTCGATGATGATGAAGGTTTGAACCATATCAGACAAGCTATATATGATATTGCTAAAACTGAGTGTCGGGATTTTCCGGAGGGAACTCTTGTGAAGAGGGTGAAAAGAAATGGCCAGTCAAAGTCAATTGCAGAAAAGTATGCATCTGACGTGTATCTACTGTATAAGTTCTACAAGGGAGCTATACAGTCACATGTTATACAGACTGAAGTTCTGAGCAGGGCTAAGTCGGTCCAGCCCAAAGTTCAACATGAATTAAGTGATATGGATAAAGATATTGCCTCGCAAATGCTATCTAAGATGATGTGTATTCATGAAGATATGATAAGAAGTTTGAGTCTGTATGTAAACAATTAGAAACCTTTGAGGAAAAATATGATAGAGACATGATGCAGCTGATTGAAGCCTATGATAGAAAATCTGACGAGGTCAAGTGTTGTAAAGAAGAGATAACTTCTCTTTGCCATAGTGAAAAACTCTCAAGTCAGAAGTTGTGAAATTACGCAATCAGATAAAAGCAGAAAGACTTAGAACTGAAAGACACAAAAGATAGCCTAAATTCAAAGCTCAACTCCATTGAAAAGTGCGTACGAGCAGTTGAGGGCAAAATGGATTGCGTAAGTACAAGGCACAAGCTACTGTATTCAGAGGCCCTCAAGGATACAAGCACTGATGTAACCACGCCAAGCAAGACGACAATGGAGCCCAGGGATAGTCAATCAAGCCCTGTCAGCACACCCCAGCCATTCAATGATGACGTCACAGCGGAGACCCAGACAAGCTATGATATCAACCCCTCCTGTGGACACTGGTACAGTAGATTACGTCACTAACAACCAGTACTCCTCACACACGAGACGAAACCAATCAACAGACAGAAGAAACGTAACTTTAACTAACCACTGGAAAAAGTGTTTCTCAGGAGTATCCAGAAATAGAAACAAACGATTTGTACTGAGTTATGTTCGTGCTGATGAACCTTACGAAGTCGTTAAAGACGCCATCTGTGAATATGCCAAAGAACGTGGCGTTAACGTCTCCAATACCAGGCTGATGAAACATTGGGAAGGGGGACGTAATCCAACATACACCATCAGAATAACAGTGTCAAGACGATGTGCGGATATTATATATGACGACGAGTGCTTCTGGCCCGAAAACGTAAACTGTAGGGACTGGATTCCAAACAGCGATAGGTACACTGACGACATTTCTGAAAAGCCAAGACAATGAAGCACACAAGTAGGGCGTGGTGTGGAGTTGTGTATATTCTCATGGCAGCTTTCAGTGTAATAACGTGGAATGTACGGGGTGCTAGTAACTGTTTGCCCCATCTCAAAACAAAGCTCGATGGCTGTGATGCTCTATTCATTAACGAACATTGGATGAATAAGTCTGAAATATCAACACTGCTCGATCTACATGACTCTTTTAGTGTATACTATAAGTGTAGAACTGACCATTCGTCACATAGAGGAGCAGGTGGTGTTGCTCTGTTTATCCGGAAAACATTAAACAGCTCTGCGCTCTACGTATCAGAGAGTGACAACATGCTTGGTGCAAAGGTGACTATTAACGGGAGCACAACATTTATAATTGGCACCCGACTTCCGTCCACAAACGTGCTTGATTCTCGGTATTGTGAAGAACTGTATAATACCTTTGATCTATATGACAAGTGCGCTCAAGAAGCAGAGACAATATTAGTTGGCGATTTTAATGCTGACATAAGACACTGTGTTGACTCAAAGCGTAGAGCTAGGTATCTAAATAGGGTTCTAACAGAACGAAACCTTGTATCTGTTATACCTCTGGATGATAGTAATGTTTTTTACTTATTCCAACAAGTGTAAAACACAAAGAAGTTTGATTGACTACGTCTTCATAGACTGTGATCTCAGAAATAGGGTACTGGGTTATGCTGTTGACAATAACATAAGCTATGCTGTATCCGACCATTTTCCTATCCTCACGGTGTTTCGTAGTGAAACTCCTACATACAGCTATACTGGTGGTATACATCTAAATTGGCGAAAATCCAATCAAGTAGATCTCTCATTGTATCGGTATGAAACTGAAAACTATTTTAGAAATGTTGAATTCGAATGCTCCCAGTATACATCTCCAGAAGAATACATCGAAGCTCATTATGCATATGTAACCCAATCTCTCCATTCTGCAGCAAATATAAGTATCCCTTCCTCTCGTTACCAAGCAAACTTGAAACCATATTGGAAAAAAGATAATTTGAAAGATCTACATAATACAATGAGAAATTGTCGTAATGAATGGATCCGTGATGGTAAAATCCATGATAAAGAGAATAGTTACTACATTGCATATAAAGAAGCAAAACGTATTTTCCGAAAACGACATCGTCAATCAAAGAAACATGAGGATGATCTTAAATTCAAAAGAATTTATGAGGCTTCTGAACTAGGTATACAAGAGTACTTTAAAGCTACCAAAATATACAAACGTAAAAAAAGAATACACTCAAGTTCTCACTTACGAAAACACATCTTGTAATACTCAGGAAGGTATATGTGACCTATTTGCTAAATATTTCAGAGACCTATCTCTACCATGTACAGATGTTAATTTTGATTTAGATCTTACTGATTATGTAAATAACTTTGTATCTCAACTTGATAATACTCATGATGACTGTGATGATGCTTCTACACTGCTTCAGTGTCCTTTTACGTTTGATGAACTGTTATGCACTATTCGGCGACTTAAGAACGGCAAATCACCTGGACCTGATGGTATTGTTAATGAACACTTAAAGTACGCCGGTAGATCTGTTATTAATCACCTAGTAGCACTTTACAATGCTATTGTTCATTATGAATATCTACCTTGTGGTTTTAATGTTGGTACCATACTTCCCATACACAAAGGAAAAGGTAAAAGCACATGCGACCCTTCAAATTACCGGGAATAACTTTAACTCCTATTTTCAGCAAATTATTCGAAAGAGTCATCTCAGAAAGAATAGAAAATTGGTGTTGCCACAGTAAACCTTTCCCGCACAAGTATCAATTTGGATTCCGTAAAGGTGCTGGCGCTGAAACAGCTGCATTAACACTGTTAGAAAGTATAGCTTATTACAGGGAAAGAAACTCACCAGTGTATTGTGTCTTTCTAGACAACGAGAAGGCCTTTGATAGAATATGGCTTAATGGATTATTTTATAAACTCCATCACTTTGGTATAAATGGTAAACTGTGGCGTATCTTACGTACTAAATATACTTCAATGCAGTCTTGTGTTAAAATAGGGGGAGTTGCATCTGCTCAATTTCCTGTAAAACAAGGTGTTGGTCAAGGCTGTGTTTTGTCAGCTTGGTTATTTTCATTGTATATTAATGACCTATTATACGCACTAGAATCATTACAACACGGTTTAAGTCTTCCATGGGGTAATGTGCCAGGTATCTTATTAGCAGATGACACAACTATTGTAAGTGGAGCCATAGATGGCCTACAGTGTGCACTAAATGTGTGTTTTGAGTACTCTTGTAAATGGTATCTTAAATATAATGCCGATAAAAGTGTATTCTTATTGTTTGGTAATACCCAAAAACATACATGTCCATCATTTTACATTGGGGAGAAGATTATAACTCAAAAAGATCTTGTTGTGTATGCTGGCTTGTACATAACCACTGCATCTTCAACTTTAGTGCGTACTCAAAAATCATGTGATAAACTTAGAATGTTAGTCAACACAAATCGCTGCAATGGTTTGTTCTTTGGTGGTCTAAACCCCATGTCTGCTTGTGGAGTCTGGAACAGAGTTATGTTACCATGTGCCCTGTTTGCTTGTGAATTATGGTGTAAACTAACATCTAAAGAGTATGAAATACTTGAAAGAGCTCAATCTTTCTTCTGTAAACACATCCAGGGGCTCTCTAAATGTTCTTCGACAGTTGTCGCACTTTTGAGACTGTTTAAATTTACTGTCAGTCCAAGCATACATAGAAAAACGTTGTCTTATGTTCCTTGGCAAATTATGTAGAGGTAATTTAAACTTTGTATTCTAGAATGTCTTAAACTTTAAACTTAGTCAATTCTTACTTGACTCATGTTATGAAAGAGAAGCTAAAAGTACAAAATCCCCTATCTACCATATGCTACTATTAACATATAAATACGACCTGACAGATTATGTAAATACATACATTGTGTCTGCCAGCTTTCCTAATAAAGCACAATGGAATGTCCATGTTACGAAAACAATTCATGATGCTGAAAATATCCATATATGTAAAGAGTTAACGTCAAGGGAAAATCAACATAGATACTATTCAGTGCGAGACCAGAATATACATAGATTATGGCAAATGTCGATCCTACGACCTGATCTATTTCACTGTATTGCAAACTTGGTGCAAATTAGTACTCTGCGTATCCAATCAAAAGAGTGTATATGTGGCACATTTGCCTACGATATTGTCAAACATGTTTTTATGCACTGCGAACTGACAAGCCGTCAGAGAGATCTTCTTATCGAATCAATTATTGACATAGTAGATGTAAATACGTTTTCTAGCCTTTGGAACAATGATGAAGAATTGATTCTATGTTTCTTACTCGGAGGACTTCCAACGGAATATTGTCTATGCCTTGATGATAATGTATGGCTTGAATGTATGACCAATGTATGTACAACTGTTAACAACTGGAAACATTTCTTTGTAAACTGTTTGTAACCATCTGTATTCCCCTGTTTCTGATCTGCATGTAAATATATCATATCACATTGTATCTTCATTCACTGGAGGAAATAAAGAATATCTATCTATTCTGTATGCGACACCACTGTTCTGTACGGAATAACAGTTTTGAATAAAAATAACCAAGGATAATGGAATCTGATACCAAATGTACGTCTTAGAAGTCCTCCTGCAATATGTTATCAATAAAAGATAGTCCATTGTCTGAGGCAAATCTCAAACATGATAACGATACTCAACATAGTTTATTTGACAGAACAATGGGAAGTGATAAAAGATGATTTCAATGATCTGTCGTCTTATTTGCGATACTACTTTTTCTATACGGGAGGAGGGGTATATCTTTCACGGGATGCACAAAGATTTTGCATGATAGTTTAGGAAAACACTGGAATATCAGTTATGAATGATTGTGTATTTCACCAAAACCCCTCGAATCATCACTGTATAAGGGATTCTCACAAATAAATGCTTGTGACATAGTTGAAATTATGACATGTAGCGGGCTAATCGCGCAGCTGTCGTATGGTTTTCTGGTTTATCTTTTATCAATGTGGGTGTTCATGATTCACGCATTTTCAGTTAATGACACCTTGGGAAATTTTGTTTTGTGTTTGATCAATTCCAAGTGATTACATACTGAACTTTGCTGTAAAGGGATTGATGCAAAGCACTCTAGAAGTGTTTAAAATTCCCAAAATTCCAAGCTAGACTGCCAGACTGGTAACTTTAAAAATTACCAGACCGGAAACAAAATTGCCTGTCCGGTTTCACCAATAAAAAACAAATTCAGGTTAGTCAGGTTACTGTTTGTAGGCATCGCAATGACCTACATAGCACTAACAGGCAATGCACCGAGTTAAGGTAAACTGAAAGTACACGTGTTGTCATTGGTTATCGTAACATGAACGGTCCAATCGTAGGTAGTTTAACATAATCATCATAATACCATAAACACCTCAAACTGACGACAAGAGAACATGACTGATATTATGAAATATATACTGTTAGGGGTAAAAATATCTACCAGACCACCGGACAGGCTACTTTTGAAGTTTGATCGTCCGAGATAAAAACAGACCGTTCCGGACAGTAGGGCAGGCTGGAATTTTAAACGCTAACTCTACCCACTCATGTTATCAATTTCGGGAACATGTTGATATGTAATGCATGACTTTAGGTATAATGGACATGCAAGATGCATCGCAGTGATTCGAGTATTTGCATTCCAATAACATTTGATTTCCTTCAATCAAGGCACAGGTAATATTGCTGTCAATGAAATCGAGTAATACCAGAGACATTTGAGATTGGATCCCGATGTTGATCGCTCAAATTTAATGAAATAAAGTTATTGCATTTGATGCAATTTAAGTAATATGGAATATTGATGTAAATGGGTAACATGACTTGTTGTTTTAGGTTTAAGAAAACTGAATCCATCAAACATGCCAAAGCCAAGATCAATGATACATGTATAGAATTGCAAAATCATAAACCACGCCTAAGAAATTATTATCGTAATTCACCATTTAATCACATAGATTGCCATTCGCTGTGTATTTTGTGACATTCTATGATTATTTGACGTAGTATCAAACATTATACCAATGGAACCAGCTATTCTATTGTTTATCTCAGTGTAATTAACGTATTCAATATCTGAAAAAAAATGCTGAAAGGGTGTTTAACCTTATTAACTCACTCACTCACTGATTCACGGGACAGAGAGAGAGAGAGAGAGAGAGAGGAGGGGAGGGAGGGAGGGAGGGAGATAGATAGAGAGAGAGAGAGAGAGAGAGAGAGAGAGAGAGAGAGAGAGAGAGAGAGAGAGAGAGAGAGAGAGAGTGTATAGCTTCTTTCATATTCTCAGTTGGTTTACTTGAAGCTATGGCGGTTCAAGATGCACGCATCTAGGAACTATTCCAGTATTCCCTTTAAACCGCCCATCGTTGTTTCATGTACACAGTCAAATCATAACTATTGGCGCTCTCTCCTAGATCAGTTGCTTGGTAGAAGTCCAATGGTCAGAGCTACCATCACGATGCCAAGTACCAATTGCCATTAATTCGGACTCCCATACACAATGAATTAAAATTGGAAACATTGCTACAACATTCATGTTATTTCAAACCAATGTAAGAAGGATCAATAAGTGGTTTTCTTTAAAAACCCAATTCGGTAATCACAGATTATCAACAACGGAATTGGCAGTTTGAAGGAAAGGTCAAATCTTCTTGAATAAGACATAATGAATACAACCCAAAATATCATTTATGAAAACAAGTTTGAAGAATAAAATTATTCCTTTCAAACTTTCGAAAACAGACTATAACATCGATTAAAATATCTCCATATACAAGGAAATTATATGTTTATCGACTCTGCTTACATGTATACTGAACAAGGTAAAATTTTGTAAATAAAATGTAATATGAAGTTTATTTTGTAAGAAACATTGCGATATCTTAGTTTTTGTAAAGAAAGTCAATTTTTTGCAAATTTGTGGCAAAAATGGATTTTGATCGCCACCCCTTATATTCAAACCTAAAAGTGGATTTTACATATTGCGCTAATATTTTACATATTACGTTAATAATTGTTTTTACATTTTGCGTTAGGTGTTGTACTTTCTACGCATTTGTTTTCATATCAGTGACTAGTTACTGAAAGAAGGTATCTGATAATGGTTACCTGCTGGCCATCCCCTTTTTCAAGCCGTGCGAGTATTCTGTTGCAGCTTGATATTTGTTCGTGTGTTTCTTGCTCACATGTGACCAGGAAAATAATATTGTTTCTGATCCCTGCACCTCCCTATTGAGTTTAGGTAGATTCTCGCCATCGTAATCTTGCTTTTAATATATTTTATATATATACGACCGTGTGTATCCGAAGATAATATCAGGTGTCTCAGTCAAAGACAATCAGCAGATGTTCTAATAGTTACCTTTGGGTACTTTATTCTCATTTTCTGTTTCTAGTTGAAGTCAAACTGAAATATCTGAAGATGCCAAGTTTTACTATCTTCCCGTGATGATAATACCTGAAATCCTAAACAACAGTAAATATTGTTTTCAGTACCAACAGACAACCACCAACTTAAAATACATCTTTTCTTTTTAAGTGGTTATCACACTTTAGGCATGCCCTTCACCAACAAGCTCGGAAAATAGAATCTAATACTTACCTAGATGCGAGGAAACTGCAAAATATACAAAACAGAAAATACATTGAGTTCTCATTTTCACAAAGAAATACATGACATTCGCACAGATATATTATTAAAACATTTGTCATCCAAACAGATCTTAGTTATCAGCTAATCTGTCGTTTAATTCTGTTGTCTTTTTTTACACAGGCGGTTGGTAGATTGATTCATATTATTTTTATCATTAGCTGGGGTAAGGACTGATACAAACAGACCGAACATCTCGGCCAGGCGTGAGGTGTTGGTTTGGAAAAATATGCTTTGAAGGAAGTTTCTGAAGGAAACGTTTAATGCTTTTTCGGCAACATCTGAGTTGCTGGGTCAGAGGTCAGGAGATCATGGCTCGGATGATTCTGTCAGCCTGTCAAAGCACATGTCATGATGGTCCGGCGCAAGCGACGTATCATGTATTACAGACCTTGCCAATACAATGCCATTTTTTCGTACAAGAGTCCACTGTCTACGGCTGAAGCATTTTTTCGGAACATGTACAAAGAAAGACTTAGCATTGTGTTTGTTTGTTGATTGTTTATCGCCAGACTCAGCATTATTCCACTGTGTAAAGTCTGTAAATAATCGAGTCTGGACCAGGCAATCCAGTGATCAAGACCATGAGCACCGAGATCCAATGTCAATATTTTGGCTTAAAACATCTTAATTAACTTTTACAAACATATCTAATCTTTTATGATATTTTCAGTTATGTTTCCAACACTGTGGTGATTAGGTAGAGTACAGTACCCACAATTTGCCACTATTTGTGGATCTATATTTACTTGGCCGTATTACTCGACAGGAACAGGACGTTTTGTGCCAGTAGCACGTTTGACTGTTATAGTACGGTTTCACAAGCACCATTAATACGAATGTTTGTTTGTTTGTTGTTTAACGCCGCTCTCAGCAATGTTTCAGCTGTATGGTGACGGTCTGTTTACAGTCATGTCTAGGCCGGGCATACCAGTGATCAACACCATGAGCATCGATTTACTCAATTAAGATACGACGACATGTTTCGACCAAGTCAGCGAGCCTGACCAACCGATCCCGTTTGTCGCCTCTCACGACAAACATGCGTAGCATAATATATATTTTACATCAAGGTTTCGGCATATAAAGCAACGCAGTTTTCATAATGTATCAAAATATCGAATGGTACAAAAACTCAGTGGGATTTTTGTTTTGTTTAATATATTACCCATTGTTAATTGACTCAAACGAATCATCTAGAATGGTATTTTCATAACAGCGTATCCCTTTAACAAAGGTTTATTTTTAAGATGAATTCATGCATAACTCTCTAAGGTACCGAATTCTTGAAAGGTGCGATTAGTTGAAATGTTCTCATACATATAAAATACTGTCATATCAAACATATGGACACAAGATGAGAAATCTTCTCATGCGATAGCTAATACGTTAGATAGTCTGGGGATTATGCAGCCTCAAGTCTATGCAGTCTTAGCCATAGTCAAGGTACTCCTAGTGTTTTCTTTCAGAACTGCACATGCCATACATTTGCTTGATAAAACCTAAGGCATTGGGGCATTTATATTTGAAAGTATTTCTTCTAACATGTCACATAAACGAATGAATTAGTAAGAGTTACTTTTATTGTGTTAAGTATCGATAACCACTAATATTTTTTACATATTCTCCCTCTCATCGGCATATATAAACTATTCACAGTTACATATATACTCCCAAAACAGCAATCAAAGCTGCATATTGTAACCTTGTTCAAAGGTGAACTACCCGCCCTTAGAAGTATCTAGGACATTTGTAGCACATGTTTTGAAAGTCCTATATTTCAGACCGATAGGTATGTTATGCATTCCCATGATTACCAACTAATCTGAACAATGTCCACAACAATCTTCTCTGGTGACTAAATTAAGATATTGAATACGGTTTACTGAGTCACGTTACCAGTACACAGGAAGAAGATTTGTTGATATTTGCTTGGGGACTCTGATGGAAATAGGTAATCAACAACATATGATGGTCATCACAGTTCCTTCCTTGCTTACTGGGTGCTCTTTCACTTGTAGTTTAGCATGGATGTTTGCAGATTAAATAGAAATGATAAATATATGTTTCATTCTGCCAGTAACGTATCTGATTTTGAAAGTAATGTATCTGTTTATAAAACTCACGTGTTTGAATCACGTTTTTCTGTGCATCAATATAAAATAGAATGGTATATGCTTGACGAATTTAACACACAAGTAATTCTAAAACAGCATCCAAAATATGTATCAATAAATTCATTTCTCAGCTTTGTTATTGTTAGGCAAAACCTATCATCTGCAATGGTAACGCACAAAACCACCATGAAGTTCTCATGACTGGGACATGTTATTGTGTTCGTTAGGAGGTTGTTTAACGCCAAACCCGGCATTATTCCAGTATGTCGCAACAGTTTGTAATGATATTTTACGGTACCCAAACCTCATCAACACAATCATGGTGGAGCTAATGTCATTGGACCGTTTTACCAGACAAGAACTGAACGGTTTTGCCAGCAACACGTTTAGCTATTATAGTACAGATAAGCCAGCACCAAATGTACGAATGTTTTTTTTCTTCTTTCTTTGTTTATTTTGTTTTGTTTTCTTTTATAGGAGTGGGGGTTGTGGACCAGGCAAATCAGTGAAGGGGAAACGGAGTTGTGTAAATATAGATTTTACATACAGGTTTCTGCACACAAAGCAATGTCGTTTTTATACAAAGCACATTTACAGTAATCATATGTCCAATGCAAAAATATTGAATGGATATAAAGATACGCAACGGGATTTTTTGTGACAAAATAAAATGGCTGCGGGTTTGAGGCATCCAGCATAGTGTTAAATTCTATAAACAATCTACCTTAAATGTCTAAGTTTTCCATAAAACATATTCTCGTCCAAGTAATTTGCTTCAACAATACATTATTTGTGCAAGAGTAATCAAAACGTATGATTTTAGACACGATTCTAAAGTTCACCCCAATATGCCATGTGTCATTTTGACACCTTCCCGCTGTATAGAAGGAAGATCATGACATCTGAAAACTGGAAATAACAAAAATAGTTGTTTTCAATACCATCAAAATCCCATGCATACTTAAAATGCATTTATACTCTGAGTACGGATAATAGCATCTAGTACTTACCTACACCACCAATTACAGTCCCTGCAATATGTAGAAAACATAGTTAAATAAGATTCAGTCCTTACATGTACACATAAATATAATCGAGTTGATACAAATGTATTTTCAAAAAAACCCTTGTCCTCCTATAGCTGTTAGTTAACGACTTATTAGTGTTTGCATTCTATTTTAACGTTTGTACACTAGTAGCCCATAAATTCATAATATTTTCATATTTGATGGTTAAAGGAATACATCTCGGCTGCGTTTGATGTAAAGGTTTTGCAAAAGATGCAATGCAGGAGGCTTCTGAAGGTAATTATAGGATGCCTAGACTGTTCAAGGAACGCTTTTCACTGAAAGGTTTTGTTTGCTTGTTGCTATACGCCGCACTGAGCAATATTCGAGCTACGTGTATTTGGCGCCGGTATGTTAATAATCAAGTCAGTGATGAACAACATGAGCACGAAATACGAAGTTGAGATTTGTCATCCACCGATCCCGTAAAACGGCTCTTACGACAAGTATATGGCTTGTTGAAGACCAATTATAACACCGATGTTCACAGGTACGCTGCGATATGTGAATATTGATTTTGTATTCACAAGTACAGTTTCTGTACAAAATGTGAATACAGTTACCATATTGTATTTCCAAAGAAAATATCGAATGGATATAAAGTCAGTGGGACTTCTGGGGGATCATATTAGCAGCCAGAACGGTGTGTTCATTTTAACGTATCTCTATCAACAATGTTATGTTTTTATCAATATACATTAGTCAATGAAATGAACGCATGCATAACTCTCTTAACTGTACTATTTTCTTCTTCATATGTCTTCGTAAACAGTTGAAAGATACATACAAAATCACACACCCGTATCAAACATATCAACACAAACTGAGGAGTGTTGACACTCTCCACAAAACCTCTTGCAAGCGATAGCTCATAGTGGTAGCTCGTTTGGAATAATCTAGCCACAATAAGTAAAGTTACTCTAAGTGTTTGTTTTTTAACTACACATGTTACACATTTATTTGATAAACCTTTAGGCATTGGGACATCTATATGTTTTAAAATATATCACTTCTAAATGAATTAGTAAGAGTTATCTATATTGTGTGTAAGTATCAGTTCTATGCAGTTGATTAAGTCGGAGCAATTAACTGTGAAGAAATTAAAGGATTAAACATATTCAGTCAGTGCGTCGTACGATAAAATCTAAACTCCCAACCTTCAGTGTAACAGTAAGTTATCGGAGTTATGGGGACATGATTGGGGTCAATAGTGTGATCTGCATAACGACATACAAGCTTACTAAGACGCATATCAGACATAAGTATTTAATGGGTATGTGTATTGTTCAATTTTATTTTTTCAATCACAGATAGTTTGACATGTTCTCAATCTTATCAGCACATGTAAACTATTTACACTTATGAATGAATTCTCAATGCAGCAAACGAAGCTTTTTACCGTGACCATGTTCAATGGTGACATACCCTTTTAAGGTGTCAGGGACATTTGCAACACGTATGTTGTGAAAGGCAATGATTTCAGTGAGTGGGTGAGTTTAGTTTTACGCCGCACTCATCAATATTGCAGCTGTATGACCTCGGTCTGTAAGTAAATGAGTCTGGCAAACAATCCAGTGATAAACAGCATGAACATCCATCTTCGCAAATGGGATACGATGACATGTGTCAGCCAAGTCAGCGAGCATGACCACCTCTGCCTTGGAAGGGGCATAATACTAAGAGAGGGTGGGTTCGTCGCCGAGAGGTTCCAATCGTTTGTCGGTAAGCCGGGAGTATTGTTGCCTGGCGTTGTGAACATCCTTGAACGTTCCAGGGGCGTGGTTTTCTTGTTGGAGTTGGGCGTTGATGAAATCGATTCTTTCCTTGCATTTTTTCACGTACTCGGCTTGTGCAGCTTATAAATTCGGGCCGTTTCAGTTCCGCTTCAATTTCGGCCACGTTAGGCGTTAGTAATCGGGAAAAAAGGTAATTGCTGCCGGAAAAGGGCAGGGCGTTGATGATGGCCCCGCCGACCATAATCGCGATCGTGGCCATTTTTTATATATTTTATACTTTCTTACTTTAATATGTTTTCCGGAATGATGCCTTGCTTGACGAGCATCTCTTTGGTGGCCGTCGGCAGTCCCAAGTCGAGCACGAGCATGCCCATGTCTTGCGGGTTGAACTCGAGTTTGGGTGCCGGTTGTTTTGTGATCATTTTGCTCAATCGAGCGTAGCCTGTTGCCGGCCTGCTGATCACGGCGGCGTGATACGCGTCATTGACATACGTTTTTTCCGTCAGGGTTAGACATGATTATAACATAAGGTGTGGGTTTACCTCTAGTTGTGGTTTTGTCCATGGTTGGGTCATCCTCACCGGTGGTGGTGGAGTTTTCGTCTTTTCGTTTTGTTGATGGAGCCATACGACTGCGGTGATACCCACGACAGCGGCTGCCACGGCGTACGGAATCCACAGCCTGGATGGTTTAGGGTGCTTAGCTAACCCCCCTTTTTAACCGGCGGCTACTCTTTTCGGATTCTTGGGTTTCTTCGTGACGGTATCAATGACTCAGTGGAGGGTCTCCTCCTCCATCGCAGGAGTCGTTGCGGTGTTTGGCGCCGTCATCTCGCATATCAGCAGTCAGACATTTATGTTTAAATTGGCAGTGCCTCGCAGTAATGATCGCTGCGGTGATGGGACTGTTCAAGGCGTGACCGAAAAACGGATCCACGTTGAGATCTTCACACAATAAGGTCGACGTGACGGTGGAATGGGAAGCAGAAACGAAGCGATCACGGTGTAACATTGCGTTAGAGTCGACCCTATGGTTTTCGTCATTTCGGCACCGAATCGGGATTCGTATCTCGCGTACAGTTTATCAATGTCTCCCTCGGACATTTTATAAATTTTATCGGTGGTGATGTTTTTGCCAAAGTATTTGATTTAAACATATTTATTCAAGAGAATGGATTGGGTACAAGTTATGCCAACTTAGTGAAACCATCTCCTATTTACAGTGCTTACATGCAAAAGTGAAACAAACTATATGTACAGGGATAGAAAGATATATACAAAATGATATATACAATACAATGAATACATGAATTATTTAGATCATACACACATGATATCTGATCACTGAACCTTTTGGAATTTGATGTATATTTTTGAACTTCTTTAAAAATGTGAATATTGTCACTATACTGAAGATCTGCACTGCCATTTAATAGTACGTCTAGGTTTGTTGGTGCTTTAATGTTGCAAATTCTGCTAATATTTCGAAACATTTCCTGTCTGATAACAGAATACAAAGAACATTCCATAAAATAATGTTGAGAATTTTCACAGGTAAATTTACAATTACATTCGGGGTTCTCTATGAGACCGATCCTATATAGATCACCATTTAATCTACTATTTGAATATCTTAGCTGGGTGTGAATTACATTGAGTTTTCTATTACCAAATGAGAAATATCCTGGTGCTTTTGACTTACGCGAGCTTATATGCGATTTAAAACTTTTAAGGGAAACTGATTCTCTAACATATAAAGGGAGATTATTCCAAAGTTGTGCAGATGATGGGAAAAATGATTGACTGTAGAGATTTGTGAGGGAATAGTACAGGGAAAGATCACGAATGTTTCTAAGATTATAATTTGTCCTAGATTCAACAGTTTGCGGCATAAGATCACAAAGGTAAGATGGAGCATTTTTGTTGTATATATTATAGAATAAAGACAATTTACGACATCTTCTTCTTTCTTTTAACATTTGCCAACCTGTTTCATATATCAGAGTATCTCTAGTAGCATATTTTGGTAAACCAGTAACTATCCTGGCGGCCTCAAACTGAACTTTTTCAATTTTATCGGTTAAATCAACCGAACAACCATCCCACAATTCACAAGCATATTCAAGATGTGGTCTTATGAATACAATATAAATCTTATTAAGAGTGTCTCTGTTTAACATAAACTTTAATTTTCTCATTGATGAAACCATCAAGGACGTTGTTTTCACAATGTTATCAATATGTGTGTTCCATTTACAATCAGAAGAAAATGTTACTCCAAGATGTTTATGAGATTTTTCCAAACGTACACACTGAGTTTCAAATTCTAAATTTAGAATTGTGTTATTATTCTTAAGATTGAAAAGTATAGCTTCTGTTTTGTTGGGATTGTATATCACAAGCCAACGTTTTGCCCAGCACGATAAATATTGTAGGTTCTTATTGAGTGTCTCTTGCATAAGCCTGTGATTGATAGATGAAAATCCCATTGATGTATCATCTGCGAACAAGCGTGCAGCACAATCTAGTTCATCGGCAATATCATTAACATATACTATAAACAGAAAGGGGCCCAGGACTGATCCCTGGGGTACCCCGGCTGCAAGAGATTTGGGATTTGATAATGAACCATTTAAAAACACCTTTTGAGTCCTGCCACTGATGTAACAGTGTATCCATTTAAGTAATTCTTCACCTATACCGTAGCTTATTAATTTATGCCGTAATCCGCGGTGCCACACTCTGTCAAAGGCCTTTGAAACATCGCAAAACACCATGCAATAGTCTTCACGTCTATCTAGAGCTGAGCAAATATTGTTATGAAGTTCTATTAACTGATGAGTCGTAGAATGGCCTACTTGAAATCCGGACTGATATTTGTATAACAATCTATTGTCCAGAAAATAATTTGACATATGCTTCATGACAACTCTTTGAAAGATTTTTCCTAAACATCTGATTAAAGAAATGGGTCGGTAATTACTACAACTAGATTTATCTCTTTTTTTTATAAAGCGGCATGACATGAGCTTCTTTCCATCTATTAGGATAGGTACCTGAAGATAACGATTTATTGAATAAAAAACACAATGGTTTACTGACAGATTCTGCAATACATTTCAATAGTTTATGACTTATACGGTCAGGTCCACTCGCTTTGTTAACATGTAAGCATTTAATAATATCAGCAATTTCACGTTCATTTACTACAATGTGATTGAGCCTACTAGATGTACGCATTTCAAATAAGGGTAGAGGTTTGTCTTTATCATCTAATTTACAAATGGACGCAAAGTATGAGTTTAATGCTTCCGCTTTATCAAAGTTTGAAAATATATTTGGACTCTCGTCAGATTCATTAGATCGTAATGGCGGAATAGGGTTCATAGCTCCTGATTCTTTGATTAGCCTTCTGAGTACTTTCCAAAATGAGGTTTTGTTATCTCTGCTCATTTCAGATATAAATTCATCAAGGTTCGAAAAATACTGTTCCTTTGCATAACACTTCATGTTATTAACTTTATTTCGTTGTTTACGATATGCCACTTTATCCTCACATCTATTAGTTCTTTTCGCCTTTTTTCTCAACCTATTACGTTTTCTTGATTCACGTCGTATTTCCGAATTGTACCAAGGTTTGTCATTTGGTCTAATCGTTACCTTTTTAGATGGAATACATTCCTTAATATACCTTCCTAGATGATCATAAAATACATCGGTTGCTTCATCGATATCAGTTGTGTTTGTTATCACACAATTCCAATCAGTATTGGTTATATGTCTATTCAATAACTCATAGTCGCCTTTATCATAACACCATACATCTCTGGTATAACATAAAGACATGGAGATAGCTGTGTTAATGGCAACCAGTGTGCCCCTGTGATCACTTATGTCACTACTGAAATCAATAACGCCACTGTTAAACACGTCAATATCGTTACTGATTAATATGGGATCTAATAAAGTTCTGCTTGTTCTACTAACACGTGTAGGGTCCTTAATAACATTATACAATGCATTTCGGTTCATGATCTCTCTTAAACGTGAAATTTTATCTGATAAAAGGTCTTCATTCAGATCACCGACAAGTACAAATTTTGATGTAAAGTCAAATAAATTCTCTATTGAATTTTCTAATCTCTCCCAAAAAGTCACGTCCATGCCCAGGGGTCTATAAGCTGCACAAAGCATGATCGATTTCTGAGGTAAATATATTTCTAACCAAATCGTTTCATCACTATTGTTTTCCAAATCAAAGCGTCTTTTAAAACTCAAATAATTTTTAACGTAGATCATGACACCTCCACCAAAAGCATTTCTATCTTTACGCAATGGTTCGTGAAAACTATCCCATGCTATATTTGTGTTACTGATAGAGTTATCTAAGTGCGTCTCAGTGAAACAACTAATTTGGTTTTCCGATAAGCATTCGTTCAGGTGAGCTAGCTTGTGCCTCACGCTTCTCGTATTGAGGTGAAATATTTGTAAAGACTTGTCTAATGATTGAGTTACATCATGCACAGGGCCAGGGTTCAACTCAATGTCACCAGAAAGCAAAAGTAACAATAGAAATAAGATCAGCGCGTTGGTGTTACCTAACGATGCTGTCACAAAACACAGGGCACATAATACAATCCACGCCTTACACTCTAGGCTGAAGATGCACAATGATAATAATAATAATAATGTGTCCATTTATATAGCGCCAAACTCCACACTAGGTATGCTCATAGCGCTAACAATCAAGGCCATTATTACCCCGGATAACCCAAGCTGCCTGTTAGGCGCTAGAAGGTTATAGTCATATGACTTTTTTCCACCGGGTACCCATTTTCCTGCTGGGTGAACAGAGACGATTTTGAACAAACTCACTTGCCTAAGGTGAGACCACATGTGTCACATGTGCTTCGTTGTGGGGCAGGACTAAAGTCCTAGAAACTCTCAGGAGTCAAGCTGCCAAACACGGTCACCCATCCAAGGACTCTCCGAGCTCGACGCTGCTTAACTTCACCGATTTGTGACCTGAGCTTTAAGCACAGGACCACGCGCCACCACAATGATGAGCCGAAAAGGCTTGCAAAAATAATCTAGTAGATTTATACGTGATGTTTTAAAGTTTGAGCTTGCTCGGTGTGTGGTTCCATGAAAAAGTCCGATAACAATTCTATGTTGGATTATGTCATTACCCATTCTAATGAAAGTGTATACGATATCTATTTACTGACTTTGCTATAGCTGAAAGGTAGGGGTGTTCAGGCAATGCAGATCTTCGAAATACTAATGGTATAACAATAATAAATGTGGTATAATAGGTTATTAAAGGGGTAAATATAGGACAAATATGATAGTAATATGTAATCACATGAGAAAAATGGAAACCCGCTTATAGCAAACAATATAGATGATGGATATACACAACTGGGAAAGCAACGAAAGGAGACGAACCGTGACAAGGTATGATACAATGTAGTTAATGTACAATATATATACAATGCAACAGGAATATGTACAATGCAAGTGGGATACGCTCAATTAAAATCGTTATGCAGCTGGAGACGTGGTTCCACAGAACAATGGTAGTTATCACATCAAAACAAACTGGTGGTTGTTACAACTTAGTCTACTAGATACTGATACATCTTTGCTACTATTGACATAGTGAGAATTACGTTAAAGTCAAGTCAAGAAGTCAAGATCACTTACTCATTTAGGCACTGCACGATAATCCAAAACAATCCGTATGATAATCCAACAAATATCACAAACTTATCTACGATATCTATCCAAGTCATAATCACTTTTGATCTCACGGATTGCACCCTCTGGTTGTTCTTCCACAAAAATTCTACCATCTCTTGTCCATGTACCAGAGAAACACTTGTTCTTCCACATATCTCTCGACTTCTTGAACAGTACACTTCTAGCCTTGGTTAAATCCTCATTGATATACACGTTCTTGTATTTTTGTGATAGGCGTCGTCTGTGTTTGATCACGTAGTACTTGCTGTAGTGGTTCATGAATTTCACCATAATCTGTCTTGTTTTCCCTGTGTTTTTTTCTCCAACTCTGTGGCATCTGTCTATAGCTGACATGGGCAAACTATCATCAATGGTGTTTAACACATCCATCACAACTTTGTCAATTTCCTCGTATTGAGACTCTGATACGCCAGTGATACGGATGGAGTTCCGTCGACTGTATTGTTCAAGTTCGTCAGTTCTTTCTTCAACATGTCTTTTCATATTTCTTATTTCATTCTTCTGTTTCGTGATTTGTTCAGTCTTACTTTCCACTTCCTCCCTCAGTTTTCCTATTTCCTCCTGGCACCCGTCGATATCCTCAATCTTCTCCTCGACCCGCTGTTTGAGAGATTTGACTTCTCCTTTTAGCGGTTCTATAATATCTTTTAGTTTCTTGAGCTCTTTGATATCTTCTTTTATGTGGTTAATGTCACCTTTAAGTTGTTCAAAGCTCTCTTTTAGGGGTTTTACAACATTTTGAACGTGCTCAGCGATAAGGACCGTGGCAACCTCCATGAAAGCTGTCTGAAACTTTTCTTGAAGTTGGGGTAACATTAAGGCTGTGGAAAGTTTCGATGTTAGAGCATCAGTAGCTGCATTGTTTATGAAGTTGAACACAGACTGGTCAAGAT
Organism: Haliotis rubra; assembly: GCF_003918875.1. Taxonomy (NCBI): domain Eukaryota; kingdom Metazoa; phylum Mollusca; class Gastropoda; order Lepetellida; family Haliotidae; genus Haliotis; species Haliotis rubra. The sequence goes on along the minus strand of NW_025767386.1, from coordinate 470,037 downwards.
AAGAGGGTGTTCCACTTACATTGTCTGTAGCTGTTGTTTTCTCCGTGTCCGTTTGCTGTTGTGTTGGCGTACTTGTCACTTTGTTGTCATAGATGAAGCTCGCACAAAAGTTGTCGGCCATGGTTTTAAAATCCAAAGTCTTTTGCACTAAATCCTGTTTGGTAGATTTAGGATGCATACTGTCAGCAGGAGATGATGATGGTTTCCTCTTTTCACTGTCGGATCTGTCGACTGTTAGCTGTCGACTTGTCCTTGCCCTTGTTTCTTCCCATTTGGTGAGAATAAACACAAAATATGTGTCACATTAAACCAAGGACCTCTAGGTAATACCATCTAGCACAAATGTGGACTTTAGTAGACGGTCTGACTTGCGTTTGACTAACTTTCCACCGGTTTAGCGAGAGCCCGAGTTAAACACGTCTTACCACGGCCGCCATATTGGAGTATTGTTTCCCCTTCCCACCGACGACGAGGGCCACGAGTCTTTCACGCTTATCCCCGACGCGGTAGGACGCATCTCCAGCCTCCTTCTCTTCCTCGGATATTATTGTTCGAGCATGTTTTTATACAAAGCACATTTACAGAAATCATATGTCCAATGCAAAAATATTGAATGGATATAAAGATAAACAACGTGTTCTTTCTTGCTATATATAGCAACTAGAATCACATGCTCATTATAGCGAATATCAATCAACATGAATACATTTTATCAGTATATGTTAGTCTATAAGATGGATCACTGCACAGCAAGGTTATCCTGAAAAATATACTTACAAATACTTTTTGACATTTTTTGCTGAGATGCTTGAAAGATAGCAGTACGCAAAGACGGAGTAGTTGTTTGGGAGTTATTTTACCTGGGTTGGTGTCATGAGATTTGGACATGTGACAAAACAAAATGGCTGCGGGTTTGAGACATCCAGCATAGTGTTAAATTCTATAAACCATCTCCCTTAAATGTCTAAGTTTTCCTTAAAAATATTCTCGTCCAAGTCATTTCTTTGAACAATACATTATTGGTGCAAGAATAATCAAAACGAAAGATTTTAAACACGATTCTAAAGTTCACCCCAATATGCCATGTGTCCTTTTGACAGCTTCCCGCTGTATAGAAGGAAGATCATGACATGTGAAAACTCGAAATAACAAAAATAGTTGTTTTCAATACCATCAAAAGCCCATGCACACTTAAAATGCATTTATACTCTGAGTACGGATAATAACATCTAGTACTTACCACAAACCATAGAGGAAGACACTGCAATATGTAGAAAACATAGTTAAGAAAAGACAGCAGCAAAAGACATTTACAACATTCCAGTAAGCCACTATCAGGTATATCCGTTGAAATGTCCGTAGTCACAACACACAATTCAACAGATATTCCAATGGGTAGCAAGGACAGGTTTATTCTCATTTCCCTCCTGGACGAAATCACAATCAAATATCTCAAGATGTCATTTTGACACCCTCCCCCTATATGGAAGGAAATCATGACATGTAAATACTCGAAAAATAACAGTAGGGTTGTTATCAATACAATCAGAAGCCCATCGCCATACAATAAAAATGCGTTTCTACTCTGGCTACGGAAAATAGCACATAGTACTTACCAGAACCATAGACGGTACTTCCTGCAATGTGTAGAAAACATAGTTAAAAAATATACAGTCCTCACATGTACACATAAATATAATACAAGTTGATACAAATGTATTTATAAAAAAACCTTGTCATCCAAAGGCTATTAGTTAACGACTTATTTGTGTTTGCATTCTATTTTAACGTTTGTACACTGGCAGTTCATTAATTCATAATATTTTCATATTTGATGGTTAAAGGAATACATCTCAGCTGCGTTTGATGTAAAAGTTTTGCAAAAGACGCAATGCAGGAGGTTTCTGAAGGTAATTATACTATTTATTGCCATCCTGCAACTTGTGTCTATGTATAGATGCCAGATGAACGTGAATGGGATGATTGTGTCAACCTGTCAAATAACTCGTCATTCTTGAGTATGAGCTTCAATTCTATGCTGCTAAAAATGTCTAAATATTATCTGTGCTGAAATTTAAAGTAACACATAACCCCAATATGAACTACGTATTAATGTCAAAACCAAATGTTATGAATCTCTGCTGAATATTAACTGCGTCCTAACATTCACCTAAACATGGAAATATTGAAACACGCCGATTATTTAATCTTTTATGACATTTTGAGTTAGGTTTACAACTTGAGGTGGTTCTGTACAGTATCCTCAGTTTTTCACCATATTAGTTGTCGATATAATTTCATAGAGCCATTATACCAGACGCAAACGGGATTTACTGTTAAAGCAACGCTTTTCACTGAAAGGTTTTGTTTGCTTGTTGGTTTACGCCGCACTGAGCAATATTCGAGCTACATGTATTTGGCGCCGGTATGTTATAGTATGACCAGAAATTATTGAGAATTTTAGGAATATGTTTAATTGGATTTCTAGTATAAACAATCTTGACCAGCTATCACGTGCTTGGTTTCATTCAAGAGAGGCAACTCCGTTCATCCTTTGGCATTAGTTTGTGAAGAGTTATCCCCCTTTGTTTACTTGCTAGCAGACGACATTTTCAGTGATCCTCAGTATGGATGATTCAGAGAAGAGGAAGTTGATTTTAGAGTATTATAACAGGGACATCAAACCAGCTTAAGTGGTTTCAAGTAGAACAGGCATCCCTTTGTCCACTGTTTATCGTGTTTTGAAAAATATTGCAAATGAATATGGCATTGAGCACCAGGGAGGCGCAGGTAGGCCCAGAAAATTGACTGTCGGTGATAGGAGGCGGCTTGGTATTCTTGTTTCTAAAAGCAAACGAAGGAGTTTAGAAAACTTAAGGCTGGATATGATTGATAGAGAAGTTGTGGCTGTATGTAAGGAGACAATTAGAACTGAGCTTCACGCAATGAGTTGGCAGTAAAATCGAGGAATTCCATCACCGATCATGAAACCTGAAGAAAAGAAGCGAAGGTTGAACTGGTGCTTACAGCATAGGGATTTTAACTGGGACAATGTGGTTTTCTCAGATGAAAGTTCTGTGTGGCTGTTTCCTAATACACTGAAATTCTGGAACAAACAAACTGAAAAACCTTTGTATCAGCGTGCAAAGTACAGTCTGAAATTTAGCGTGTGGGGTGGCATTTCTGTGTTAGGGGCAACGCCACTCTTTGTATTTGGAGGGAATATGAACAGTGAGCTGTACACAGATACTCTCGAGGGACATTTACTTCCATCTGCTCACGTGTTCTATGGAAATGTTTTGATTTTCCAGCAGGACAACGACCCAAAACATCGTTCAAAGCATTCACAGGCCTGGTTTCGGAGCCAAAATATAACATTAATATATTGGCCAAGCTATAGCCCTGACCTAAATCCAATCGAAAATGTTTCGGGACTTATGAAGGAAAGTGTCAATAAGAAAAATCTGACAAATATTGCTGAAATGAAAGAAGAGGTGGTCCGATATTTAGACAGCATGGACCACGACTTTCGCACTTATTTGATCGGTAGTATGCCCCGCCGCATTGAAGCCTGCATTGCTGTCCATGGTGACTTGACAAAATAATAACTGTTCACCTGTCTTTGAATCTGGAGTCATGTTCTGCTAATGAGTAATGAGTAAAAAAAATAAAACATTTACAATCTTAAATTCTCAATAATTTCTGGTTGTACTGTAATAATCAGGACAGTGATGAACAACATGCGCACCGATCTATGAAGTTGAGATATGTTATCCACCGTTCCCGTAAAACGCCTCTTACGACAAGTATATGGCTTGCTGAAGACTAATTATAACCCCGATGTTCACGGGTAAGCTGCGATATGTAAATACTTTGTGTACAAAAAGGTGAATACAGTTACCATATTGTATTTCCAAAGAAAATATCGAATGGATATAAAGACTGTGGGTCTTCTGGGGGATTATATTAGCAGCCAGAACGGTGTGTTCATTTTAACGTATCTCTATCAACAATGTCATGTATTTATCAATATACACTGAACAGCAAAAGAAACTCAAGTTTCGAAAAAATGAAATCTCATGAAGGTAAACGTTCATGTTGATGGAACGTTCATGGTAAAGTGACGTAATGATCCCAGATGAGGTGATGTCTTGCAATTTGACGTCCATACGAACCATTCGCACAAACACACCAACAGTGCAGCAAAACGATAATTTTAGCACGAAATCGACTGTTCTGGGTGGAAAGCATGCATTTCACTCTGAGGTACCCTTGATAAAGGTTTATGTCAAAAAACAGTTCAGTATTGACGACAGGAGGTGTACACGCCACACAAACGATGCCTAGACTAACGACTGAGCAGAGGAATGGCCATTGGAAAGTTGCACGGAGGCGTAGCTAGACAATTGGGCTGTCATCTTACGACCATTACACAACTTGCTCAACGTCATCAGCAAACTGGGGTTCTACTGCCGAAGGCCATATGTGGGGCCAATTTTGGCACGTCAACAACGCCAGCGACGTTTGCAGCCCTCACACAGCAGGGTGTCGATGGATTATCTAGCTCAAAACAACATTAACGCTTTAACATGGCCGTCTCTTTCCCCGGATATGGCTCCCATTGAACATTCTGGGACCAAATTGGATGGAGGATTGCTGCAGGTAGACAGACAATCACACTTGCGCAACTGGAATAGAGATTGGTGTTAGAGTGGAACCAATTGCCTCGGGCATTCTTTCAGACTCTAATGAACTTAATGAAGCCACGTTGCACGGACTGTGTGCAAGAACAAGGTGTCTATACGCGCTACTAAAGAGACTGTCACTTTTCACGTTCAGGGGCATCTCCATTTGACGGACTGTGGTCAATTTGAACTTATTGCAATTCAATGTCAACAGCAACTTTTAGCTGTTAAATTGACAGTGTTTTCTATAGAATAAATGATTAGATTTTGGTTGTATTCTATTCAAAAACGTGACAAAAAGCCAGACTTGCGTTTCTTTTTCTTTCGTTCCAAATGCAAGCATAACTCTCTTAACTGTACTATTTTCTTCTTCATATGTCTTCGTAAACAGATACATACAAAATCACACACCCGTATCAAACATATCAACACAAACTGAGGAGTGTTGACACTCTCCTCAAAACATCTCACAAGCGATAGCTCACATGGGTAGCTCGCTTGGAATGATCTAGCCACAATAAGTCAAATTACTCCAAGTGTTTGTTTTTTAACTACACATGCATGTTACACATTTGTTTGACAAAACTTTAGACTTTGGGACATCTATATGCGAACGTATGTTTTAAGGTATATCACATAAATGAATTAGTAAGAGTTATCTATGTTGTGTGAAGTATCAGTTCTATGCTGTTGATTAAGTCGGAGCAAATTACCTGTGGAGAAATTAAAGGATTAAACATATTCCGTCTGTGCTTCGAAAGGTAAGCTTTTACTCCCAACCTTCAGTGTAAGAGTAAGTAATCGGAGTTACGGGGACATGATTGAGGTCAATAATGTGATCTGCATAGGGACATAGTATCTGATTATGACGTGTATCAGACATAGGTGTTTATAGGCTTGCTATATTGTTCAATTCTATTTTTCAATCACAAATACTTTGACATGTTCTCAATCTTATCAGCACATCTAAACCATTTACAGTTACGAAGGTATTGCCAGCTTTTTACCGTGACCATGTTCAATGGTGACCTACCCCCTTTTAAGGTGTCAGGGACATTTGCAACATGTATGTTGTGAAAAGCCATAATTTCAGTGAGTGGGTGAGTTTAGTTTTACGCCACACTCAGCAATTTGCAGCTGTATGGTCTCGGTCTGTAAGTAATCGAGTCTGGACCAGACAATCCAGTAATCAACAGCATGAGCATCGATCTATGCAAATGGGATACGATGACATGAGTCAGCCAAGTCAGCGAGCATGACCACCCGATCTACATTTGTTGCCTCTTACGGCAAGCATGGATTACTGAATATCAATTGTAACCCGCATCTTAACCCATATTACAAACCGACAGGTATGTTACGTATTCCTATAATTACTATCCAATCTAAACAATGCATAACATAGCCATCTTAAATGACTATATCAAGATATCAAGTATGATCAAATGAAGAAACAGTAAGTCTTGATTTGAAACATAGCATTAATCCAGGCACATATCAACCACACCACTGACAAAGTTAAGCATTCTAGGTATCCTTAAGGTATTCGTAACCACGGGTAGAGGCATTTGATTCTTATGAACTTCAGGTAAGGCACGTCTCCCTGCAACATTAGGCCTGGAGATACACAGAGGCTAGGCTTGTCCTTGATTTGAAGGTTAACAGGAGCACTTTATAAGTGTTTCTGTCCGCTACCTTCAACCAATGAAGTTTATTTAACACTGGTGCACTGTTGCTGTCTTTCTTTGCCTTTGTCACAAGTCTAGCGGCAATAATTCCGAACGTGCTGCAGCTTTGCTATCAATTGCTTTGGTAGTCCAATTAGAAGAGCATAGCAGTAATTTAAAAAATGGGACACAGCACAGCACTGAACAAGAGATGTTACGGTCGTTAGATTTACAAATCGAAGTATTTGGGCAATGTTTAGGATGTTAAAATATGCATGTCTGCATACTTTGTTTACATGGGACTCAGCATTCATAAATGAGTCAAATACAAATCCCAAATTTCGTGCTTCTGCGCTTGGTTCGATGATGCAGCCATCAATTTCAAAGGTGGGCAGAGCAAGTTTGCCTCTCGTTGACTTTGAAGAGAGAATCAGCAGTTCCGTCTTCTAACTGTTGAGCTTGAGAAAGTTTAGGGTCATCCAATCCTCGATGTCCTTCCTGCAACTTGTGTCTATGTATAGATGCCAGATGAACGTGAATGGGATGATTGTGTCAACCTGTCAAATAACTCGTCATTCTTGAGTATGACTTTCAATTCTATGCTGCTAAAAATGTCTAAATATTATCTGTGCTGAAATTTAAAGTAACACATAACCCCAATATGAACTACGTATTAATGTCAAAACCAAATGTTATGAATCTCTGCTGAATATTAACTGCGTCCTAACATTCACCGAAACATGGAAATATTGAAACACGCCGATTATTTTATCTTTTATGACATTTTGAGTTATGTTTACAACATGAGGTGATTATGTACAGTATCCTCAGTTTTTCACCATATTAGTTGTCGATATAATTGTATAGAGATATTTTACCAGACACAAACGGGACTTTCTGTTCAAGGAACGCTTTTCACTGAAAGGTTTTGTTTGCTTGTTGGTTTACGCCGCACTGAGCAATATTCGAGCTACATGTATTTGGCGCCGGTATGTTATAGTATGACCAGAAATTATTGAGAATTTTAGGAATATGTTTAATTGGATTTCTAGTATAAACAATCTTGACCAGCTATCAAGTGCTTGGTTTCATTCAAGAGAGGCAACTCCGTTAATCCTTTGGCATTAGTTTGTGAAGAGTTATCCCCCTTTGTTTACTTGCTAGCAGACGACATTTTCAGTGATCCTCAGTATGGATGATTCAGAGAAGAGGAAGTTGATATTAGAGTATTATAACAAGGACATCAAACCAGCTTAAGTGGTTTCAAGTAGAACAGGCATCCCTTTGTCCACTGTTTATCGTGTTTTGAAAAATATTGCAAATGGATATGGCATTGAGCACCAGGGAGGCGCATGTAGGCCCAGAAAATTGACTGTCGGTGATAGGAGGCGGCTTGGTATTCTTGTTTCTAAAAGCAAACGAAGGAGTTTAGAAAACTTAAGGCTGGATATGATTGATAGAGAAGTTGTGGCTGTATGTAAGGAGACAATTAGAACTGAGCTTCATGCAGTGAGTTGGCAGTAAAATCGAGGAATTCCATCACCGATCATGAAACCTGAAGAAAAGAAGCGAAGGTTGAACTGGTGCTTACAGCATAGAGATTTTAACTGGGACAATGTGGTTTTCTCAGATGAAAGTTCTGTGTGGCTGTTTCCTAATACACTGAAATTCTGGAACAAACAAACTGAAAAACCTTTGTATCAGCGTGCAAAGTACAGTCTGAAATTTAGCGTGTGGGGTGGCATTTCTGTGTTAGGGGCAACGCCACTCTTTGTATTTGGAGGGAATATGAACAGTGAACTGTACACAGATACTCTCGAGTGACATTTACTTCCATCTGCCCACGTGTTCTATGGAAATGTTTTGATTTTCCAGCAGGACAACGACCCAAAACATCGTTCAAAGCATTCACAGGCCTGGTTTCGGAGCCAAAATATAACATTATTAGATTGGCCAAGCTATAGCCCTGACCTAAATCCAATCGAAAATGTTTCGGGACTTATGAAGGAAAGTGTCAATAAGAAAAATCTGACAAATATTGCTGAAATGAAAGAAGAGGTGGTCCGATATTTAGACAGCATGGCCCACGACTTTCGCACTTATTTGATCGGTAGTATGCCCTGCCGCATTGAAGCCTGCATTGCTGTCCATGGTGACTTGACAAAATAATAACTGTTCACCTGTCTTTGAATCTGGAGTTATGTTCTGCTAATGAGTAATGAGTAAAAAAAATAAAACATTTACAATCTTAAATTCTCAATAATTTCTGGTTGTACTGTAATAATCAGGACAGTGATGAACAACATGCGCACCGATCTATGAAGTTGAGATATGTTATCCACCGATCCCGTAAAACACCTCTTACGACAAGTATATGGCTTGCTGAAGACTAATTATAACCCCGATGTTCACGGGTAAGCTGCGATATGTAAATACTTTGTGTACAAAAAGGTGAATACAGTTACCATATTGTATTTCCAAAGAAAATATCGAATGGATATAAAGACTGTGGGTCTTCTGGGGGATTATATTAGCAGCCAGAACGGTGTGTTCATTTTAACGTATCTCTATCAACAATGTCATGTATTTATCAATATACACTGAACAGCAAAAGAAACTCAAGTTTCGAAAAAATGAAATCTCATGAAGGTAAACGTTCATGTTGAAGGAACGTTCATGGTAAAGTGACGTAATGATCCCAGATGAGGTGATGTCTTGCAATTTGACGTCCATACGAACCATTCGCACAAACACACCAACAGTGCAGCAAAACGATAATTTTAGCACGAAATCGACTGTTCTGGGTGGAAAGCATGCATTTCACTCTGAGGTACCCTTGATAAAGGTTTATGTCAAAAAAACAGTTCAGTATTGACGACAGGAGGTGTACACGCCACACAAACGATGCCTAGACTAACGACTGAGCAGAGGGGAATGGCCATTGGAAAGTTGCACGGAGGCGTAGCTAGACAATTGGGCTGTCATCTTACGACCATTACACAACTTGCTCAACGTCATCAGCAAACTGGGGTTCCACTGCCGAAGGCCATGTGGGGCCAATTTTGGCACGTCAACAACGCCAGCGACGTTTGCAGCCCTCACACAGCAGGGTGTCGATGGATTATCTAGCTCAAAACAACATTAACGCTTTAACATGGCCGTCTCTTTCCCCGGATATGGCTCCCATTGAACATTCTGGGACCAAATTGGATGGAGGATTGCTGCAGGTAGACAGACAATCACACTTGCGCAACTGGAATAGAGATTGGTGTTAGAGTGGAACCAATTGCCTCGGGCATTCTTTCAGACTCTAATGAACTTAATGAAGCCACGTTGCACGGACTGTGTGCAAGAACAAGGTGTCTATACGCGCTACTAAAGAGACTGTCACTTTTCACGTTCAGGCATCTCCATTTGACGGACTGTGGTCAATTTCAACTTATTGCAATTCAATGTCAACAGCAACTTTTAGCTGTTAAATTGACAGTGTTTTCTATTGAATAAATGATTAGATTTTGGTTGTATTCTATTCAAAAACGTGACAAAAAGCCAGCACTTGCGTTTCTTTTTCTTTCGTTTCAAACGCATGCATAACTCTCTTAAACATATTCCGTCTGTGCTTCGAAAGGTAAGCTTTTACTCCCAACCTTTAGTGTAAGAGTAAGTAATCGGAGTTACGGGGACAATGAGGTCAATAATGTGATCTGCATAGGGACATAGTATCTGATTATGACGTGTATCAGACATAGGTATTTATAGGCTTGCTATATTGTTCAATTTTATTTTTTCAATCACAAATACTTTGACATGTTCTCAATCTTATCAGCACATCTAAACCATTTACAGTTACGAAGGTATTGCCAGCTTTTTACCGTGACCATGTTCAATGGTGACCTACCCCCTTTTAAGGTGTCAGGGACATTTGCAACATGTATGTTGTGAAAAACCATAATTTCAGTGAGTGGGTGAGTTTAGTTTTACGCCACACTCAGCAATTTGCAGCTGTATGGTCTCGGTCTGTAAGTAATCGAGTCTGGACCAGACAATCCAGTAATCAACAGCATGAGCATCGATCTATGCAAATGGGATACGATGACATGAGTCAGCCAAGTCAGCGAGCATGACCACCCGATCTACATTTGTTGCCTCTTACGGCAAGCATGGATTACTGAATATCAATTGTAACCCGCATCTTAACCCATATTACAAACCGACAGGTACGTTACGTATTCCTATAATTACTATCCAATCTAAACAATGCATAACATAGCCATCTTAAGTGATTTGAAACATAGCATTAATCCAGGCACATATCAACCACACCACTGACAAAGTTAAGCATTCTAGGTATCCTTAAGGTATTCGTAACCACGGGTAGAGGCATTTGATTCTTATGAACTTCAGGTAAGGCACGTCTCCCTGCAACACTAGGCCTGGAGATACACAGAGGCTAGGCCTGTCCTTGATTTGAAGGTTAACAGGAGCACTTTATAAGTGTTTCTGTCCGCTACCTTCAACCAATGAAGTTTATTTAACACTGGTGCACTGTTGCTGTCTTTCTTTGCCTTTGTCACAAGTCTAGCGGCAATAATTCCGAACGTGCTGCAGCTTTGCTATCAATTGCTTTGGTAGTCCAATTAGAAGAGCATAGCAGTAATTTAAAAAATGGGACACAGCACAACACTGAACAAGAGATGTTACGGTCGTTAGATTTACAAATCGAAGTATTTGGGCAATGTTTAGGATGTTAAAATATGCATGTCTGCATACTTTGTTTACATGGGACTCAGCATTCATAAATGAGTCAAATACAAATCCCAAATTTCGTGCTTCTGCGCTTGGTTCGATGATGCAGCCATCAATTTCAAAGGTGGGCAGAGCACGTTTGCCTCTCGTTGACTTTGAAGAGAGAATCAGCAGTTCCGTCTTCTAACTGTTGAGCTTGAGAAAGTTTAGGGTTATCCAATCCTCGATGTCCTTGATACAGTTTATCAAACGACGATATGTATCCTCTACTGGTGTTCTGTTGGAAGGCTTGAAGGCCAGATACAGGTGGGTGCCGTCAGCGTAGAGATGGAACGAGAGATTATTGGCGCAAGCAATGTCTCCGAGAGGTGATGTGTAGATAATGAACAACACTGGTCCCAGTACAGAACCCTAAGGAACTCCATACTTGAGGCTAACTTTCTCTGACATTTGCCCACTGACTCTCACAGCCTGAAATCGTCCTGACAGATAGGACTCCAGCCAGAATTAAGCTTCACCAGTGACATTGAATCTCTCATTCAATATGTTGAGAAGAATGGACTTGTCAATTGTGTCAAAAGCAGCTGACAAATCGAGCAACACCAACACTGCCGCACCATCTGAATCAATTGCCTGCAGCAATTCACTCTGCACACGCAAAAAGAGCCGTTTCCGTGCTATGATGACATCGGTATGCAAACTGCAACGTTTCTGTTTTCCCAGTTCTGATGATATGATCATGAAGCCTTGACGCTACCACTCTCTCCATGACCTTAGCAGCAAAGGGCAAGTTGGAGACTGGTCTGTAATTGTTTAGGCTGTTTGAATCCAGCTGAGGTTTCTTGATCTGTGGTGTTATAGATGCTAAGTCGAAGGTGCTTGGAACACAAGCTTGACTGAATGAAGCATTGATCACACTGGTTATTGTTGGTCATACAGACACTCCTTCAGTCGGCATAGGGTCTAGTGAACAAGACTTTGTAGGACTCCTCACAATCACCTGTCTCACCCCCATCTCAGATGCTGGTAGGAAACAAGACAGCTCTGCAATATCCGTCATATTTACGTCGGCATGAGCTGTGGGCGAGGTTTGTATGATCGCTAGTACAGCAACAGTGACTCTTTGATATTGTTGATATCTGATTAGAATTAGTGTAGTACATTTAACTTATTTCAGAACATTTGAGTTAGTGTTAAAGAGTCATGTTCTCATGGCTTTATCTTAATTTGGTGTATGTATATATGTATGTGTGTGCAATGATATTCGGTATATTCAGTTCTGTTGCTCATTCTAATTTCGGTTCTTTTTCACATTTTACTTACGTTTCTTTTCTTTTCCATATGTTACGTTTTGAAACTCCCCAGGAGAGAGATAAAAAGTGATGGGCTACACCGCATGGTCTTATCGGGTTTCGGTTTGGGAGCAAATCTTCCATATACGTGTAAAAGAGGCACAACTTATGGCTTACACAGATTTTTTACCCGCTCTAAGGAATAAAGTTTGAAGATTCCGATGCAATATGGGTTAATTTGCTGTTATATTATCTTGCCTGAGATTGACACAGTACAGTTTGCGTTTTTGAGGCCATTTCCTGGGTTCCATTCTGAGTTTGAGAAGGAATGTCTTTGCTCAGGTAAAGTTGGAGATGCTGTCAAAAATATTCAATCAAAACATTAAATGAATTACAATTTTTGCTGCTTAGTATGTTTGATTTTAAACACATTTTCTGTGTTAGTTCCTAACAAACAGACATAAAGCTTAAGTTTTCGTCGAGAACTATTGAATAAAAATCAGAATATAAAGCTTTTGCTAGTTAGTATATAGTATTTCATATGAAATATTTCATTAGCCTAATGTTAAAAAATCAGAATATAAAGCTTCTGCTAGTTAGTATATAGTATATAAGAAGATATATATGTCTTGTACTTCTATCATACACATCCACTTGGGTGGTCAGAAAAATCTGTTGTTTGTTGAGACAAATCTCTATACACGAGTTTACATTTATCCGTTTCTGCGAAAGAGAATTCCAAACTGACGGTTTTTTTGCTGCTTAGTATGTTTACTTTTAAACACTTTTTCTGTGTTAGTTCCTAACAAAGTTTTCTTCGAGAACTGTTGAATGAAGATCAGAATATGAAACTTTAGCTAGATAGTATATAGTCTGTCATATGAAATATTTTATTAACATAATGTTATCAAAACAAGGAGATATATATGTCTTGTTCTTCTATCATACACGTCCACTTGGGTGGCCAGAAAAATCTGTTGTTTGTTGAGACAAATCTCTGTAAACGACTACTTATAAGGTCAGAATTTGAAGACAAATGAAATCATATGTGTGAGGAACTGCTGACCAAGACGTACTATTCACACTTATTACTAAATGTTACAGTCTACACAGAATTTCTTCAATTTTCAGGGATGTGTAATAATTACAGATTGGCAATAAAGGCTTTCCAGTGGAAACAGGTCCGTTGATTGAAGGTGCATCTCCGATTTTTTCACATTGAGGTCAGTGATAGTATGAGAACTATTTGTTAAAGTTGTTGCGGCAATAGCCGAAGAAATCCCGTCGGAAATAACATAACTGCTGACATATAAAGTGAGTTTTCATTATTTTATAGATGATACGACACCCAAGATTTACACTGTCTCGTGTTCTGTCGTAGGAAATGCCGTGACAATATATGGAATTTCCATGGCGTTTTCCCCGTTATCTTCTATTTGTCAATTGGTATTTCACTTGGAAATTAAACAAACTGTGGACCTGCAACCAGTGTGCTACCAGTGGACGACCGCCTTGACCCGTGGCATAAGAAAAACAACTTCAAAAGCAATAACTCTCTCTAAAAAAAGTGGCAGTTTTGAAGATGTGACTTTGTTGTATTGTGATACAATGTGGCAATTAACGAGGCTCTATTAAAAGTCTGTACAATAATGTATAACTAAAGTCAATACATGCATTCTCTCAGAATTTCATATAGTTTCCTTATATTTAATTGATATATGAACTGTCAGAATTGAGAAAAAAAGGATTCTCACAATAACAAAATCCTCTTTTTATGATCTGGTAGGGTATATAGTAGGGTCATTTTCTGTCACCTTCTTGAAAAGAAGATGGCAAACTGCACTTTTTTCCGCCCCTCATCAGCACCAGTTTTGAGATGAGAAACATTAAAAAACGTGGATGGCCTTTGTTATAATTAATCTAACAATGGCACTTCACAAATAGGCAATGGATATCCAGTGCAAGAGAGATGTTTACACAAACCATTTGTCTTGTTCACATTTGAGATAACTTAGGCATGTTCTTGCCGCGTAAACAACTTCAAGAATGTTCCATAGCATGTTGTGATGTCTTGAGGGATTTAGGAGAACACATAACTCAAAACGGAACTAAGTATCAGATGCATGTGAGTAAGTATGGTTTTACACCCCTTTAAGCAACATTTCAGCAATATCACGGCGGGGGCACCAGGAATAGGCTCCACTCATTGTACCCATGTGGGGAACCGAACCTGAGTCACATGCTCGTCTGTAAGAAGAGACTAAGCGGCGAGACGAGCGAACACTTTAACCATTAGGCTATTCCACTGCTCCTGAATTAGATGATAATACGTTCCATACCTTTCATTATTGTCAAAACCCAACGTGATGAATCCCTGCTGAATATTAACTGCAACAACCTAGTACAATGCAGACATTGAAAATTCTCAGGGAGTAATTTCAGTTAGTGGAAGGATCTTTTCATTCAATATATTTCAGTGTCTTAACAAATTACCTATGGTGAAATTGTAAGATTTCAAACTGTTTCGCCACGTAAATTTGAAATTCAACTTCCAGCTTCAGTGTAACAATAAGAACTTGGAGATACAGGGACACGAGTGGTTCTGAATTGTGATCAGCTTAACGAGATACATGCTGTGTAAGACCCATTTCAGATATAGTTATTTCATGACAATCAATACTGGGCGAACTTACATCGATTATCACTGTTTCATTGATATATTCTTCCTCTTGAAAAACTTGTTTACTTAACACAGAGCAAACGACAAAAACAACAGCCAACATTCCACTGAGCCAGTGTCAGATGAAAATGGCAGTAGTCACAACCACAGGCAATGCAGCAGATGTTTCAATGAGTGATTAATACCTATTTTGCTCATTGCCCTACATCTACTTGAAATCAAAATCAAATATCTGAATGTGCTCATTTTGCCATCTTCCCACTGTTCAAGTGAGAGGGGGTCGAAGACAACTGGAAGCCCAAAAGAACAGTAAATGGTGTTTTCATTATCCACATACATATTACATGAATGTTCTAATCTGTCTAAAGAAGTACGACATTTTAGGTATCCTTAACGTCAACAAACTCGTAAAATGGAAACTGATACTTACCATGAATGATGATTTGACAACCTCGCCAATATAACGTGAGAAATGCAGCGACCTGTTCCCCTATTTCATTAATCATGTTCATACAATGGTCAAATGTCCAATGCAAATTCCTAAAAAGTAAGTATAGGTTAATCACCCTTACGAGGTAGTTATCTAAATAAACAGTTTAATTAAATAACTACCGTAGTGAGGGTGATTAAACGGCTTACACCACGAGGGCATAGTTATTTAATACGCATGTAATGTATTAGGCATGAAGAAGATTATTAAAATGAGTACACTTTTATTTTGTTTAAATGAAAATAATTGCCCTATGGCAGTTATTCAGTTATTCTAATACTTCCAATGGACATAACTTTCCCTGGTGGTTTAATGATGGTTTAACAGTTAAACGTTTTACATATTTTGTCTGACATGTAGGTCTTATGTCCCCAACCACCAGAAACCCTTTCAAAATATCTCCTCCGTGACTCTTTGCATTAAACCTATCAACACACTTTGAGAAGTGTTAACAATTTCCTCGATTTCTAAAGAAAGTGATCGCTCACAGTGATTTAGCCATCAGAACTACACAAACAACATGTGTTTGATAAATCTTAAGACCTTGTGACTTCTGTATGGAACAGTTAATATGCTTGTGTAAAGTATCAATTCTGTGCTGTATGTCTAATAAAATGATCTGCGCTGAAATGAAAAAGATTAACTATATGCAGCCAACCTGTTTCGTCAAGTGAAATCCAACACCCTCCCTTCAGTAAAACAGTAAGAAATTGGAGTTGACATATAATCACAATTGTGATCAGCATAACGAGATACATGCTGACTAAGACTCATTTCTGAAATATCTATTTCATGGGAATCTGTGCTGATCGATTTTAGTTCGATAATCCCTTAAACTGTGAGATATTCCCCCTCTTATCGGCAAATGTGGGCATGGATAGGCAGCTCCCCAAGAAAGATTAAACACGACCCTATTTTCTATTTGTCTATGAAAGTCTTGGTATGTTAGAGTGACCTTGGCCAGAGGGGCCTACTCCCGTTTCAGAACATCAAGGTCAATTGCAACCCATTGGGCGTTTAAATCAAACATGGTGCTGGTGTGTTTCAGCACCCTAGTTTTTCACTGTTTATGACATTGTTTCATTTTACTCAAACTCAACGTATGCTGAATCAGTTGCTTCACTGCAAGTTCCATCATGTCGTTGAAAGTGTCCATTAAGCACACAAAAGTTACATTGACCTTAGCGTATCAAGGACCTCACCACGTTCAATTTCATGTATGACTATCAAATTTTAGGGTGTCCCATACTTTTTGTTTGTAGCATATACACAATATATCCGAGATGTTAAACAACCAGTCATCGAAGGGCTGTAGAATAAGTAGAGTATCACAGAGTGTGTTAAAACTAGCATGTAATTCAAAAAACATTTTACTAACGAAAACCATGCGATATAAAAGCAGACTATAGGTCAACGACTGATGGACGATCACCATACTAGGGACCATGGGGACTTAGAATACTTTTGCTTCCGGACTTTATTTAACCATTCAGCAGATGACCAAAATCAAAATGACAACACTAAAATTACAAGGGATGCAAAACGGAGGATCCTCACCTTTCAATAAATATTCATGTGAATATCTGTTGTGGCCAATACGACATCGTCGTATAATCGTCGTACCTCTTCAGATCTGGTCTTACAACTCAAGTAGGTGTAACCGATAGTTGGTTTATTTGTATGTAATTTATTGATACCTACATGGGCGTCCCACTTCTTTGGCATCAGATCACTAATAAAAGATCTAATAATAGTTTTGTAATCAGGGTATGGAATGAGAAATGCTCTCACAGATTTGTTGAGTGCTGCTTTAGTAGCAAAATCGGCCATACTGTTCCCTGGAATGCCAACTTGGCTGGGTAACCAGCAGAGGGCGATGACATATTGGCCAGTAGCAAGATCATTATACAATTCAATTATATTGATTAAAAGATGAAAAAACTTATAGCTTGGAGAAACGAAAGAGAGTCTGAAAATAGTATATATTGTTTATATTTAGGATGTTTATTGACATATATTTAAGACCCGTTAATATGACACTTGTTTCTCCTTTAATACTAGAGCTGTTATCTAATAGTTTCAGGTTACTTTTGCAGGCTCAACGATATATGATGGAGCCATACTCAAGGCTCGAGCGGAGCGATGATCTATATAGGTGTAGGGGGGTAGCTTGATCCCTTCCCCACTTTGAATTAGAGATTACTTTCAATAAATCGAGTACCTTCTGGCATTTATTTTTAGGTATTTGATTTGAGGAAGGAAAGTTTAATGGGAGTAGAAAATTAGACCTAAGAACTTGACCCCCTTAACAACTTTGATGGGAGTGCATGTAAAGTTCTGGGTTTTTATGCGGTATATATTTACGGTAGAAGTGTATGCAATTTGTTTTTAATTCAGAAAATGTGAAGCCGTTTTCCAAACTCCATTTAATTGCTTTGTTTAAACACAACTGCAGTTGCCGTTTTATAGCATGCCTAGTACCGCGATAATAAATATTAAAATCATCCACAAAAATTGATCCATCGATTGAATCATTTAAAAACATTGATTAACTGTTGATCGTAATGCTAAACAATGTGACAGACAAAATACTGCCTTGTTGCACACCGTACAGCCGATCGTGATTGTAATGATAAGCCAGGGTTGAACCCACTTGAACTTGTAATTGCCTGTCTGTTAAACCTGTGGCATTAAAAGAGGTAAACCATCCCTTAAACTAAAATCATGTAAATCCTTCAAAATGCCATGGTGCCAGGTGGTATCTTATGCTTTCTCGAGATCAAAGAATATCGATGCTGCATGTTGTCAGTTACTATAGCATTTTAACAAGGGCTTCTAATCATGATCAATGATCAATCGTACTTCGAGTTTTCCTGACACCACATTGAATATTTACTATAAGAATACTGGTTTCAATATACCGAGTTAATCCATTATTTACCATTCGTTCCATGGTTTGACAGACACACCTCGCTAAATATATTGGTCTGTCATTAGACGATCAGTATGATCCCGGTCAGGTTTTGGTAATGGCACAATGGTATTACGCAACGAAGGTGGAAAATTCCCTGATGTCCATATTTTGTCAAATATATCTAGAAGTGTTTCCAGACATGAATCAGGCAAATGCTTCTGGAGCTGATACTGGATATCACCAGCGCCTGTTGCTTTATCATGAGTTTGCTCAAGGGCAGTATGTAGCTCATGTAAGGAAAATAATTCGTTATAATCTTCACCATTGTCTGGTTGAAGTGACATGGTTAAAGAAAAAGTGTCAGCAACCCTTCTCTCCACCCACCACAATGTGTCATCAATAACAGTGTCAAACAGGAACGGGTGTCCAAGATGCACAGGGGTGTTATATTTATACAACAGAAATGACTGCATTTGTCTGTTTCGGCCCAAGACAAGACTCTTAGCAACAATGACATACAGATACACAACAGAGTAACATTACTAAAATTCAACGGCAGTGTATGGCATTGAAAATAGCAATAAAATCGCTGCTAGGGATAATTACTTAGCAAGAGATGTTCATGAAAAGGCGATGGGCATCCAGCACAAGAGGGCTGTTTACATTACCACTTGTCTTGGTGCAATATGAGAAGATTGAGGCATGCTCTTGCCTCGTCAATAACTTCAATCATGTTCCATAGAATGTTGAATGATTCTGCGATGTCTTGTGATGTTTAGGGTAACGCATAACCCAAAAAGTAACTACGTATTAAATGCTTGAATTATATATAAATACACTCCATACCTCTAATTATTGACAAAACGCATCGTAATGAATCTGTGATGAATTTTAACCTCAACAACCTAGAACAATCGCCACGTTGAAAATGAGGTTATGGAGGAGACTGCCTCCGAATAAGATTGAACACGACTCCATCATTTGTATGTCTATGAAAGACATGGTAAGACTACTACGGGCTGCTTAAGAAGGAACTCGGATATCGAGGGATATTTGTTTGACATGTGCTGGGAGTAACTTTAATTAGTGGAAATATCTTTTTATTCAATATAACTACAGAATGATGTACATGTATGTTGTGCTGGTTTAGGCACATCATAATTCATTTGAAATGGACACAATTTGACAATATTCGTGGTCGATCTATTTTTAATGGGCCGTTTTACGAGACATGGAATTGAAATCTATTCATCATTTCAGCAATGCATGATTTGAACAAACGTACAGCTTTCTAAGTATGAAAACATTGCGGTGTAATATAGCGCATAAGAATATCCGCAAGTGAAGCAGGAGATGACATCTGCTCCCAGAATATCTATCTATAAATATGTACCAGTTTGCCACTGGCCTCATCTATACAGCAAATATTAACAAGAAATATTCTATGTTTTTGGAGTTCTGCCGCTGAACAAAGAGACCGGGTCGAACGCTCATGCTGGTTGCTTTGTCCTATTCTTCGAACCGGGATGATACACCCATGGTAAAAAATTTCCTCAGGTTTCAAATACCAAAACTATAGGAATACTATTGGAATCATAGCGGCATCGATAGAATGAATCGTGATCTGATCTCGTAACACCATAATAATCCTTCTGGTATAATTATTGGAGCCAGAAATGACATATCCAATATTTCGGATGATTAGCATTTAATACTCTACACATATACTAGTAACAGGAGCGATTTAGCAGAAACCAGAACATACTTTCACACCATTTTTCCTGCACAAATATGGATACCTTGCCTATTTACTTGACACATCACCACCACTTTCCGGTTTCATGAAACATCTCATGCTGTTGAAAAAGTTGCATAATATAGGACACACACACATATTATATATTAAAATCATCTTTACAACACCTCATGCTGATATTGATCCTGCAGGTTAGGTTGGGTGGTGTATAGACAATCAAGCATTCCTAGCACTTTACTTCCATACCTGGAAAAACATCATAACATGTTCCCCTATTTCAATACAGTAAAGGAGAAAAGTAATTTTTAGCAATTACTCACCTGTGAGCGACGTGGATTCCGTGGGTTCACTGAAAATAGAATCATAATGATAGCAAATTAATGAATCATGAGTAACCTTACAGGGGTTTTGAAAAATGTTTATGACTTTCAGTTTAAGCAATGGCAGGAAGGGCAAATATCCCCATTACCTGGACCTAAACCCTTGAGCATCATGTCATCCTACCTACATATTTGGTGGTCTGTGGTCCTGTGCATATATCTCAGGTCACTAATCAGTTGACGTTAAGCAACGTTGAGCGTGGAGAGAGTCCGTGAGTGACCATGTTTGGCAGCTTCACTCATGAGAGTTTCTAGGATGTCAGTCCTGTCCCACAACGAAACACAGGTGAGACAAGTGACTTAGTTCAAAATTGCCTCTGTTCAACCAGCAGAACATGAGTACCTGGTGAGATAACTCATGTCACCATTAACCCTCGATGCACCTCACAGGCAGCTTGGGTTATCCGGGCTAATACAAGTTGATCCGATTCTGATTACAGCGTCCAGCAAATAACTAGTCAGATGGACACTAGGAGCTATATAAAAGAATTGTTATTATTATTTATTATTTGTTGGTATCCTCAGAACCTCCCTACCCATAGGTTTAAAAATAATACTATATGCAAGTAATAAGTTTTGATATACTTTTGATTGTGTGATGCATGTCTTGTTTTGTCATGATATATAATGTGCACTTTTCTCTTCAGAGGTTCATGGAGATACATTTCTGAAAAAGGTACTGCTTATATCAGTGCTTACAGAAAGTAGTAAATATATACTACACTGCAAAAGAAACGTCATCCTACCAAACATTTTGCCAGATATGTTTCAGCTGAATGTTAATTAATTTTTCACTTTTTATATTTAAGCGAGACATGGTTCGTAGCCAGTGTTCAAGAAAAGTTGGTTTCAGATTCTGTATTTGATACAAAGAACGTGTCCTCAAAACGCAGTTACTAAAGTAATGAAGGGACAAGGGTTTTGTGCGTATTTCATGAAAATGACAATGCACGTGCATCCCGAGGTGTCATCAATATAAGAAGAGCCACCGAACATGCACCGAATCATTCACTGTTCGACAGTAGCGACATGCCACGATTATCAAGGGAACAGAGGGGCCAAGCTTTAGGAAGACTGAATGCTGGCCAGACTGCAAGACATGTTGCAAATCATTTTTCTGTTCAGCTCGAACAATATACCACCTGCAACAACGAGTCCAAGCCACTGGAAGCACAGCCGACCGTCCTCGCAGTGTAAGACCACCTGTGAAAACGTTGAAGCAAATCGGCAGATTGTCCGTCATCACCTGCAAAATCGTTTCGCTAGGGCTACGGAAACTACACGGACCAATCAGCGCCGGCACAGTGCGGAGGTGTTTGAGGCAGAGAAACGTCAGATGTCGCAGGCCGTACCGGGGTCCAATCCTCACTGTTTGACATCGTCGTGCTCGTCTCCAGTGGGCCACACATCATCAGATTGGCGTCACCGGGAGTGGCTAACTGTAGTCTACTCCGACGATAGCCGGTATCGCGTCTCGACGGCTGATGGCAGAATGAGAGTGTGGCGACGACGGGGGAACGTTTTGCAGATGTTTGTGTCCTGGAAAGAGACTCGTGGGGAGGTCCGAGCATAATGGCGTGGGGTGCTATTGCTCTCAGTCACAAACTGGGCCCTATGGTGTTCCAGAATATTGGTCCTTGTAGAGGAAATGGTGTAACATCTGCCCGCTACATCAATCAAGCGCTGAGACCCTTCGTCCTGCCACATTTTGGTCGTCATGGAAACCACGCCTTCCAGCATGACAACGCGCATGCCCATACTGCCAGAGCAACTAGAGACTTTCTCCGTCAACATGGCAGACAAAATCGCCAATGGCCTGCCCTCAGTCCAGACTTAAACCCGATAGAACACTTGTGGGGCGAGTTCAGAGGAGGCTCAATGATGTGCGACCAAGGCCGACAACTGCAGATGAACTCTCTACGGCGTATCACCGAGTATGGGCGCAAGTTCCTATGGTATCATCCACTCCATGTGCAGACGATGCAACGCTGTTGTCAACTCTCAAGGAGGCCATACACGTTATTGACATCAGTTTGACTTATCGTTGTTTGAAATTCGTCTTTAAGTATTGATTATCAAACATGTCAATTTTGAAATCTTTCTGACAATTATTATGTTATTTACATGTGTTTGAATTAAACTGATTACCAATTTGAAAAAAGGGAGTGACGCTTTTTTGCCGTTCAGTGTACAAACGGATGAACGTTAAGTACCATTAAATATGTTGAGCGCTTACAGAATATGTTCATATTCAGCTTGTGAATGAATACACACATGATAATTATGTTCATTTAAGAAATTATTGCAAGTGGACTAAGTGGAAAGTGCCTCCCAAACACACACTAAAGAGAATGTCCAGGAGCAAAACCAAGCTTTTTTCACAAGTTGATTTTGTGCACGTGCCACATGTCGGTATTTAATTTGCACGTGTTTCTATGTTCAATAGGCACTCGTGAAAAGCAGTCTTCTCGTGGTGAGTGCAAATAGCTCATTCAGAAACGCATGCAACTTTTACCATCGTACTGTGCGTGCATATCACTGATGTTAGACGAAACATACTTTCTAAAAAATACTTGGTGCTTTACTTTTTTTCCAGGCTGATTTCCAATGAACATAGATAAGTTGTATACAGTGATCACCGATATCCATTCAACATGAATAAAGCATAGAGTTTGACAACTGATATATATTCACGATGGATAAAGTGTGCAATGTGATAACCCGTATCCATTGAACATTCACAGGTTGTAGAGTATCAACTTGTTCATCTTACAAATTTGATGCAAATGGGATAACCTCTGGATTTACACCAATGCTTTCTTTCACAATTTCAGCCGCAGACGTTGAAGGCAGGCTGACAGCATGTTCAGTATCTGCTGCCATTTCATCTGTGGCACCACTAATGAAAACAGCATAACTTTTAGTGCTTACAGAAAAGGATGAATATATCAAAATAGGGTGTTTCTGCTGAGGCCGTGACATGTTCTTACAGAAAAGAGTGAATATATAAAATTAGGGTGTTTCTGTTAACACAATGACCAAAACACATTCTGTTTTTAAGTGAGAAGATCCAAAAGATTTACTTACCTTTTGTAGTGTTGACTTTTCTCTTTTGATGATCCCTGAGTTAACTTCCTGAAAAGAGTGGCGTACCTTAGTACTTTCAGAAATAGTAAATATAGAAGTTATATCAAAACATTATTTTCCTTTTTAAAAGTGACGAAACAGCCTTTCGTTCGTTGTGACAAAAGTACTTTTGCCTCATATTTACAAAATATAATTGTTTACTGGTCATGCGTCAAAAACAGTGTTGCTGATCCACGAAAATAGGGGTTTTGTGTTTAGGCAGTGACACAAAAATACCATTCTGTTTCTAACTGTTAAGAGCCACCTTGATTTACTTACTTTTTTTTAAGTTCACTCTTCTCGTCTGGTGATCTCGGAGGTAACTTCCTGGAAAGAGTTTAAAGTAAGAATGTATGTTTTATCCAAACAACAATTTTATTGCGAAAATCTACGAAAATGACCTTGAAAATATTCATTTCCAGTTAACCGATAGCAGCTGGACATTGATAGGTTACATATGTTATATTTTGGATTACATTTTCTCATTAAAGTACAGATTCTAATACTTTTGTTGGGTTGAGTCCCATCCGGGATTCATACCCTCAATCTCAAGTCAAGCACCCTCATCATCAAAGTGAGAAGCCTAACCCACTCAGCTACCGCGGATTCCACACAATGGAAATCCGACAACTGGTAGTGTGTACTACGGACTCTCTGTACCCCTCTGATGTGTAAATTGTAAAGTGTAAAAAAAACTATGAATACACAATGCCGTTTAGAATGGGGTCAAATGTAATATACTACTCAAAACAAATTAAGGGTTATGAGATTTCATCATGTAATGTTATTGATGAGACTGGTTGCATTATACATGAATAAAATTTTACATTCTGTGTGTGGTAATTTAATCAAAACCATTGCAGAATCTTGATAAAGGCTGCAGATAAACGTGGTGCCAATAGTCATCATGTGGTAGGGTTTTAAGAAATGAACAAATTGAAACATCGAGTGCTTCACAGAAGCGCCACCACTATGCTTGTGGAAGATGATGTTTCATCATGAACAAC
The DNA here is from genome assembly GCF_003918875.1 of Haliotis rubra. NCBI lineage: Eukaryota > Metazoa > Mollusca > Gastropoda > Lepetellida > Haliotidae > Haliotis > Haliotis rubra. The sequence continues at coordinate 445,294 of NW_025767386.1, read as the reverse complement.
ATTTGCTTATGTTCTTTGTGGGATTAGTGCTGTGCATGCTTATTTTCCCTATAAAACTCGCAATTGTCGCATTGTTATTGTCACTTGAAATTCAACAATAGCAAGACGTCAGAGACTTAATGTGAGTCAGAGTGTCATTGGAAGGTTATGACACCGGTTTCGTGTCACTGGAACGCTGACTAATCGACCACGTTCTGGCAGGCCTCCATTAACAACTCCTAGAGAAGACCGATACCTGACAAATATGGCCCTCCCACATCGCAGAGTAACTGCCAGACAACTTCGTGACCAACCGAGAGCTGCCACAGGTACCTTGGTATCTGATCAGACTGTCAGGAACCGACTGACGAGGAACAATCTTCAGGAATGGCGACCAACAGTATGACCACCGCTCCTTCAGCGACACACGACGACAAGACATGACTGGCTTACCTCAGTAAGTTCAGAAATAGTAAATATAGAAGTTATATCAAGCATTACTTTCCTTTTGAAAATTGACGAAACAGCCTTTCGGTCGTTGTGACCAAAGTACTTTTGCCTCATGTTTACAAAATATAATTGTTCACTGGTCGTGCGTCAAAAAGAGGCTGAGGCAGTGACACAAAAATACCATTCTCTTTCTCACAGTTAAGAACCACCTTGATTTGCTTACCTTTTTTTAAGTTCACTTTTCTCGCCTGATGATCTCGGATGTAACTTTCTGGAAAGAGTTTACCGTTGTGTTTTCAGAAAAACAGTAAATTTATATGTTGTATCCAAGCAGCACTTTCGTCTCTAAACTAGACTAATCATTGGATTACCAGATGATTGATATCCAGTGAATACAAATAAGTTCTACAGTGTGATAAGCGAATCGTCAGTACACAAATTGAGAAGCCTAACCCACTCAGCTACCGCAGATTCCACCCAATGGAAGTCCGACAACGTGTAGTGTGGACTACGGACGTAGTGTGCTCATCTGCTAAGCATAAATTGGCACAGCTTCCAAGGTCGAAAGCTATGAATACACAATGCCTTTTAGAATGTGGTCAAATGTAACATGGGTTACATTTGGAATTACACTTTCTCATGTTATATTTGGCGAATCTGCCTGAATCTGATGGTGTCGGTTCGAATCCTGGATGGAACTCAACCCAGCAAAGAGTACTAGAATCTGTACTTTATTGTGAAAGTGTAATCCCAAACATTATAAGTTACATTTGACCACTTTCTAAATGGCATTGTGTATTCATTTATAGGTTGTTCAATATGATCACCGATATCCACTGAAAAAAACTAGGTTATGCAAGTATGAATTGCTGAACGCACACTACTGAATCCTGATTACGAATCTAATGTAAGTTGAGTGTTTACTGGATTTTCACCAACCTCTTTTTCGCATCTTCACTCAAAGACTGTGAAGGCAAGGCGGCCGCATCTTCCTTGTCCTCCGCCCTTTCTTTGGCATCACTGATGTTGTCAGTTGCCGGCTCAGTGGAAACTTGCAAACTGCAGCTGGGAGCATCCTTTCCAATGCCTTGCAAAAAGTTCTTAAACATTGTCTCCACCTTTTCTTGGTCTTGAATCATTCTGCTTCTATCTTCCTCAGTATCATGTAGGAATTCCAAAACTAGACATGACTGGTTGTGCATTTTTTTTAATTTACAACGATAAAGTTCGTTCAGTTTATCAATGAACTCAATGAAATCACCGTCGCTCACAATGCTTTCTATCAGTCCGTGCACAACATTCTCAAAAATCCATGTTGACCCGAGAGACCGTCCCTGACCGTCATCTTGTTCATAGCAACAGCGAGTCATCTTGTTGTTGGCACATTCAACTGTCAAAATGAAACAAAAAAATAGCACATATCTTTACATAAGAAAGAGAGTCAAAGAATTGATTGGTTCTAGTGTTTGTGATACAATATCGAAATAATTTCAGCATTGGCTCCATTAGAGTCCTTACGGTTTTAACAAACTGACAAGGAACACAAGTATTAGTTCGAAACAACCGTTGTTCATGATATACATTTTGTTTGAAATATAATAGCTACATATTGCAGCAAAAATGTCAGTTTGTTTTATCTGTCAGTTTATCATTAACGTAGTTAGACTGTTCATCCTATCACTTACTAGATATTCATGTGATATTTCAAGCGTTAACGTTGTGCATAAGAGGCAAATGATTGATTTTGGAACATAAATCCTCAATAAGCTGGAAAATATCTGTCGTTTTATTCACGTTCGTGCTCACTGGTCGATAATAACTTATCGCATGGCGCATTTCGTAGATAATGTTCTGTTGTTTGCCAAACAAGGATAAGATTAGATGTATCTAAGAAAAGGTTATGCTTACCCTGCACGATTGTTTTACCATTTTCTGCTGGAACTGAAGAAAGATATGGCATTTGCATTGTATTTCGTATTACAGCCGTAAAATAATAAGCGACAAAATATGCAGTATTTGTTTTGTTGCAAATTACATTTGGGGAAAACATATGTCGTGGATAGTGAAAATTATGACACAATGACCTCTGAATCACTAAGTTCGATTACAGTAACTTACCCGATATCCGTATTTTGGGCTTGACACCTTTGTCAGTAGAGAATGTAACACCATCGGATGGCTCTGCTGAAACAGGTAAACAAATAACCTGAATTAAATATGTTACGAAATGTATATATGGATTTCTTGATGGATAGTTATTGTTTAAAATAAACTTATCAGTATATGTCAATTTTCAAGCTGGTTTGTCGGCTGTCTTGTGTGCTGTATGCTTAGCACTCATTTCTTACACTATCTCCATGTGCCACGTGCCCTGTTTTGTACGCTATAGTAATGTGTCGTATGACGTATTCTTTTTTGTGCTCTACTGAACAGTGTTGTGTGTCTTTACTTCTTGTATTCTACAGAAAGTGGTTTATATCCTTCATTCTTACATTCTACAGAATAGTGTAGTATCTCCTACCTCCTTGTTCTCTACAGAATAGAGGTTTATGTCCTACCTTCTTTTTCTCTACAGAATAGAAGTTTATGTCCTACTTCTTCTACTCTACAGAAAGTGGTTTATGTCCTACCTCCTTGTTCTACACAGAATAGTGTTGTATTTCCTACCTCCTTGTTCTCTACAGAATAGAGGTTTATGTCCTACCTTCTTGTTCTCTACAGAATAGAGGTTTATGTCCTACTTTCTAGTTCTCTACAAAATAGGGGCTTATGTCCTGCTTTCTTGTTCTCTACGGAATAGAGGTTTATGTCTTACTTTCTTGTACTCTACGGAATAGAGGTTTATGTCCTACCTTCTTGTTCTCTACAGAACAGAGGTTTATGTCCTACTTTTTGTTCTCTCCGGAATATAGGTTTATGTCCTACCTTCTTGTATTCTACAGAATAGAGGTTTATGCCCTACCTCCTTGTACTCTACAGAATATAGGTTTATGTCCTACCTTCTTGTACTCTACAGAATAGAGGTATAGGTCCTACCTTCTTCTACTCTACAGAATAGACGTTTATGCCCTACCTTTTTGTACTCTACAGAATAGAGGTTTATGTCCTACCTTTTTGTACTCTGCAGGATTTTACTATGTGTCCTACCTTCTTGTACTCTACCGAATATTGTCGTATGTCCTACCCTTTTGTACTCTACAGTATTTTACTATGTGTCCTACCTTCTTGTACTCTGGAGGATTTTACTATGTGTCCTACCTGCTTGTACTCTACAGAATAGTGTCGTAAGTCCTACCTTCTTGTACTCTACAGGATTTTACTATGTGTCCAACCTATTTGTACCCTACAGTATTTTACTATGTGTCCTACCTGCTTGTACTCTACCGTATTTTACTATGTGTCCTACCTTCTTGTACTCTACAGTATTTTACTATGTGTCCTACCTTCTTGTACTCTATCGTACTTTACTATGTGTCCTATCATCTTGTACTCTACAGTATTTTACTATGTGTCCTACCTTCTTGTACTCTACAGTATTTTACTATGTGTCCTACCTTCTTGTACTCTACAGTATTTTACTATGTGTCCTACCTTCTTGTACTCTACAGTATTTTACTATGTGTCCTACCTTCCTGTACTCTACAGTATTTTACTATGTGTCCTACCTTCTTGTACTCTACAGTATTTTACCATGTATCCTACCTTCTTGTACTCTACAGTATTTTACTATGTGTCCTACCTTCTTGTAATTCTCTACAATATTTTACTATGTGTCCCACCTTCTTGTACTCTACAATATTTTGCTATGTGTGTCCCACCTTCTTGTACTCCCCCACAGTATTTTTTTACTATGTGTCCCACCTTCTTGTACTCTACAATATTTTGCTATGTGTCCTACCTTCTTGTACTCTACAGTATTTTACTTTGTGTCCTACCTTCTTGTACTCTACAGTATTTTACTTTGTGTCCTACCTTCTTGTACTCTACAATATTTTGCTATGTGTCCTACCTTCTTGTACTCTACAGTACTTTACCATGTTTCCTACCTTCTTGTACTCTACAGTATTTAACTATGTGTCCTACCTTCTTGTACTCTGGAGGATTTTACTATGTGTCCTACCATCTTGTACTCTACAGAATAGTGTCGTAAGTCCTACCTTCTTGTACTCTACAGGATTTTACTATGTGTCCAACCTATTTGTACCCTACAGTATTTTACTATGTGTCCTACCTGCTTGTACTTTCTACCGTATTTTACTATGTGTCCCACCTTCTTGTACTTTACAGCATTTTATTATGTGGTCTAATCTTCTTGTACTCTACCGTATTTTACTACTTTGTGTCCCACCTTCTTTGTACTCTCTTACAGTACTTTACTTTATGTATCCCACCTTCTTGTACTCTACACAATATTTTGCTATGTGTCCCACCTTCTTGTACTCTACAGTATTTTACTCTGTGTCCCACCTTCTTGTACTCTACAGTATTTTACTTTGTTTCCCACCTTCTTGTACTCTACAGTATTTTACTATGTGTCCCATCTTCTTTGTACTCTTACAATATTTTACTATGTGTCCCATCTTCTTGTACTCTACAATATTTTGCTATGTGTCCCACCTTCCTTGTACTTTCTTTTACAGTATTTTTGTACTCATGTGGTTTACTTTTAGTTCTTCTTGTACTCTCCACAGTATTTTAACTTTGTACCTCCCACAGTATTGTGTCCCACCTTCTTGTAATCTTGTACTCTACAGTATTTTGTACTTACATGTTTAATTTTGTGTCCCACCTTCTTGTACTCTTACAGTATTTTACTTATGTGTCCCACCTTCCTTGCACTCTCTCACAGTATTTTACTGTGGTCCCACCTTCTTGTGTTCTCTACAGTATTTTACTTTTGTGTCCCACCTTCTTGTACTCTCCACAGTATTTTACTATGTGTCCCACCTTCTTGTAACTTCACATAGCACTCTGTATTTTACTATGTGTCCCATTTTTCCTTGTACTCTTACATGTTACTATGTGTCCCACCTTCTTGTACTCCCCAAGTACTTGTACTTTCACTGTATTTTTACTCTCATGTCCCACCTCTTGTACCTCTACAGTATGTAATTCTTTTGTACTCTACAGTATTTTATTATGTGTCCCACCTTCTTGTACTCTTACAATATTTTACTTTGTGTCCCACCTTCTGTACTCTACAGCATTTTACTATGTGTCCCACCTTCTTGTACCTCACAGTATTTCCACTTTTTAGGTCAGTCTCTCTTGTCTTTTACAGTATTTTACTGTGTCCCACCTCTTGTACTCTCTACAGTATTTTACTATGTGTCCCACCTTCTTGTACTCCCACAATATTTTACTATGTGTCCCACCTTCCTTTGTACATCTCTATATGGTCTAACATTTTGCTATGTGTCCCACCTTCTGTGTAATTCTTATAGCATTTTACTATGTGTCCCACCTTCTTGTACTCTACAGTATTTTACTATGTGTCCCACCTTCTTGTACTCCCTACAATATTTTACTATGTGTCCCACCTTCTTGTACTCTTACAGTATTTTACTATGTGTCCCACCTTCTTGTACTCTACAGTATTTTACTTTGTATCCCAATCTCCTGTACCCTACATAGTACTTTTACTTGTGTCCCAATCTTCCTTGTACACAGTATTTTACTATGTGTCCCACCTTCTTGTACTCCCACAGTATTTTTACTATGTGTCCCACCTTCTTGTACTCCCACAGTATTTTACTATGTGTCCCACCTTCTTGTACTCTCACAATATTTTACTATGTGTCCTACCTTCTTTGTACTCTACAATATTTTTGCTATGTGTCCCACCTTCTTGTTCACTCACAGTATTTTACTATGTGTCCCTACCTTTCCTTGCCTTCTTGTACTTCACAGTATTTTACTTTGTGTCCTACCTTCTTGTGCTCTACAGTATTTTACTATTATGTCCCACCTTTCTTGTACTCTACAATATTTTACTATGTGTCCTACCTTCTTGTACTCTACAGTATTTTACTATGTGGTCCTACCTTCTTGTACTCTACAGTATTTTACTATGTGTCCTACCTTCTTGTACTCTACAGTATTTTACTATGTGTCCTACCTTCTTGTACTCTACAGTATTTTGCTATGTGTCCTACCTTCTTGTACTCTACAGTATTTTACTATGTGTCCTACCTTCTTGTACTCTACAGTATTTTTACTATGTGTCCCACCTTCTTGTACTCTACAACATTTTACTATGTGTCCCACCTTCTTGTACTCTACAGCATGTTTGTGTATGTGTCCTGTACCTTCTTGTACTCTACAGTATTTTACTATGTGTCCTACCTTCTTGTACTCTACAATATTTTACTATGTGTCCTACCTTCTTGTACTCTACAGTATTTTACTTTGTGTCCTACCTTCTTGTACTCTACAGTATTTTACTATGTGTCCTACCTTCTTGTACTCTACAGTATTTTTACTATGTGTCCCACCTTCTTGTACTCTACACTATTTTATGTGTCCCATGTCTATGTGTCCTACCTACCTTGCTCTATTTTACTATTTGTGTCCCATGTGTACCTACAGTATTTTGTATGTGTCCCACCTTCTTTGTGTGTGTCTTCACCTTCTTGTACTCCCACAGTATTTTACCTATGTGTCACCTATTGTACTCTACATTTGTACTCCCACCTTCTTGTACTCTACAGTATTTTACCATGTATCCTACCTTCTTGTACTCTACAGTATTTTACTTTGTGTCCTACCTTCTTGTACTCTACAATATTTTACTATGTGTCCTACCTTCTTGTACTCTACAATATTTTGACTATGTGTCCTACCTTCTTGTACTCTACAGTATTTTACTTTGTGTCCTACCTTCTTGTACTCTACAGTATTTTACTTTGTGTCCTACCTTCTTGTACTCTACAATATTTTGCTATGTGTCCTACCTTCTTGTACTCTACAGTACTTTACCATGTTTCCTACCTTCTTGTACTTTACAGTATTTTACTATGTGTCCTACCTTCTTGTACTCTACAATATTTTACTATGTGTCCTACCTTCTTGTACTCTACAATATTTTGCTATGTGTCCTACCTTCTTGTACTCTACAGTATTTTACTATGTGGTCTACCTTCTTGTACTCTACAGTATTTTACTTTGTGTCCTACCTTCTTGTACTCTACAGTACTTTACCATGTATCCTACCTTCTTGTACTCTACAGTATTTTACTATGTGTCCTACCTTCTTGTACTCTACAATATTTTACTATGTGTCCTACCTTCTTGTACTCTACAGTATTTTACTATGTGTCCTACCTTCTTGTACTCTACAATATTTTACTATGTGTCCTACCTTCTTGTACTCTACAGTATTTTACTATGTGTCCTACCTTCTTGTACTCTACAATATTTTACTATGTGTCCTACCTTCTTGTACTCAGCAGTATTTTACTATGAGTCCTACCTTCTTGTACTCTACAGTATTTTACAATATGTCTTACCTCCTTGTACTCCACAATATTTTACTATGTGTCCTACCTTCCTGTGCTCTATACTGCCGTATTGTGTGCCCTTACTTCATGGACTCAATAGTGTGGTATTAGTAGTGTGAACCTTTCTGTATTGTATTACACTGTGTTGTGTGAACTACCTTTCTGTACTGTATTACACTGTGTTGTGTAAACTACCTTTCTGTACTGTATTACACTGTGCTGAGTGAACTGCCTTTCTGTACAGTGTTAAACTGAGAATTGCAGTGGATACTGAATTCCATGAAACTGCAGAGTGTCATGGTGCCCATGTCACTCTCAGTCCACGTGTTTGTAATACATACCATTATGCACATGCTGTTCACGGATGTTTTGTTCCTTGATCAAAACACCACACGCTGTATTTTCATTGACAGTACTTTGGTTCGACCCACATACGTGATAAGACATCGAAACGTCTAAAACAACAACAGAAACAACAAAAACACACAATGTTATCATCTACTCTAGTTCTTCCAATCTCTGGAGTGTGGGATTCTTTCGTTTCCCCAAATTGGTACAATGGTGTCCTAGGCCGTGTTATTGCTGGAATATTGCGTGAAAAGGCGCAAAGCTATACTTATTCACTCTTGCAATTTCTAAGTGCCTAAAACGACTTCGTTATTACCTCCTTATTTCAAGTAAAACAACTTGATGATGCTTGTGAATAACAGTAATTACTCACTCACTAAATTCAACAATAATGCTTACATTTACAAGGTTCATCATATGTAGTAAATTGCAAACTGAATATAGTGGACGATTGTGCAATTCGTTGCAAGTTTGTTACAAACTATTCTCATTATTTCCACAATATATACTGAGTCAAAAAAGAAACTTCACATTCTTTCTTCAGGGCACTATAAAAGAACAAAAGAGGGTAAGATGGTTTTAAATTGTTATTATTTCCTTGCTGAGATCTGTGTGATGTACTCGATACACTGACGGTGCCATAATCAGTTCCATTTGGCTACACCGCCGTTCCCAAAAATGGGTATACGGAATGTCAAGTCACTAGAATAAAAATGCGAAATTTCGTGTATGGCCGCCCCGTGCATTCACCACTGCCGAACACAAGTCTCCTCATCGACTGCCTGATGCTTGTGAACACGTGGTTGGAGATTCTGCGCCTTTGCTCTTGCAAGACAGCGCCAAGTTCCTGCAAATTCTGAGGTTGGTTCCTAAGACCACGAAGCCTTCTCCCAAGTGCATCCCAAACGTGCTGTATTGGATCAAGGTCAGGGGACCTCGATGGCCAGTCCATGACGTTGATTCCAGCGTTTTGAAGGAAATTTCGTGTCAATATCGCGGTATGCGGCCGAGCATTATCATGCTGGAACTGTAGACCTGGGCCATGAGCCACCATGAAAGGAACGAGTTCAGGGGGTGAGAACCTGGTCGAGGTAAGCAGCAGCTGTGAGGTTTCCACGGATGACCAGAAGTCGGGAACGGTTGTTCCCACGGAAAGCACCCCACACCATGCAACTTCTGCCCCCGAATCTGTCGACTTCCTGTACACAACATTGGGCATACCGTTCACGAGGTCGTCTGACGACGCCTGTCGTCCCCGAATCTGAGGGTAAAACCTGGATTCATCGCTAAAGACGACTCGATTCCAGTCCCTCTTGGACTATTGGAGGTGACATTGGGCCCACAGCAGGCGTTGACGCTGGTGAAACGGCGTCAATATTGGCCCACGATATGGACGTCGGGAATGGAGATTGGCAGCCCGCAACCGATTTCGAATGGTCTGTGAGGACAGTCGACCTCTAAACATCTCAGCTCTGGTTCGTGTAGCCGGCAGAAATCTGTCAAGTAGGTGACGTAGGACGATTGGACGGTCTTCTGCTCGTGACGTCACCTGTGGACGACCCGACCTTGGGCGATCAGAAGTGGTGCCAGTTTGTTGTAGACGACCTCGCAAGTCATACACAGTACGACGTCTGCATCACATTGCCCTTGCGACGTCAATAACTGATCTTACCGCTTGCAACATGCCAACGGCACGTTCACGTTGCACATTTGACAATCGTGGCATTTCAAGTACCGTTAGAACTGTGGTTTAAAAGTGTTTTTCCAATTCTTGCGGCCAATGCAAACACGTGTATAAGAAGAAAACATCGATGCGAAGATCACGTGATCGACTGCACGTGCAAAACCTGATTTGGAACTAACTTCATTTGCACGACGTATGGATTGGTTTGAGTGGGTTTTGCTAACGGTTTTCTAGAGTAGAAAGATAGGGATCCCATTTCGGATACATAGATGTATCATCAGAGAAAAATTATTCATTATTTTTCAAATTACATTTTGTGAAATTTCTTTTTTGACTCAGTATATATAATAATTTCCAGAAACAAAAACCCAGACTGATCCCTTATCTTGTTTGGAGAAACACTCAACCATCTAGGATCTTCTTTTGAAGAGGAGCGGGATATATGGTCCCAATGAATTTGGAGTGAGTAACTATTGATTTACTGGGCATTTAGCAATATACCAGCAATATTGCGACCGGGCACACCAGAAATGGGATTCATACATTGTACCCATGTGAGAAATAGAACCTGGACCTTCGGCGTGACGGGCGAATGCTTTAACCAGTTGGCTACCACCACCCCTTTTAAATTTGGAGACGGACATATCAGGTTTCTTTGTTATCAAGTGATGGTGCATCAGGGCTCTCCCAATTTTCCTCTGATTTCTTTCCCCTGAGTAGCATTTCCCCATACATTTTGGACTTCATGATATATGTGCATCTCCCCTTCTCCAGAATCATTGATCCGCCGCTGTGTTATATTTATTCATATGTTTGTGCAAATAACAGGTATATTTGGCTAAACTTCCAAAATTTGGTAAAACCCTGATATTTCTCCAAATTTAATGTTAAAGTATATGGTGTGCCATTAATTTCGAAACAGTAGGACCGACATAACAATCCTTACGAAACAATTCCTCTCAGAGATCACTTAAAATACAATGTCGGTACGAGTTACAATTATCTTATTGACCAAAAACCAACTGTCTTTTCCACTGACATAATGTTCGTTTTTGCGTGTCTGAAGTTAGTAAACTCAATAAAAAGAATTATAAGCGTTCTCGCAGTAAGACTACATTTGATAATTTAACACTCAGAACATGGAATATACACGTCGTTTTTGGCAGTGCGATATCTTACTTTGCTGATCAACCGGGGCTGTGCATGCCTCTTCTGTGTGGTCACGCTGAGAACAATCATTGTTGTCACGATCGTCGGTACTGACATCACTCGTGTCTGCAGCCATCTTCGTTGTCGGCGACAGCATCTAGACGACCGATGGTACTCATATAGACCACCACAGGTATACGGAGACACTAGATAAGTGTTATTTTAAGTGTATTTGATTGATAATTCACAATGAAAATGATTACATGATAATAAATCTACAGACCTTCGTAACATGTGACACCAACCGACTGATAATTTGCTCGCTCACTTACCCAGTACTTACTCAAAATGTAAATAACGATTGTCTCATGAATCTTCTTGAAAATGCCAACTCTAAATCTACAGCTCTCTATGCAAACTATATATTGTGCACTCATAAATTCTTCTGGTTACCCTCTGGTACACTCACCCACCTCTTTTATTGACTTTATCATGATCCCAGGCATCTAGAGGTGGAAAAGAAGAAATGAATGGCCATGTATTCAGTCAGGTCCAGCTACACATCCATCCATACACACCGACACGCTTGTGGGCAGTTGAACGTTAAAAATACTATGCATTCATACTATAAATAGCATGTTCTCTGTCTCCATTTAAGAGCAGCCGTCATTATCGCCCTCACGTGTCAAGCTAATGATTCTCTGCATATTAACTTGCTGCACATTTATATTACATTTGGATAACAATCATATCCCTAAACTGAGCTTGGATCGTTCACTCTCATGCATGGGTACTGTGTTATATGGGTTCAATATCTACAGTCAACAATGTTACTGGTACACCGGGTAGGGGGAAATCGAAACTGGGGGATTCCCCTCTTTTATTATAATTGGACATTTACTAATAACAGAGCGATCAGAATTAACTCTGACACTCGAGGAAACTGTCACCGGAAATATTGAACAAGAACCGTAGTATGGTATTAAAGGGTAAGAGTTGTATGGCCACGATTGACAGAAATATACATGCAATGCATCTACTTCCGTGTAATACCCATTATTTATTTATTTTCAAAGCAGATCAAGCCTAACCCTGACGATTTACTCACCTAAGTGTTGTAAAATTATTCCCTCACATCATTCCAGGACATGTAACACATCTACAAATACAGAACTCTGTATTAAGACATGGTAGGAGATGAACAGTGGGAGTCGCTCTTCGCCGAGACGCCTACAGTTGCGGGTATGTTGATGACGTCATACAACCGGTGTTGTATAACAAAGCGTGCCCTGCATCGATATGCACAACATTACTGTTTGCATGTTGTGTGGGTAAATGAGAGAATATGCTACGGCGAGGTACACTAGGAATGGGACTGGATGTATGTATGTGGAGAATTGAAGTCGAGTCTTTACCGTGACCCTGTCTGTCTGTCTGTCTGTCTGTCTTTCTGACTGCATGCCTGTGTATATGCCTGTCTGTCTGTCTGCCTGCCTGCATGCATGTCTGTCTGTCTGTCTGCATGTCTGTCTGTCTGTCTGCATGTCTGTCTATATGCCTGTGTGTCTGTCTGCCTGCATGCATGTCTGTCTGTCTGTCTGTCTGTCTGTCTGTCTGTCTGTCTGTCTGTCTGTCTGTCTGTCTGTCTGTCTGTCTGTCTGTCTGTCTGTCTGTCTGTCTGTCTGTCTGTCTGTCTGTCTGTCTGTCTGTCTGTATGTATGGCTGGAATCATGCAGAATGCCAAGCTCCTCAAGACGTGAAACACTGAATGAAAATATGGAGAAACTGGGCGTGAACACATAACGGGTGACACGAACACATGTGCTGTTAGGTACAAAAACAACATTCAACCGCTCACTCCGCACATATTTATGCACTGAAGGCAAGAATGACTTTTGACATTGCAATTTAATGCTTACTGTCATACATGGTTAGACCACAAAGAGCGTCACAGTATTGTTCGTGGTCAGGACTTGTATCCGTGATCGGGACTGGTATGTAGACTTGTAGAAACCCTCGGTTGTTCGTCGAGGACATAGTACAGTGGTCACCTGGGATCACGTTCTCATAGGTAAGATTAAATTCGTTGTTTCAAGGTACTGAATGAGGTGGATTTGGGGCGCTGTTAGTAACATTCCTGCGTTGGACAGCAGGAATGGGCTTCACATACTGTACCCAGTGGTTGAAGGTACGTGGGTATTTGTTTGGAACACGTACATGGCGTTCTTATTGAAGTCACACCAGGCATACATGATACATCTCAAGCGGTTTTAATATTGTAAGCGCAAGTGGTACCGTTTGAATATGCTGTTATACCCTGAGAAAACGTTAAGGCATTTTGTGTGAATACTCTACACTCCACTAATATTACGAAAGGAAATATGACCCTTTTCAAATCCCCAGGTCTCTGTCACCTATTGTATTCAGTTCAGCTCATTGCACATTCCGACGTTCAAAACGTCTCAGCCGCGGCGTAAACACGTTTGTTAACAGCTGCATAAAAGGCCTGAATGGGATCACGTGTTAAAAGGTATGAGTACGTTGCCTGTAATCACTCGGGTGTAGTGTATTGATTCGTTGTTGTGATGTCAAGGTCAAAGTCAGTGGTGTGGAGTATCCCATCATAGCGGTATGGTTTAGACAGGCAAACTGTAGAGCAGCTAAGGTTGCACAGCAGAGAAAAACTACCAGTCTTCCTATATGCGAGAAAGGCTGGCAGCGTACTTCCCTCGCTTTGGTTCGAAAACTATCTTTAATGTCAAAATATAATATCGCCACCATGAAAGGTAGACAAAGAGTGATTGAGTGAGATTAATTTAATTTATACTTAGCAATATTACAGCAATATCTCGACAGGGGACGCCAGGCATGGGCTTCACACACTGGGGAATCGAACACGGGTTTTCGGTGTGACGAACGAAAGCTTTAACCACTAGGCTACTCCATTGCCCCATGGTACAAAGAGGCGGTACACCCAGCATTCAGCCTAAATGCATTCGAAAGTCTAGGATTTACTAACTTATGAATACTTAAACATTCCAGGAGACGACATGGCAACAAGTAGACAAGTGGGGTTGGGAAAGTTCTACATTAACTGTAACTGAACAAGCGACTGACTATCAGAGATCTATAAGAAAAACTCAGTGAGGATTCAATGTATTATGAACAGATCAATGATGTAATGATTGATAATTAATCTCACAATTTACAATCAAGGACTTATTTAACAATGTATGAACATAGTGTCACTGAGATTTCCACTCGAATGCCTTCGTTTTAACGATGTCTCGAAATACCTTCGTTTTAACGATGGATCGATATGTTTTCTTTACCGAATGATCAATATGCGTTTGCTTCACCGAATGATCGATATACGTTTGCATTACCGACTGATCAATATATATTCGTTTTAAAGATGGATCAATATACCTTCCTTTTACCGAAGGATTAAATTGTCGCAAGAGCACCGTCCAAGGTGCGTCATAAGAAATAGCAAAGTCTGAGGAAACTTTAGGATGGAGCAGTGTTAGGCCATCTCTTATGTACTCTGATAAGGGGCAATGTTTTGTTCAAAGGTTGCGAGCGATCAGAGCGGTTTGACACTGGACCGAGAGTCCACGCCATACACTTGTATCTCCTGACAGGTCAGTCATTAACTGGGTTTTATTTCATTAGTGTTTAACGCTATTTCAGATACTGGTTCGGTTTGGTTGTTGTTTAAGACCGTATTTCAAAATTCCATCTTTATGGTGGCGGGCTATAAGTAATCAAGTCTGGACCAGACAATCCAGTGATCAACATCATGAGCACCGAAGTACGCAATTGTGATACGATGACATGTGTCAACCAAGTCAGCGAGTCTGACCACCCGTTAGTTGCCCGTTACGACAAGCATGGGTTGCTGAAGACCACTTCTAGCCGGATATTCAGACAATGACAACTTCCCCTAAAACAGTTCTGTGTTAAGACGGAAGCGAAGCTGATAATACCTGTACAACTATGGGTTTTCATTTTCAGGGTGTGACAGATCTGAACGACTTTATATTCAGCCTAAGCATGACGTGATACAGCAACGAACTGGATGTAAGTGGTTGTAGACAAGAGATAATATACTACGTGAATGTTAAAAATGTCCTATCTTACATACCAGCAGCACAGAGCCTGAGGACTGAAGCGTGTTAAGGTCCATGCTAGGATTAATTACTTTATGGATTGACTGTGGTGAATTTTTTTATTTACTGAAAAAGCGATATTATGTAATCTGTATGAATCCGCACAAATGAGATATCCTCAATAGTTTCATTAAAAACAACCATATAAATTAACCCAGACAGAAATTACGAGATTGATAAACATTTCAGGCGAAGGAATACATACTGTGGTGTAACGTAATAGATAATGATTTAATTTATGCATATAGCTTGACACGCCCACAAAGTCAGTAGCCAAACAACAGGAAGGTATATAAAATCAAAAGTTCTCAGGACTTGTCAATCACGGAAAGGGGCGAGAAAAAGAACAACAGTCAGACTGTAACGAACCGGAGCAATTATGTCAGGAAGTAGGCGGTTCTTTAAATGAGATTTAAGCATTGGTTTCCTTAGAACTTGTACATGTTACATGGAATGTGGGAAAACAGAAATTTCACGTAGTCCCTAAAAGAGTCAGTGATTTCGTGAAATTACTGCGACCCTCAGGTAGTTTATGTATTCCCTAAAATTCTAAGGGATTTTCATGAAATTACTGAAATATTGGCTCAGGGATTTCATGAAACCCCTATCTGCCTTTATTGAAATTGAAGGGAGTAATAAACCAAGAGTGGCATCAGTAAATTGTCAAAGTTTATAACTCCCAAGAACTGAGTGATAAAATGAGACTCAACAGTAAATTGTTGTAAAGTTTTATAAACGTTTTAAGCTACAAACATTAATTTCACACATTCACTGATATCCTAACAGGAATGTATGTAATGGAACACCATGAAAATCAGAAATTTCATGAAATCTCTTGAAATTTTAGGGAATAAATGAAATCCCTGGGGGTGGGGGGCACAGCGATTGAACGAAATCACTGACAAAACCCGAAGATATGTCATGTGTGTAGGGACCCGTGAAGATTCGGGTTAGAATTGGTCTATAGCAAACCATGCTTGTCGTAAATTAAGTGGCGACTATAAGGATGGGTGGTCACTCTCGATGACTTGGTCATCGTATCCCATTTTCGTAGATCGATGCTCATGCTGTTGATCTATGGATTTTCTGGGCTAGACTCGATTATATACAGACCGCTGTCATACTGATTGAGTATTGCTGGGTGAGACGCTGAACAAACAAACAAACAAACACAATCTGTGTTGGCCAGCTGATCGAAACAAAAAACATTTCATTCCTTTCCGGCTTCTTTTAGTTATCGATGGTGGTTTGCGCGATCCTAAACATGTTTGAACATAGCCAAAATGTCCTTTGCATGAATGAAACGTGTAAACAGAAGGCTATTCCCGCGAGAGTAAATGGGATACTCCGAGAAACGTGGTGGAAGTAGCGTCGATAGGGGTGGCATATGATTTTGACA
Organism: Haliotis rubra; assembly: GCF_003918875.1. Classification (NCBI taxonomy): domain Eukaryota; kingdom Metazoa; phylum Mollusca; class Gastropoda; order Lepetellida; family Haliotidae; genus Haliotis; species Haliotis rubra. Next base: position 428,614 of record NW_025767386.1, on the reverse strand, counting down.
TTCCTTGGGAAATGAATCCAATAACACGTGACCAATTCAACCAATCAGAATGCATGATTACAATGAACATGTTATTATTCACGTGTTTGAATATGGTTTCCTGTGTAAACTTTGACTGTAGGCTTGCTTGTTTCTTTCCTTGGTGTTTAGCGCAGCACTCGGCAATACCCTAGCTATATGGAGGCGGTCTGTAAATAAACAGATACTCCAATATTATGAGCATCGATCTACGAAACTGGATACCATGAGATGCATCAGCGAGTCTGACGACTCCTACGACAAGCACGGGTATATATTGTGTATATATTAACGAAAAAGACTGACATGTTTCAGTGTAACAATGTATGTAATTTCCTTCTCTGTCAGTCGTTGATTGCTTGTTCACACTAAGACCAGGCAGCAACCTTGGACAATTTTGGAATTATTAGATAATGATAAATATATTTCATCAAAGTACCAATGGGAATTCAGGATTACAAGTATCAAAATTTAACAGCTTAATTGAACAATCCGTCAGACTCTTGTCATTAGAACTCGTGTTCCAGGCATGAACACACTGTGTATACAGTTAGTGAAGTATGTACAATGTCACTTGGACAATGGCATCAATGGATACCAATCCTCTGTCGTCAGCACGAGGAACTGTCTGACCTCAACGTGTGGTCAGACTCTGCGACCCCAGAGAAGGTCGGTGTACATGATACCAAGGAACACACTGGACAGGTGAAGTTTGTACAGGAATTAAAATGATGCCATCTCGTGACAATCCAATAAACGATTCATGGTTTTACATTCATCAGTGGGATCGAGGGAATCCAGGATATACTGTGTGACCTTATAGAGGATCCCAGGGGATGGGGCACCACACAAAATGACTGTATTACCCAATGAACAACGTTTGAAATCTACGTATTAAGACAGCTTTTCTTTTTGTGTCCGTTAGGACGACCTTTAGCGCTAGGTGTGCTAAAGGTGCTGTCAGGCCTCGATTTGGGGAATTAGCTATAGGGAGCAAGCCTTGAAACCTTGAAACAAGAAAGGAGGCCGAGCTGTGAGATCCAGGGTTTATTCAAGCAAGTGTCTTGCATGACATTCAAAATACATCAGTTCATACATAATAATGACATACAATAATAGAAATAGTAATCAATGATATCCTAATACAGTTTATATCTAAGTCCGGTAATATAAGCAATGTGTGGTACAACAGGGTATGTACGGTAACTGCTTACAGAAACATAATTAAATAATACAACATTTTCTTGAGTAACTACGGTACTGATAAATAACACAACGTGACGGATAAATTAATCATCAACAACAATTGCAAAGAACAAGTACTGAGTGGAGCGCCCAACAGTTTAATTACAGCATGTAGTGCCTAGTCCATTAACTGTTGTGCGGATTTATGACTATTATGTTATGTCGCGCCTAATGCGTTAACTACGGTACCGATTTATGACAATTACGGTATGTAGTGCCTATGGCGTTAACTACGGTAGGAATTTATGACTATTACGGTATGTTGCGCTTAGTGTATTGACTACGGCAGGACTTTACTATTATTACGGTATGTCGCGCTTAATGCATCAGCTACGGTAACGATTTATGACTTGTGTAAGTAATTTCCGTTATCAACATACATGCCTTGAGCAAATACGGTAAACGGCGCGAAGTGCTCAGATTTGACATATACCATTTTACTCCGGTATTGACTGTACGCATTCTAACTGTAATGTTAACATTTATTTTCTCAATACAATAATTTCGGTAGATACGGTAAGTGGAACTAGAGAGTGATGTAAATATGTGAGACAGAAGGCCTAGTTTTAGTTAGAGTACTACTACTTTGTCCCATCCTGAATTATATGGGTGACTACAGTAAATGTATTTCAACGGTGATGTTGCTATTGGCAACGTGTGATTTCGACATATACGGAGTTAAGCCATGACATAAAATATATGTAATGCTGTAGTGCAACATTTTTGTGCTTTACAAAACAAGACAGTAACTTAGTTAAATGAATATGTAATAATGTACCAGGACGGCGCTGTTGTTATTGGTTACGCGTATTTTCTTAAATTACGGAGCTAAACCAATACGGAACGAAGACTGTAATTGCAAACTACACGGATTCGAATGTATATTTTCTGGTAATATGAAGAGTAGACAATACCATTTTCTACTGATTACGGTAATGTGATTCGCGTATAAACTGTTCTGTACGGTATACAACTGCACGCGGAACGGAACGTTTAATACATCATTATTCAAATTCTTATAGTGTTGGTGAAATATCAAAACACAAATGTTGGCTGTTATACCTATCATGTGAGCGCGTATCTGAGGTAAATCTACACGACTATCATTTGATCGGCGGACTACAGTAAAATACATAAAACTTCGTCTTTGCTGGAAATGATTGTATAAACTCTCGGAACTGTTTTTGTGACTAAGCTACTAGAATCTAGGCTACTGAACGGGAATCTAACCTGCATATACAGATCTAACACGCAAATGAATAAAACAAGACAAAGACTAGGAATACACACATATGTGTCGAAACATAGAAAAGAAATATCCGTTTGTACATGAAAAACATAAACTTGAGGAGCCCACGACGCAATGTGCATAAATAAATATCCCTGGATAGTGCCTAATAATTAATCGGTTATCTAGAAATAGCATTTGCAATGAAACAGTGCTTCAATGTTGTAGGAATGTTTCTAACCTAACTCGAACATTTTCTAGACGATAATTACAAAGAAATAACAAGTTAAACATAAACAATAATAAAGTTTAAATGTTTCTTACCTTGAAACAAGAAAGGAGGCAGAGCTGTGAGATCCAGGGTTTATTCAAGCAAGTGTGCCTGAGATGGAAGAACCCAGGATTTTATACCCCACAGCTCTACTCGTTTGTCATTATCAAGTTTCTATAAAGTTGAAGTTTCCATATGCGTTATCTACCCTATGCTGACAAGGTTTACTACACGAGGTAGGTGGTAAGAAGATGATTACCTAGCAAGGTTTGATTTTCTTTATGGTGTAGCTACGGTCAGCTGGCACCAGCTGCTTAACAACATATCTGTCAGCGCTTGACCATGGCATTTACGACAGGACAAAGATGATGGCATGATGGTAATCTCGATCTTGTTCAACAAAAGTTGATTTTCGATTACGACTAAGTTGGTTGTAGACATGCTCCTGCTGTGATGGGACTACTTATCTGTGCTTGACCAAGGGATGTACCCGAGAAGAAAGGCCGGAGCCGACACAGCTCGCTAGCTTCATCTTTGATTAATTAGTTTAAGGTTGGCGTGGATGCGTTTGCTAATTGCCTACTACTGCGCTTGACATGCGGGGCTATAAACAAGACACAATATGCACTGCGACTTGCACATATACGAATTTTCTTTGTTATGAATAATTTGTGAAAAATATAAAAATGTATGAAAAAATATATGCACTGCAATAATACCCCTATGGGTCGTGGAGCTTTTGTCCTCAAAAGCTTTTACAAAAACAGGAAAGGGTTACAAATATCGTGGGTGTACAATGAGAATCAAAGAGGTGCGCATGATAGCGTTTGACAAACGTATACACAATGATCAAAACAAAAAATGGGATGGACATAAGGCTGGTACGTTTAAAAATATTATGGTACAAGGATTGAAATACAATTATTTGACCTGAAATACAAATGCACACTGCAGTAGACGAAATCAGGGACAATTTAAAAAGATGGACAAGTCAAAATGAACCTGAAAAAGATGAAAAGATACATAGTATATAATTGAGACAGATTGAATGATGAGGGAGTTTTTAGTGTTCCCTAACAATTTGCCCTTTAAAAGACCTTTAAAAGACCATGCCAGTTGGTTCCAAAACTTGAAAATACCCATGGTGGACTAGTAAAATATATGCGGTAAACGGTTGCTGAAAGAGTTTGCGTAATTTGCGGGAAGTGAAATAGGAGACCGAGATTGATCTGGGGATGTTGAGTGAACGGTCGGTCAGTTTATTGGTGACATGGAAAACTGGCCAGTGGAGTGTGAGAGTGGGAAAGAAATATCCTGAGAGTTGAAGATTTTCTATTATAGAAGGAGGTTGGATGCGCCAGTAGGAAGGACACAGTGTGAGTGGAAAACATGGAATAGTCACACAATCAGGACCAGTAGTGAGTTCTAGGAATAGACAGTTGTTAGGTCGAGAATATTGTGTGTAAAAGACAAAGATGAGAAGTGCTGTCAGGAGGACAGTCAGGATCCCTAACAGAATGGAGACATGGTAGTCAGTTTAAGTAGTGATTACAAGATCAGAGGGATTAATGGTAGTAGATGTGTAGGCATTGTAGTTAAAGTTTGGAAGTAAAGCAGATTTGACAGGAGCAGCGTGGGACATTAAAACAAGTGCTGCCGACAGAGTGCGTAGTTTGAAGAACATCCAGATGACCAAACAGATAGAGAGGACCAATATACTGGTGCCGATGAGGACAATAGTCGTATTTATGTCGGGCCAGGAGCTAGGGACAGCAATCTGACCATCTAGGAGGGGTTCCGCTAGATTCTGGAAGATGGTCTGATCATTTTTCGCCCGCTCAGCAATTCGTCTGAGACTTAAATGGGTATTCTTATCTTGAGCAAGTATTTTGGAAATTTTCTGGGAATAGATATGAAAATCCGGAATTTGAATTTGGATTGCCTTCTTGAAATTAGTGTCACCTGCAATGGTAGCAAGGGTTGAAAGATCAAAGAAATGTTGTAGGAGAGCAAGGTTTACAGGGTGCAAACGTGTCAGCTTTTCAGATGTGTTGTGACAGGTGCCAAAAGCTGCAGGATAATAGAGTGTTTCCATGGAAAGCGTTCAAGAACAGGGAGTGCCCAGAACACAGAAGGTGCAGCCAGGTACCATACGACGATGACCTGGGCATGTTAGCGAGAGAAAGGGTATTTGGTAGACCAGGACATGGGAAGAATCAACGGGAATAAGTTGCGATGGTTGTGGCTGGGTTATGTATCTAAAATTGCACATGGATTTGATATCACTTCTGCTATCTTGGAAGAGAGCAATTTCACACGATGGATTGTTCGAAGCTTGAAGAGGAAAGCGAAAGGGACAGTGAAGAAGTGACCGACCTGTGCAAGATGATAGCTGAGAAGTATCAAGGGTAGCATAGTGCCGAGAATCAAATGAGATAGCAAAACATGATGGGAGGTCCAGAAACTGAGTAGAGCGAGAGGATGTTTGATTGACAGGTACAGGGAGTGAAAGAATTTTGTAGAGATTAAAAGACTTGCTGATAAAAGAAATGGGAAATTTGATAAACACATAGATGTTTAGTTTGGTTCTAGCATATAAGAATTGGGCATGTGCATAATAAAAAGACGGATCAGTTTGTAGAAGGTGGAATCCTCTGTACTTTTCAGATAGGAGATGCGATAGATGATGGATTGTTTGTTTTAAGACTTCAGGGGAAAGAAGAAGTGGTGACAGACGACCTTGAACTAAATCTAAAATGCCTGATTTTAGTTGATCCAATTGATGCCCAATATCATAAGCATGTCGTATTTGTTCAGAAAGGAGAGTAGAAAGTAAAACGAACGTTGCTTGGAGAGATTTGGTATTTCTGTTAATGGTTCGTGTAACATATTGCATGGTGTCATGGTTGGCTTTGATACCTTGCAATGCATTTGTGAACCGTTTGTCAATGAGTTGCATGAAAGAAGAGAGGTGTTGGGAGTGCTGTCGAAGTGTATTGATAACATTCATTTCATGTTTTGTGAGTGTGTTAATGTGCTGTGCAAGGATGTTGACATCGCCTGTACTGGCGGTGCCAAACAGAGTCTTAGAAAAGGCCCCAACAAAGCTTAAAAGTGCCCCTTTGGACCTGGAAGGAGATTTCAATTTTGATTCTGGAATCAACTGTTTGATCTGTGTACGCGTTGTGTTGAGCTGTGAGATACATTTGGTTTGCAGAGAAAGAAGGTGTGTTTGAATTTGTTGGATGAGAAGGCATGTAGCATTTGAAATGGGGCATGTTGACAAGGAAGGGATGGTTTGGTTAGATGGTAGCCTAATCTCATATGTGTGGAGCCAATATTCGGTTGCAAAATGGACAGGGGTTGATGGCTTAAACAGTACCCAATAATTTAGTCGCTGGATCGGTTTTTCAGCCAGGGCAGGATTCACAAATAGCAGCAGTAACGATAGGATAGTGGCTCCCCATGATGGACCTACGACAAAAAGAAACCAAGGGACAAGTCAGATGGGATGACCATAATGCAGGAAAGTTGTGGCCGCAACATTTCACAGCGTAGCACTTATAAAACACAAGGTCATATGATTACCTGTAAGGGTTGGTCAGAGCTCATCTACCTTGACCGAAGATGACATGTTGTCAGGAGGAATACCATGGAAGGTCATGACCTATGATTTTGCAAAATATTTGTGCTTCCGTTTTCGTCTGTTGCCCGATCGGGTTCTGTAAGTGTGGTAATCACTTATCATTTCAGGACTAAGGTTAGAGGCTGGTTCCCAGGTACGCTGTGGGTAACCTTCTCATTCAATTAAGTAATGGGTTTCTCCTGATCGCTTTTTGGCTTTGTGAATGCGTTTTACCGCATACAGTTGATCATCTTGTTGGGAAGATGATGAGTGTGTGTTGTCTGGTTCATTATCTGGGTCTTGGCTTGACATGTGCTGTGTTGTGATAGGATTGTCTTGCTGTGAGGATGTTGACGGAGTTGGAGTAGCTGTTAGTGAGCCTTGTCTATGTGCATTGTCAGGCTGGGAGGATGTTGACTGAGTAGGTGTTGCCAGATGCTGGGTGGGTTGTGACACTTGCATACGAGGAGTGGGAGGTGTATAAGGCTTGAGTCTGTTGGCATGTATATATGATTTATGTTCCTTATTTGTGCTTGCATTCATGAGTTTGTATGTGTGGTTTAGACCAATGCGAATGATTTTGTAAGGCCCTATCCATTTCTTTGATAGTTTGGGTGAAAGGCCGGTTTTGATTGTGGGATCAGTCATTAGAACCTGATCGCCAACAGAGTAGGAAGGTTCCTTGGCTCTGATATCCTGAAGACCCTTGCTTTTGTCCTGTGCAGCAGACATGTTGTCCTTTGCAAGTGATTTAGCCACACTTAGGTTTGTCAAGAGGTCTTGGAGATGACCCTGTGCATCCTTGCCAAGAGTAGATTTGGGCAGCAAGGTAGTGTCAAAAGGGAGATTCATTTCCTTCCCAAACAGAAGGTAGTGTGGCGAATACCCAGTAGATTGACAAGGTACATTGCGCATGGCCATCATTACACATGGAATGAGTTTGGCCCAGTTGGTTTGATCAGGGTCAGCATATGTTCGGAGAGCCTGTTCTATTACACTATTCCTCCGCTCACACATGCCATTGGTTTGGGGGTGATAGGACGAAGTGTAATAGTGCTTGATATCCAAGAGTTCACAGAGGGCATTTACCAACTTGGACGTGAACTGCCTACCTCAGTCAGTAAGAAGTGTACGAGGGGCACCAAATCGTGAAAACACCTCATTAAACAGGATTGATGCAACCTCAGTTGCTTCTTGGGTGCGCATTGGGAAACCTTCAGTCCAGCGAGAGAAGGAATCAACGGCAAGGAGAACATATTTGTAGCCTTCTTTAGTCTCAGGTAGTGGACCAAGGATGTCAACATGGACACGAGAGAATGTGTCCTCAATAGGCATAGGCACCATTGGTGCTGGCTTGGCAATTGTCCTTCTTTTGGAGCGTTGACAATCATCACAGGATATAATTCTCAATATCCTGGTATAGGCCTGGCCAATAATACTTAGTGAGTATTGTTTGACGTGTGGCGTCTCGTCCAAAGTGGCAACCACCAGCTTTGGAATCATGGTAAGCAAAAAGAAGCTCTTTGCGACAGCAAATGGGGACAGCTAGCTGTGTGACCATGGGAGGGCGGTTGTTTTTCTGACCTCTATGCTTGACATGATAGAAATGGTACAAAATACCGTCACGAATGTCATACTCTTGGGAAAGGCCTGCAAGACCCTTCACTTGAGCATCTGTATAGGTGGAAGGAATTTCACCTTTCTCAATGTAGTCAATGATTGCACGAAGGTCCAAAGACTTACGTTGTTTTTCTGCCAAGCCTTCATCGTCTAGATTAGTGCCTATAGTGAAAACCATAGGACCAGGGGGGGTTGGACCTGATTTGTAGACAAAGTCTACAGATATAGAGGATGACACGTCATCTATGCAGGTGTCTTCTGTAGAAACATTGTGTGAATGAAGTCGTGGATTGTCAGTATTTGAATGTGATGTAGTTTTGGACTTGAGTGTGATGGCGTGATGAGTGTGCTGTATAATGGTGTCTTGAGAGGACAGAGATGATTTGTCTGAACATGTAGACACTAGTTGACTGGAGGGACGAGACATGAATTGTCGACCTTGTTGATGTTTGTACGATGGCTTTCGAGGGTGCAGACCTCATGTTGCCTGGTTTTGAAAGAGCATGTGGATGAGAGGGGGCATTTGAGCGTGTAGAGCTCGTGTTGCCTGAGGCCGAATGTGCATATGGGCGCGTGGAGGCAGTCGAAGGTGTAGGCCTCATGTTGCCTGCATTGGAATTGGTAGAATGGCGGGTGGAGGCAGTCGAGGGTGTAGACCTCATGTTGCCTGCATTGGAATTGGTAGAATGGCGGGTGGAGGCAGTCGAGGGTGTAGGCCTCATGTTGCCTGCATTGGAATTGGTAGAATTGCGGGTGGAGGCAGTCGAGGGTGTAGACTTCATGTTGCCTGCATTGCAGTGTGAAGAATTGCGAGTGGAGGGTGTAGACTTCATGTTGCCTGCATAGAAATGGGAAGAATTGCGAGTGGAGGCGGTCGAGGGTGTAGACCTCATGATGCCTGCATTGGAATGAGCATAATGTTGAGAGGAGGCAGTCGAGGTTGTAGACCTCATGTTGCTCTCGGGATGTGGAAATGACACTTGCTTGATGGGTTTGCTTCACTGGGATGTGGTATGTGAAGTTGGAGTGGGTAAGAGTGGGGAGGAAGCAGTGGCAGCTAGCTGTGCATATTGGCATGGTGAACAGATTGGTTTTGTTGAAATGGGTGGGGAAGGCATTTCTTCAGTGTTGGGTTCATGTACCTGTTCTGCATGTACAATGCGAGATAGGGCATCTGCATTTGTGTTAGATTTGCCTGGTCTGTGTATAATCTCAAAATCATATTCTTGCAGCATCAGGGACCATCTACTAAGCCGACCAGAGTCATGTTTCGTTTTCTTTAGCCAAGTAAGAGCCTTGTGGTCTGTGTAGACAGAAAATGAACCATTGGCAACATACACCCTGAAGTGTTTGATACCCTCTAGGACGGCTAGGCATTCTAAATGTGTGATTCCCCAATTCTTTTCAGTAGTGTGGAGAGAGCGACCACCATAACAGATTACTCGTTCTCTGCCCTGTGAATCAAGTTGGCCTAAAATGTACCCTATTGCAGTTTGTGATGCATCAGTTGTGAGTATGAAGGGCTTTGTTTGGTCAGGGTATGCAAGGATAGATGCAGTTGTAAGAGCATGTTTCAGCTTTTCAAATGCCTGCTGACAATGGTCAGTGGGGAGGCTATACCAGAAAAGTTGGCCACAAATTTGCGATAATATGATGCCAAGCCCAAGAAATGGCGCACATCATGGACATTTTTAGGAGGTGGGATGTGTGTGACCGAATCTATTTTTGAAGGATCAACATGGATGCCATCTTTGCTGAAGATATGACCTAAATAGGTGACTTGTTTTGTGGCGAATTTACACTTGCTGGGTTCTAGAGTGAGGCCTGCTTCTCTGATCTTTTGAAATACTGCCTTGAGGTGACTCAGATGTTCCGAAAAGGTTTTGGAAAATATTATGATGTCATCAACATATATCAATATGTAACGCCAATTCATTTCTTTTAGTGCCTCTGAAATTGTTTGCTGAAAAGCCATTGGGGCATTTTTTGAGACCAAAGGGGAGGCGATTCCATTCAAACACACCATCAGGTGTAATGAATGCTGATTTGTGTTTTGTTTTGGGGTGAAGTGGTATTTGCCAAAAGCCACTAGCACAGTCAAGGACACTAAAAATTTTGGCATGGCTATCGCCTACAGCATCAACGACATCTTCGAAACGTGGTAGAGGAAAAAATATGGGCTTGGTAACTGCATTGAGGCGTCTATAATCTACGGCAAAACGGTAAGAAGAGTCACGTTTTTTTAACCATGACAACAGGAGACTGCCACTCAGAAGAACTAGGCTGAATGATATTAGCTTCTAACATTTCTTGTACTTGTCTAGAGCATTCTTTCCTAATGGCTGCATTTTGTCTGTAAAAAGGGAGTCTAATGGGTCTGGCATCACCTGTATCTATTTTGTGATGATGTAAGTGAGTGTGTCCTAAGTCTGACAAATCTGTGGCAAAAATTGGCCTTTGTGATTGTAGAAATGCATGTAAATGTTGTTGTTGTTTCTGTGTGAGATCAGCATCGCTGAGATCAATTTCAATGTCTTGTGAATGTGTTGCGTTAGCACTTGTAGAAGGAGAGTCAGAATCAGACGTGTCAGGGAGGTCAAGGACAGATGTAGGGTCAATCTCTGAGGCAACAGCAATGACAGTTTTAGAAAACAGTGTGACATGGCTGTCACTTGCATTAAGTAATCTCATGCAAACTGATTTGGGATGGTTTGTAATGAGACATTTGGCACCTTGGAGCTGCATGTCATTTAGTGTTGGGACGGGTTCCAAGAGAAAAACCTGACCTTGTTGACAATGAGAAATTTTGATGGGAATGTCAGCTTGAGAGTGTGGAGGAATGACAACTGATTTGTATGGCCTTACATAACCTACATTGATTGATGCCAGAGAGACAGACACAAGACCTTCGTGTACGTGTAAGCACTTTGAGGGCAGGTCTATGGTGACTTTGTTGGACTCAAGGAAGTCAATGCCTAAGATGAATGAGTGATGTAGGTTATGGAAGACATGAAAGGTTTGAGAGAGATAGATGTGACCTATGTTGATGTCAAGAGAGATAGAACCTAGCACCGAGTGTTTTTCACCTCCTACACCAATGATTTCAGTGAGGTGAGGTGGGCCTAAATGAAAGGGTTTAATACCCATCTTGCGTAAGTAACCCATGCTGACACAGCTAACTGAGGCACCTGTGTCAACAAGAGCTAATGTTCTGACTTGTTTCACCTTGACATGAACAGTGTTCTTTGTCAAGGGTGCCACAAGAGATACAAAATCAGACTCTTGCCTGACCCCAGAATGCTGAGAATCAGGCGCGAGTCCCTATTGTGACCGCCTACCTTGAGCATAGTATGCACGCAGACCACATTTAGCATGGTGACCTGTTTAACCGCAGTAATTGCATATTGTGTTTCTGTGAGGGCAATTGTGAGGGAACCGAAAAAACTCACCACATCCACGACATCTGCCTCGAAGGTTCTGTGGTGTTGACAGTCGTCTTTTGCTGGAGCCAGGCTGGTAAGGGAAGGGTTGTGGGTGTTTCTGCGCTGTGCTGTATGGCTGTAGAGGGGGAGCTGAAGCTGGATACTGCTGTGGCGCTGGGTGGTACTGCTGTGGTGGCAGTGGTGGTGGTTGGTACTGTTGTGGTGGTGGTGTTGGTTGATACTGCTGTGGAGGTGGTGGTTGGTACTGCTGCTGTGGTTGTGGTGGCAGCGGTGGTGGTTGTTGGTATGGGTGTTGTTGTTGCTGTTGGTGGTGGTCCCGGGGCTCTTGCTGCTGTGGGCTGGTTGAAGGGATTGCTGACTGTACAGCACAGGCCTTATTTGTTGTAATCAGCGTGGCCACCAAGTTCGTTAGTTGTTCAACTTGTTGGACCAAGACGACCTCTGCTGTGCTGGGGGCCTGTGACTGTACGGCCAGCTGTGCCTGGTGACGAACCTCGTCCAGTGTTGCAGGTTCCTTCGTGTACACCCACTGCTTAATCTGTGGGAGTAGCCCATTGATTGCAATGGCCACTATCACCGATTGAGGCAAGGTGGAGTGCAACGTGGATGATTGCACCCTGGTGATGAAATCTTCTACCTTTTTGTGCTCTTTCTGTGCCATGTGTAGAAGGCCCATGTCAAAGGCCGAGGATCGTCGGAAACGTTGATGGAAGGCTGCCTTCAACGACTGCATGTCCAGTTGTGTGGTTTCAGGTAGGTCTTGAAACCACACCTTTGCAACCCCGTCCAAGTAGAAGGGCAGAATTCTACAGGATCTGTAGTCAGAGTGTCCATGGAGGATGTTGAAGTTGGCAAAATCTGCCCACCAACTTTCAGCATCCTGCTGTCAATTGTACTTAGGGAGGTGTACTTGAGCTATTGCTGTGGGATGTTGCCGGGAGTTATCAGACGAGCTGGCAAAGGACTGTGATGTGATGTCTGACCTTGTCTCGTACGTTGATAAAGGGGGTGATGGTGTCGTCAGGCGTGATGTTGTGTCGAACTGTGGAGGGGGTGTTGCTAGAGGGGACTCAGGTGTGCGGAAGCCTCTCAGTCTCCTCTTGTAGTTTTCAGGGTTGGCTCCAGGCATCGAGGATCGAACGTCTCCACCAATTAAGACAGCTTTTCTTTTTGTGTCCGTTAGGAAGACCTTTAACGTTAGGTGTGCTAAAGGTGCTGTCAGGCCTCGATTTGGGGAATTAGCTATAGGGAGCAAACCTTGAAACCTTGAAACAAGAAAGGAGGCAGAGCTGTGAGATCCAGGGTTTATACAAGCAAGTGTCTTGCATGACATTCAAAATACATCAGTTCATACATAATCATGACATACAATAATAGAAATAGAAATCAATGATATCCTAATACAGTTTATATCTAAGTCCGGTAATATAAGCAATGTGTGGTACAACAGGGTATGTACGGTAACTGCTTACAGAAACATAATACAAATAATACAACATTTTCTTGAGTAACTACGGTACTGATAAATAACATAACGTGACGGATAAATTAATCATCAACAACAATTGCAAAGAACAAGTACTGAGTGGAGCGCCCAACAGTTTAATTACAGCATGTAGTGCCTAGTCCATTAACTGTTGTGCGGATTTATGACTATTATGTTATGTCGCGCCTAATGCGTTAACTACGGTACCGATTTATGACAATTACGGTATGTAGTGCCTATGGCGTTAACTACGGTAGGAATTTATGACTATTACGGTATGTTGCGCTTAGTGTATTGACTACGGCAGGAATTTACTGTTATTACGGTATGTCACGCTTAATGCATCAGCTACGGTAACGATTTATGACTTGTGTAAGTAATTTCCGTTATCAACATACATGCCTTGAGCAAATACGGTAAACGGCGCGAAGTGCTCAGATTTGACATATACCATTTAACTCCGGTATTGACTGTACGCATTCTAACTGTAATGTTAACATTTATTTTCTCAATACAATAATTTCGGTAGATACGGTAAGTGGAACTAGAAAGTGATGTAAATATGTGAGACAGAAGGCCTAGGTTTAGTTAGAGTACTACTACTTTGTCCCATCCTGAATTATATGGGTGACTACAGTAAATGTATTTCGACGGTGATGTTGCTATTGGCAACGTGTAATTTCGACATATACGGAGTTAAGCCATGACATAGAATATATGTAATGCTGTAGTGCTACATTTTTGTGCTTTACAAAACAAGAGAGTAACTTAGTTAAATGAATATGTAATAATGTACCAGGATGGCGCTGTTGTTATTGGCTACGCGTATTTCTTAAATTACGGAGCTAAACCAATACGGAACGAAGACTGTAATTGCAAACTACACGGATTCGAATGTATATTTTCTGGTAATATGAAGAGTAGACAATACCATTTTCTACTGATTACGGTAATGTGATTCGCGTATAAACTGTTCTGTGCGGTATACAACTGCACGCGGAACGGAACGTTTAATACATCATTATTCAAATTCTTATAGTGTTGGTAAAATATCAAAACACAAATGTTGGCTGTTATACCTATCATGTGAGCGCGTATCTGAGGTAAATCTACACGACTATCATTTGATCGGCGGACTACAGTAAAATACATAAAACTTCGTCTTTGCTGGAAATGATTGTATAAACTCTCGGAACTGTTTTTGTGACTAAGCTACTAGAATCTAGGCTACTGAACGGGAATCTAACCTGCATATACAGATCTAACACGCAAATGAATAAAACAAGACAAAGACTAGGAATACACACATATGTGTCGAAACATAGAAAAGAAATATTCGTTTGTACATGAAAAACATAAACTTGAGGAGCCCACGACGCAATGTGCATAAATAAATATCCCTGGATAGTGCCTAATAATTAATCGGTTATCTAGAACTAGCATTTGCAATGAAAAAGTGCTTCAATGTTGTAGGAATGTTTCTAACCTAACTCGAACATTTTCTAGACGATAATTACAAAGAAATAACAAGTTAAACATAAACAATAATAAAGTTTAAATGTTTCTTACCTTGAAACAAGAAAGGAGGCAGAGCTGTGAGATCCTGGGTTTATTCAAGCAAGTGTGCCTGAGATGGAAGAACCCAGGATTTTATACCCCACAGCTCTACTCGTTTGTCATTATCAAGTTTCTATAAAGTTGAAGTTTCCATATGCGTTATCTACCCTATGCTGACAAGGTTTACTACACGAGGTAGGTGGTAAGAAGATGATTACCTAACAAGGTTTGATTTTTCTTTATGGTGTAGCCACGGTCAGCTTGCGCCAGCTGCTTAACAACATATCTGTCAGCGCTTGACCATGGCATTTACGACAGGACAAAGAGGATGGCATGATGGTAATCTCGATCTTGTTCAACAAAAGTTGATTTTCGATTACGACTTAGTTGGTGGTAGATATGCTCCTGCTGGGATGGAACTACTTATCTGTGCTTGACCAAGGGATGTACCTGAGAAGAACAGCTCGCTAGCTTCATCTTTGTTTAATTAGTTTAAGGTTGGCATGGACGCGTTTGCTAATTGCCTACTACTGCGCTTGACATGCGGGGCTATAAACAAGACACACTATGCACTGCGACTTGCACGTATACGAATTTTCTTTGTTAGGAATAATTTGTGAAAAATATAAAAATGTATGAAGAAATATATGCACTGTAATAGTTGTGATCAATACCTATACTTTATTTTTATCCGTCATGAAATGATACCTTGGCTGTTAAGCAAATTTCCATGTGAAGAGAAAAGCTGTGTGAATTGGTATATGTGACCGCTGTTAGCTTAAACAACGAGGAGAGTTCTATGGATATACAACTTCTTTAATATAAAGTGAGCGACGTTTCGGTGTAGCTACTAACACCGTTATCAAGCAAATGATGTACAATACTAGAGGCAATGTATCCGCTGTTAGCTTGTTGTATGAGGCGACGAAGGAGTGGCCTAATTTGTGAAAAATATAAAAATGTATGAAGAAATATATGCACTGTAATAATACCCCTATGCGTCGTGGAGCTTTTGTCCTGAAAAGCTTTTACAAAAACAGGAAAGGGTTACAAATACCGAGGTGTACAATGAGAATCAAAGAGGTGCGCATGATAGCGTTTGACAAACGTATACACAATGATCAAAACAAAAAATAGGATGGACATAGGGTTGGTACGTTTAAAAAAATTATGGTACAAGGATTGAAATACAATTATTTGACCTGAAATACAAATACACACTGCAGTAGAAGAAATCAGGGACAATTTAAAAAGATGGACAAGTCAAAAGGAACCTGAAAAAGGTGAAAAGATACATAATATATAATTGAGACAGGTTGAATGATGAGGGAGTTTTTAGCGTTCCCTAACAATTTGCCCTTTAAAAGACCTTTAAAAGACCATGCCAGTTGGTTCCAAAACTTGAAAATACCCATGGTGGACTAGTAAAATATATGCGGTAAACGGTTGCTGAAAGAGTTTGCGTAATTTGCGGGAAGTGAAATAGGAGACCGAGATTGATCTGGGGATGTTGAGTGAACGGTCGGTAAGTTTATTGGTGACATTTAAATCAGGAGTGGAGTGTGAGAGTGGGAAAGAGATATCATGAGAGATGAACCTTTTCTTTGAACATAAGGCGGTTGGATGTGCAAGTAGGAAAGACACGGTGTGAGCGAAAAGAAATAGGCAATAGTGACACACTCAGGACCAGAAGTGAGTTCGAGGTAGACAGTTGTTATGTTGAGAATGTTGTGTGTAAAAGTCAAAGATGAGAATTGCTGGCAAAGGGACAGTCGAGACAGGAAGCACAGATATCAGCAGTAACGAAAGGATGGTGACTCCCCATGAGGGACCTAAGACAAAACAAGAAACCAAGGGGCAAGTCAGATGGGATGACCATAATGCAGGAAAGTTGTGGCCGCAACATTTCACAGCGTAGCACTTATAAAACACAAGGTCATATGATTACCTGTAAGGGTTGGCCAGAGCTCATCTACCTTGACCGAAGATGACATGTTGTCAGGAGGAATACCATGGAAGGTCATGACCTGTGATTTTGCAAAATATCTGGGTTTCCGTTTTCGTCTGTGACCTGATCGGGTTCTGTAAGTGTGGTAATCACTTATCATTTCAGGACTAAGGTTAGAGGCTGGTTCCCAGGTACGCTGTGGGTAACCTTCCCATTCAATTAAGTAATGGGTTTCTCCTGATCGCTTTTTGGCTTTGTGAATGCGTTATACTGCATACAGTTGATCATCTTGTTGGGAAGATGATGGGTGTGTGTTGTCTGGTTAATTATCTGGTTCTTTGCCTGACATGTGCTGTGTTGTGATAGGATTGTCTTGCTGTGAGGATGTTGACGGAGTTGGAGTAGCTGTTTGTGAGCCTTGTCTATGTGCATTGTCAGGCTGAGAGGATGTTGACTGAGTAGGTGTTGCCAGATGCTGGGTGGGTTGTGACACTTGCATACGAGGAGTGGGAGGTGTATAAGGCTTGAGTCTGTTGGCATGTATGAATGATTTATGTTCCTTGTTTGTGCTTGCATTCATGAGTTTGTATGTGTGGTTTAGACCAATGCGAATGATTCTGTAAGGCCCTATCCATTTCTTTGATAGTTTGGGTGAAAGGCAGGTTTTGACTGTGGGATCAGTCATTAGAACCTGATCGCCAACAGAGTAGGAAGGTTCCTTGGCTCTGATATCCTGAAGACCCTTGCTTTTGTCCTGTGCAGCAGACATGTTGTCCTTTGCAAGTGATTTAGCCACACTTAGGTTTGTTAAGAGATCTTGCAGATGACCCTGTGCATCCTTGCCAAGAGTAGATTTGGGCAGCAAGGTAGTGTCAAAAGGGAGATTCATTTCCTTCCCAAACAGAAGGTAGTGTGGCGAATACCCAGTAGATTGACAAGGTACATTGCGCATGGCCATCATTACACATGGAATGAGTTTGGCCCAGTTGGTTTGATCAGGGTCAGCATATGTTCGGAGAGCCTGTTCTATTACACTATTCCTCCGCTCACACATGCCATTGGTTTGGGGGTGATAGGATGACGTGTAATAGTGTTTGATATCCAAGAGTTCACAGAGGGCATTTACCAACATGGACGTGAACTGCCTACCTCAGTCAGTAAGAAGTGTACGAGGAGCACCAAATCGTGAAAACACCTCATTAAACAGGATTGATGCAACCTCAGTTGCTTCTTGAGTGCGCATTGGGAAACCTTCAGTCCAGCGAGAGAAGGAATCAACGGCAAGGAAAACATATTTGTAGCCTTCTTTAGTCTCAGGTAGTGGACCGAGGATGTCAACATGGACACGAGAGAATGTGTCCTCAATAGACATAGGCACCATTGGTGCTGGCTTGGCATTTGTCCTTCTTTTGGAGCGTTGACAGTCATCACAGGACTTGATATAATTCTCAATATCCTGGTATAGGCCTGGCCAATAATACTTAGTGAGTATTGTTTGACGTGTGGCGTCTCGTCCAAAGTGGCAACCACCAGCTTTGGAATCATGGTAAGCAAAAGAAGCTCTTTGCGACAGCAAATGGGGACAACTAGCTGTGTGACCATGGGAGGGCGGTTGTTTTCTGACCTCTATGCTTGGCATGATAGAAATGGTACAAAATACCGTCACGAATGTCATACTCCTGGGAAAGGCCTGCAAGACCCTTTACTTGAGCATCTGTATAGGTGGAAGGAATTTCACCTTTCTCAATGAAGTCAATGATTGGACGGAGGTCCGATGACTTACGTTGTTTTTCTGCCAAGCCTTCATCGTCTAGATCACTGCCTATAGTGAAAACCATAGGACCAGGGGGGGGGGTAGGACCTGATTTGTAGACAAAGTCTACAGATATAGAGGATGACACGTCATCTATGCAGGTGCCTTCTGTAGAAACATTGTGTGAATGAAGTCGTGGATTGTCAGTATTTGAATGTGAAGTAGTTTTGGACTTGGCATGATGAGTGTGCTGTAGAATGGTCTCTTGAGAGGAAAGAGATGATTTGTCTGAACATGTAGACACTAGTTGACTGGAGGGACGAGACAAGAATTGTCGACCCTGTTGATGTTTGTGGAATAAGGCTATCGAGGGTGTAGACCTTACGTTGCCTGGTTGTGAATGAGCATGTGGATGAGAGGGGGCATTTGAGCGTGTAGAGCTCGTGTTGCCCGCGGTAGAATGTGCATATGGGCGCGTGGAGGCAGTAGAGGGTGTAGGCCTCATATTGCCTGCATTGGAATTGGTAGAATGGTGGGTGGAGGCAGTCGAGGATGAAGACCTCATGTTGCCTGCATTGAAATGGGAAGAATTGCGAGTGGAGGCGGTCGAGGGTGTAGATCTCATGTTGCCTGCATTGAAATTGGTAGAATGACGAATGGAGGCAGTCGAGGGTGTAGACCTCATGTTGCCTGCATTGAAATGGGAAGAATTGCGAGTGGAGGCAGTCGAGGGTGTAGACCTCATGTTGCCTGCATTGAAATGGGAAGAATTGCGAGTGGAGGCAGTCGAAGGTGTAGACCTCATGTTGCCTGCATTGAAATGGGAAGAATTGCGAGTGGAGGCAGTCGAGGGTGTAGACCTCATGTTGCCTGCATTGAAATTGGTAGAATGGCGAGTGGAGGCAGTCGAGGGTGTAGACCTCATGTTGCCTGCATTGAAATGGGAAGAATTGCGATTGGAAGCAGTCAAGGGTGTAGACCTCATGATGCCTGCATTGAAATGGGAAGAATTGCGAGTGGAGGCAGTCGAGGGTGTAGACCTCATGTTGCCTGCATTGAAAGTTGTAGAACTGCGAGTGGAGGCAGTCGAGGGTGTAGGCCTCATGTTGCCTGCATTTAAATTGGTAGAATGGCGAGTGGAGGCAGTCAAGGGTGTAGACCTCATGTTGCCTGCATTGGAATTGGTAGAATGGTGAGTGGAGGCAGTCGAGGGTGTAGACCTCATGTTGCCTGCATTGGAATGAGCATAATGTTGAGAAGGGGCAGTCGAGGTTGTAGACCTAGACCTCATGTTGCTCTCGGGGTTTGGAAATGACACTTGCTTGATGGGGTTGCTTGACTGGGGTGTGGTATGTGAAGTTGGAGTGGGTAAGAGTGGGGAGGAAGCAGTGGCAGCTACCTGTGCATATTGGCATGGTGAAGAGATTGGTTTTGTTGAAATGAGTGGGGAAGGTATGTCTTCAGTGTTGGGTTCATGTACCTGTTCTGCATGTGCAATGCGAGATAGGGCATCTGCATTTGTGTTAGATTTGCCTGGTCTGTGTATAATCTCAAAATCATATTCTTGCAGCATCAGGGACCATCTACTAAGCCGACCAGAGTCATGTTTCGTTTTCTTTAGCCAAGTAAGAGCCTTGTGGTCTGTGTAGACAGAGAATGAACCATTGGCAAGATACACCCTGAAATTTTTGATACCCTCTAGGACGGCTAGACATTCTAAATGTGTGATTCCCCAATTTTTTTCAGTAGTGTGGAGAGAGCGACCGCCATAACAGATTACTCGTTCTCTGCCCTGTGAATCAAGTTGGCCTAAAATGTACCCTATTGCAGTTTGTGATGCATCAGTTGTGAGTATGAAGGGCTTTGTTTGGTCAGGGTATGCAAGGATAGGTGCAGTTGTAAGAGCATGTTTCAGCTTTTCAAATGCCTGCTGACAATAGTCAGACCATTCAAATGACACACCTTTTTCAGAAGGTTAAACAGTGGGGAGGCTATACCAGAAAAGTTGGCCACAAATTTGCGATAATATGATGCCAAGCCCAAGAAATGGCGCACATCATGGACATTTTTAGGAGGTGGGATGTGTGTGACCGAATCTATTTTTGAAGGATCAACATGGATGCCATCTTTGCTGAAGATATGACCTAAATAGGTGACTTGTTTTGTGGCGAATTTACACTTGCTGGGTTCTAGAGTGAGGCCTGCTTCTCTGATCTTTTGAAATACTGCCTTGAGGTGACTCAGATGTTCCGAAAAGGTTTTGGAAAATATTATGATGTCATCAACATATATCAATATGTAACGCCAATTCATTTCTTTTAGTGCCTCTGAAATTGTTTGCTGAAAAGCCATTGGGGCATTTTTGAGACCAAAGGGGAGGCGATTCCATTCAAACACACCATCAGGTGTAATGAATGCTGATTTGTGTTTTGTTTTGGGGTGAAGTGGTATTTGCCAAAAGCCACTAGCACAGTCAAGGACACTAAAAATTTTGGCATGGCTATCGCCTACAGCATCAACGACATCTTCGAAACGTGGTAGAGGAAAAAATATGGGCTTGGTAACTGCATTGAGGCGTCTATAATCTACGGCAAAACGGTAAGAAGAGTCACGTTTTTTAACCATGACAACAGGAGACTGCCACTCAGAAGAACTAGGCTGAATGATATTAGCTTCTAACATTTCTTGTACTTGTCTAGAGCATTCTTTCCTAATGGCTGCATTTTGTCTGTAAAAAGGAGTCTAATGGGTCTGGCATCACCTGTATCTATTTTGTGATGATGTAAGTGAGTGTGTCCTAAGTCTGACAAATCTGTGGCAAAAAATTGGCCTTTGTGATTGTAGAAATGCATGTAAATGTTGTTGTTGTTTCTGTGTGAGATCAGCATCGCTGAGATCAATTTCAATGTCTTGTGAATGTGTTGCGTTAGCACTTGTAGAAGGAGAGTCAGAATCAGACGTGTCAGGGAGGTCAAGGACAGATGTAGGGTCAATCTCTGAGGCAACAGCAATGACAGTTTTAGAAAACAGTGTGACATGGCTGTCACTTGCATTAAGTAATCTCATGCAAACTGATTTGGGATGGTTTGTAATGAGACATTTGGCACCTTGAGCTGCATGTCATTTAGTGTTGGGACGGGTTCCAAGAGAAAAACCTGACCTTGTTGACAATGAGAAATTTTGATGGGAATGTCAGCTTGAGAGTGTGGAGGAATGACAACTGATTTGTATGGCCTTACATAACCTACATTGATTGATGCCAGAGAGACAGACACAAGACCTTCGTGTACGTGTAAGCACTTTGAGGGCAGGTCTATGGTGACTTTGTTGGACTCAAGGAAGTCAATGCCTAAGATGAATGAGTGATGTAGGTTATGGAAGACATGAAAGGTTTGAGAGAGATAGATGTGACCTATGTTGATGTCAAGAGAGATAGAACCTAGCACCGAGTGTTTTTCACCTCCTACACCAATGATTTCAGTGAGGTGAGGTGGGCCTAAATGAAAGGGTTTAATACCTATCTTGCATAAGTAACCCATGCTGACACAGCTAACTGAGGCACCTGTGTCAACAAGAGCTAATGTTCTGACTTGTTTCACCTTGACATGAACAGTGTTCTTTGTCAAGGGTGCCACAAGAGATACAAAATCAGACTCTTGCCTGACCCCAGAATGCTGAGAATCAGGCGCGAGTCCCTATTGTGACCGCCTACCTTGAGCATAGTATGCACGCAGACCACATTTAGCATGGTGACCTGTTTAACCGCAGTAATTGCATATTGTGTTTCTGTGAGGGCAATTGTGAGGGAACCGAAAAAAACTCACCACATCAACGACATCTGCCTCGAAGGTTCTGTGGTGTTGACAGTCGTCTTTTGCTGGAGCCAGGCTGGTAAGGGAAGGGTTGTGGGTGTTTCTGCGCTGTGCTGTATGGCTGTAGAGGGGGGAGCTGAAGCTGGATACTGCTGTGGCGCTGGGTGGTACTGCTGTGGTGGCAGTGGTGGTGGTTGGTACTGTTGTGGTGGTGGTGTTGGTTGATACTGCTGTGGAGGTGGTGGTTGGTACTGCTGCTGTGGTTGTGGTGGCAGCGGTGGTGGTTGTTGGTATGGGTGTTGTTGTTGCTGTTGGTGGTGGTCCCGGGGCTCTTGCTGCTGTGGGCTGGTTGAAGGGATTGCTGACTGTACAGCACAGGCCTTATTTGTTGTAATCAGCGTGGCCACCAAGTTCGTTAGTTGTTCAACTTGTTGGACCAAGACGACCTCTGCTGTGCCGGGGGCCTGTGACTGTACGGCCAGCTGTGCCTGGTGACGAACTTCGTCCAGTGTTGCAGGTTCCTTCGTGTACACCCACTGCTTAATCTGTGGGAGTAGCCCATTGATTGCAATGGCCACTATCACCGATTGAGGCAAGGTGGAGTGCAACGTGGATGATTGCACCCTGGTGATGAAATCTTCTACCTTTTCGTGCTCTTTCTGTGCCATGTGTAGAAGGCCCATGTCAAAGGCCGAGGATCGTCGGAAACGTTGATGGAAGGCTGCCTTCAACGACTGCATGTCCAGTTGTGTGGTTTCAGGTAGGTCTTGAAACCACACCTTTGCAACCCCGTCCAAGTAGAAGGGCAGAATTCTACAGGATCTGTAGTCAGAGTGTCCATGGAGGATGTTGAAGTTGGCAAAATCTGCCCACCAACTTTCAGCATCCTGCTGTCAATTGTACTTAGGGAGGTGTACTTGAGCCATTGCTGTGGGATGTTGCCGGGAGTTATCAGACGAGCTGGCGAAGGACTGTGATGTGATGTCTGACCTTGTCTCGTACGTTGATAAAGGGGGGTGATGGTGTCGTCAGGCGTGATGTTGTGTCGAACTGTGGAGGGGGGTGTTGCTAGAGGGGACTCAGGTGTGCGGAAGCCTCTCAGTCTCCTCTTGTAGTTTTCAGGGTTGGCTCCAGGCATCGAGGATCGAACGTCTCCACCAATTAAGACAGCTTTTCTTTTTGTGTCCGTTAGGAAGACCTTTAACGTTAGGTGTGCTAAAGGTGCTGTCAGGCCTCGATTTGGGGAATTAGCTATAGGGAGCAAACCTTGAAACCTTGAAACAAGAAAGGAGGCAGAGCTGTGAGATCCAGGGTTTATTCAAGCAAGTGTCTTGCATGACATTCAAAATACATCAGTTCATACATAATAATGACATACAATAATAGAAATAGAAATCAATGATATCCTAATACAGTTTATATCTAAGTCCGGTAATATAAGCAATGTGTGGTACAACAGGGTATGTACGGTAACTGCTTACAGAAACATAATACAAATAATACAACATTTTCTTGAGTAACTACGGTACTGATAAATAACATAACGTGACGGATAAATTAATCATCAACAACAATTGCAAAGAACAAGTGCTGAGTGGAGCGCCCAACAGTTTAATTACAGCATGTAGTGCCTAGTCCATTAACTGTTGTGCGGATTTATGACTATTATGTTATGTCGCGCCTAATGCGTTAACTACGGTACCGATTTATGACAATTACGGTATGTAGTGCCTATGGCGTTAACTACGGTAGGAATTTATGACTATTACGGTATGTTGCGCTTAGTGTATTGACTACGGCAGGAATTTACTGTTATTACGGTATGTCACGCTTAATGCATCAGCTACGGTAACGATTTATGACTTGTGTAAGTAATTTCCGTTATCAACATACATGCCTTGAGCAAACACGGTAAACGGCGCGAAGTGCTCAGATTTGACATATACCATTTAATTTATTGACTGTACGCATTCTAACTGTAATGTTAACATTTATTTTCTCAATACAATAATTTCGGTAGATACGATAAGTGGAACTAGAAAGTGATGTAAATATGTGAGACAGAAGGCCTAGTTTTAGTTAGAGTACTACTACTTTGTCCCATCCTGAATTATATGGGTGACTACGGTAAATGTATTTCGACGGTGATGTTGCTATTGGCAACGTGTAATTTCGACATATACGGAGTTAAGCCATGACATAGAATATATGTAATGCTGTAGTGCTACATTTTTGTGCTTTACAAAACAAGACAGTAACTTAGTTAAATGAATATGTAATAATGTACCAGGATGGCGCTGTTGTTATTGGCTACGCGTATTTCTTAAATTACGGAGCTAAACCAATACGGAACGAAGACTGTAATTGCAAACTACACGGATTCGAATGTATATTTTCTGGTAATATGAAGAGTAGACAATACCATTTTCTACTGATTACGGTAATGTGATTCGCGTATAAACTGTTCTGTACGGTATACAACTGCACGCGGAACGGAACGTTTAATACATCATTATTCAAATTCTTATAGTGTTGGTAAAATATCAAAACACAAGTGTTGGCTGTTATACCTATCATGTGAGCGCGTATCTGAGGTAAATCTACACGACTATCATTTGATCGGCGGACTACAGTAAAATACATAAAACTTCGTCTTTGCTGGAAATGATTGTATAAACTCTCGGAACTGTTTTTGTGACTAAGCTACTAGAATCTAGGCTACTGAACGGGAATCTAACCTGCATCTAACACGCAAATGAATAAAACAAGACAAAGACTAGGAATACACACATATGTGTCGAAACATAGAAAAGAAATATTCGTTTGTACATGAAAAACATAAACTTGTGGAGCCCACGACGCAATGTGCATAAATAAATATCGCTGGATAGTGCCTAATAATTAATCGGTTATCTAGAACTAGCATTTGCAATGAACAAGTGCTTCAATGTTGTAGGAATGTTTCTAACCTAACTCGAACATTTTCTAGATGATAATTACAAAGAAATAACAAGTTAAACATAAACAATAATAAAGTTTAAATGTTTCTTACCTTGAAACAAGAAAGGAGGCAGAGCTGTGAGATCCTGGGTTTATTCAAGCAAGTGTGCCTGAGATGGAAGAACCCAGGATTTTATACCCCACAGCTCTACTCGTTTGTCATTATCAAGTTTCTATAAAGTTGAAGTTTCCATATGCGTTATCTACCCTATGCTGACAAGGTTTACTACACGAGGTAGGTGGTAAGAAGATGATTACCTAACAAGGTTTGATTTTCTTTATGGTGTAGCCACGGTCAGCTTGCGCCAGCTGCTTAACAAAATATCTGTCAGCGCTTGACCATGGCATTTACGACAGGACAAAGAGGATGGCATGATGGTAATCTCGATCTTGTTCAACAAAAGTTGATTTTCGATTACGACTTAGTTGGTGGTAGACATGCTCCTGCTGGGATGGAACTACTTATCTGTGCTAGACCAAGGGATGTACATGAGAAAAAAGGCCGGAGCCGACATCTTTGTTTAATTAGTTTAAGGTTGGCGTGGACGCGTTTGCTAATTGCCTACTACTGCGCTTGACATGCGGGGCTATAAACAAGACA
Source organism: Haliotis rubra (assembly GCF_003918875.1). Classification (NCBI taxonomy): domain Eukaryota; kingdom Metazoa; phylum Mollusca; class Gastropoda; order Lepetellida; family Haliotidae; genus Haliotis; species Haliotis rubra. The sequence goes on along the minus strand of NW_025767386.1, from coordinate 403,007 downwards.
CACTATGCACTGCGACTTGCACGTATACGAATTTTCTTTGTTAGGAATAATTTGTGAAAAATATAAAAATGTATGAAGAAATATATGCACTGTAATAGTTGTGATCAATACCTATACTTTATTTTTATCCGTCATGAAATGATACCTTGGCTGTTAAGCAAATTTCCATGTGAAGAGAAAAGCTGTGTGAATTGGTATATGTGACCGCTGTTAGCTTAAACAACGAGGAGAGTTCTATGGATATACAACTTCTTTAATATAAAGTGAGCGACGTTTCGGTGTAGCTACTAACACCGTTATCAAGCAAATGATGTACAATACTAGAGGCAAGGTATCCGCTGTTAGCTTGTTGTATGAGGCGACGAAGGAGTGGCCTAATTTGTGAAAAATATAAAAATGTATGAAGAAATATATGCACTGTAATAATACCCCTATGCGTCGTGGAGCTTTTGTCCTGAAAAGCTTTTACAAAAACAGGAAAGGGTTACAAATACCGAGGTGTACAATGAGAATCAAAGAGGTGCGCATGATAGCGTTTGACAAACGTATACACAATGATCAAAACAAAAAATAGGATGGACATAGGGTTGGTACGTTTAAAAAAATTATGGTACAAGGATTGAAATACAATTATTTGACCTGAAATACAAATACACACTGCAGTAGAAGAAATCAGGGACAATTTAAAAAGATGGACAAGTCAAAAGGAACCTGAAAAAGGTGAAAAGATACATAGTATATAATTGAGACAGATTGAATGATGAGGGAGTTTTTAGCGTTCCCTAACAATTTGCCCTTTAAAAGACCTTTAAAAGACCATGCCAGTTGGTTCCAAAACTTGAAAATACCCATGGTGGACTAGTAAAATATATGCGGTAAACGGTTGCTGAAAGAGTTTGCGTAATTTGCGGGAAGTGAAATAGGAGACCGAGATTGATCTGGGGATGTTGAGTGAACGGTCGGTAAGTTTATTGGTGACATTTAAATCAGGAGTGGAGTGTGAGAGTGGGAAAGAGATATCATGAGAGATGAACCTTTTCTTTGAACATAAGGCGGTTGGATGTGCAAGTAGGAAAGACACGGTGTGAGCGAAAAGAAATAGGCAATAGTGACACACTCAGGACCAGAAGTGAGTTCGAGGAGTAGACAGTTGTTATGTTGAGAATGTTGTGTGTAAAAGTCAAAGATGAGAATTGCTGGCAAAGGGACAGTCGAGACAGGAAGCACAGATATCAGCAGTAACGAAAGGATGGTGACTCCCCATGAGGGACCTAAGACAAAACAAGAAACCAAGGGGCAAGTCAGATGGGATGACCATAATGCAGGAAAGTTGTGGCCGCAACATTTCACAGCGTAGCACTTATAAATCACAAGGTCATATGATTACCTGTAAGGGTTGGCCAGAGCTCATCTACCTTGACCGAAGATGACATGTTGTCAGGAGGAATACCATGGAAGGTCATGACCTGTGATTTTGCAAAATATCTGGGTTTCCGTTTTCGTCTGTGACCTGATCGGGTTCTGTAAGTGTGGTAATCACTTATCATTTCAGGACTAAGGTTAGAGGCTGGTTCCCAGGTACGCTGTGGGTAACCTTCCCATTCAATTAAGTAATGGGTTTCTCCTGATCGCTTTTTGGCTTTGTGAATGCGTTTTACTGCATACAGTTGATCATCTTGTTGGGAAGATGATGGGTGTGTGTTGTCTGGTTAATTATCTGGTTCTTTGCCTGACATGTGCTGTGTTGTGATAGGATTGTCTTGCTGTGAGGATGTTGACGGAGTTGGAGTAGCTGTTTGTGAGCCTTGTCTATGTGCATTGTCAGGCTGAGAGGATGTTGACTGAGTAGGTGTTGCCAGATGCTGGGTGGGTTGTGACACTTGCATACCAGGAGTGGGAGGTGTATAAGGCTTGAGTCTGTTGGCATGTATGAATGATTTATGTTCCTTGTTTGTGCTTGCATTCATGAGTTTGTATGTGTGGTTTAGACCAATGCGAATGATTCTGTAAGGCCCTATCCATTTCTTTGATAGTTTGGGTGAAAGGCCGGTTTTGACTGTGGGATCAGTCATTAGAACCTGATCGCCAACAGAGTAGGAAGGTTCCTTGGCTCTGATATCCTGAAGACCCTTGCTTTTGTCCTGTGCAGCAGACATGTTGTCCTTTGCAAGTGATTTAGCCACACTGAGGTTTGTTAAGAGATCTTGCAGATGACCCTGTGCATCCTTGCCAAGAGTAGATTTGGGCAGCAAGGTAGTGTCAAAAGGGAGATTCATTTCCTTCCCAAACAGAAGGTAGTGTGGCGAATACCCAGTAGATTGACAAGGTACATTGCGCATGGCCATCATTACACATGGAATGAGTTTGGCCCAGTTGGTTTGGTCAGGGTCAGCATATGTTCGGAGAGCCTGTTCTATTACACTATTCCTCCGCTCACACATGCCATTGGTTTGGGGGTGATAGGATGACGTGTAATAGTGTTTGATATCCAAGAGTTCACAGAGGGCATTTACCAACATGGACGTGAACTGCCTACCTCAGTCAGTAAGAAGTGTACGAGGAGCACCAAATCGTGAAAACACCTCATTAAACAGGATTGATGCAACCTCAGTTGCTTCTTGAGTGCGCATTGGGAAACCTTCAGTCCAGCGAGAGAAGGAATCAACGGCAAGGAAAACATATTTGTAGCCTTCTTTAGTCTCAGGTAGTGGACCGAGGATGTCAACATGGACACGAGAGAATGTGTCCTCAATAGACATAGGCACCATTGGTGCTGGCTTGGCATTTGTCCTTCTTTTGGAGCGTTGACAGTCATCACAGGACTTGATATAATTCTCAATATCCTGGTATAGGCCTGGCCAATAATACTTAGTGAGTATTGTTTGACGTGTGGCGTCTCGTCCAAAGTGGCAACCACCAGCTTTGGAATCATGGTAAGCAAAAAGAAGCTCTTTGCGACAGCAAATGGGGACAGCTAGCTGTGTGACCATGGGAGGGCGGTTGTTTTTCTGACCTCTATGCTTGGCATGATAGAAATGGTACAAAATACCGTCACGAATGTCATACTCCTGGGAAAGGCCTGCAAGACCCTTTACTTGAGCATCTGTATAGGTGGAAGGAATTTCACCTTTCTCAATGAAGTCAATGATTGGACGAAGGTCCGATGACTTACGCTGATTTTCTGCCAAGCCTTCATCGTCTAGATCACTGCCTATAGTGAAAACCATAGGACCAGGGGGGGTAGGACCTGATTTGTAGACAAAGTCTACAGATATAGAGGATGACACGTCATCTATGCAGGTGCCTTCTGTAGAAACATTGTGTGAATGAAGTCGTGGATTGTCAGTATTTGAATGTGAAGTAGTTTTGGACTTGGCATGATGAGTGTCCTGTAGAATGGTCTCTTGAGAGGAAAGAGATGATTTGTCTGAACATGTAGACACTAGTTGACTGGAGGGACGAGACAAGAATTGTCGACCCTGTTGATGTTTGTGGAATAAGGCTATCGAGGGTGTAGACCTTACGTTGCCTGGTTGTGAATGAGCATGTGGATGAGAGGGGGCATTTGAGCGTGTAGAGCTCGTGTTGCCCGCGGTAGAATGTGCATATAGGCGCGTGGAGGCAGTAGAGGGTCGTAGGCCTCATATTGCCTGCATTGGAATTGGTAGAATGGTGGGTGGAGGCAGTCGAGGATGAAGACCTCATGTTGCCTGCATTGAAATGGGAAGAATTGCGAGTGGTGGTGGTCGAGGGTGTAGATCTCATGTTGCCTGCATTGAAATTGGTAGAATGACGAATGGAGGCAGTCGAGGGTGTAGACCTCATGTTGCCTGCATTTAAATTGGTAGAATGGCGAGTGGAGGCAGTCGAGGGTGTAGACCTCATGTTGCCTGCATTGAAATGGGAAGAATTGCGATTGGAAGCAGTCGAGGGTGTAGACCTCATTATGCCTGCATTGAAATGGGAAGAATTGCGAGTGGAGGCAGTCGAGGGTGTAGACCTCATGTTGCCTGCATTGAAAGTTGTAGAATTGCGAGTGGAGGCAGTCGAGGGTGTAGGCCTCATGTTGCCTGCATTTAAATTGATAGAATGGCGAGTGGAGGCAGTCAAGGGTGTAAACCTCATGTTGCCTGCATTGGAATTGGTAGAATGGTGAGTGGAGGCAGTCGAGGGTGTAGACCTCATGTTGCCTGCATTGGAATGAGCATAACGTTGAGAAGGGGCAGTCGAGGTTGTAGACCTAGACCTCATGTTGCTCTCGGGGTTTGGAAATGACACTTGCTTGATGGGGTTGCTTGACTGGGGTGTGGTATGTGAAGTTGGAGTGGGTAAGAGTGGGGAGGAAGCAGTGGCAGCTACCTGTGCATATTGGCATGGTGAAGAGATTGGTTTTGTTGAAATGGGTGGGGAAGGTATGTCTTCAGTGTTGGGTTCATGTACCTGTTCTGCATGTGCAATGCGAGATAGGGCATCTGCATTTGTGTTAGATTTGCCTGGTCTGTGTATAATCTCAAAATCATATTCTTGCAGCATCAGGGACCATCTACTAAGCCGACCAGAGTCATGTTTCGTTTTCTTTAGCCAAGTAAGAGCCTTGTGGTCTGTGTAGACAGAGAATGAGCCATTGGCAAGATTCACCCTGAAATTTTTGATACCCTCTAGGACGGCTAGACATTCTAAATGTGTGATTCCCCAATTTTTTTCAGTAGTGTGGAGAGAGCGACCGCCATAACAGATTACTCGTTCTCTGCCCTGTGAATCAAGTTGGCCTAAAATGTACCCTATTGCAGTTTGTGATGCATCAGTTGTGAGTATGAAGGGCTTTGTTTGGTCAGGGTATGCAAGGATAGGTGCAGTTGTAAGAGCATGTTTCAGCTTTTCAAATGCCTGCTGACAATAGTCAGACCATTCAAATGACACACCTTTTTCAGAAGGTTAAACAGTGGGGAGGCTATACCAGAAAAGTTGGCCACAAATTTTGCGATAATATGATGCCAAGCCCAGGAAATGGCGCACACCATGGACATTTTTAGGAGGTGGGATGTGTGTGACCGAATCTGTTTTTGAAGGATCAACATGGATGCCATCTTTGCTGAAGATATGACCTAAATAGGTGACTTGTTTTGTGGCGAATTTACACTTGCTGGGTTTTAGAGTGAGGCCTGCTTCTCTGATCTTTTGAAATACTGCCTTGAGGTGACTCAGATGTTCCGAAAAGGTTTTGGAAAATATTATGATGTCATCAACATATATCAATATGTAACGCCAATTCATTTCTTTTAGTGCCTCTGAAATTGTTTGCTGAAAAGCCATTGGGGCATTTTTGAGACCAAAGGGGAGGCGATTCCATTCAAACACACCATCAGGTGTAATGAATGCTGATTTGTGTTTTGTTTTGGGGTGAAGTGGTATTTGCCAAAAGCCACTAGCACAGTCAAGGACACTAAAAATTTTGGCATGGCTATCGCCTACAGCATCAACGACATCTTCAAAACGTGGTAGAGGAAAAAATATGGGCTTGGTAACTGCATTGAGGCGTCTATAATCTACGGCAAAACGGTAAGAAGAGTCACGTTTTTTAACCATGACAACAGGAGACTGCCACTCAGAAGAACTAGGCTGAATGATATTAGCTTCTAACATTTCTTGTACTTGTCTAGAGCATTCTTTCCTAATGGCTGCATTTTGTCTGTAAAAAGGGAGTCTAATGGGTCTGGCATCACCTGTATCTATTTTGTGATGATGTAAGTGAGTGTGTCCTAAATCTGACAAATATGTGGCAAAAACAGACCTTTGTGATTGTAGAAATGCATGTAAATGTTTTCGTTGTTCCTGTGTGAGATCAGCATCGCTGAGATCAAACTCAATGTCTTGTGAATGTGTTGTGTTAGCACTTGTAGAAGGAGAGTCAGAATCAGACGTGTCAGGGAGGTCAAGGACAGATGTAGGGTCAATCTCTGAGGCAACAGCAATGACAGTTTTAGAAAACAGTGTGACATGGCTGTCACTTGCATTAAGTAATCTCATGCAAACTGATTTGGGATGGTTTGTAATGAGACATTTGGCACCTTGGAGCTGCATGTCATTTAGTGTTGGGACAGGTTCCAAGAGAAAAACCTGACCTTGTTGACAATGAGAAATTTTGATGGGAATATCAGCTTGAGAGTGTGGAGGAATAATAACAGATTTGTATGGCCTTACATAACCTACATTGATTGATGCCAGAGAGACAGACACAAGACCTTCGTGTACGTGTAAGCACTTTGAGGGCAGGTCTATGGTGACTTTGTTGGACTCAAGGAAGTCAATGCCTAAGATGAGTGAGTGATGTAGGTTATGGAAGACATGAAAGGTTTGAGAGAGATAGATGTGACCTATGTTGATGTCAAGAGAGATAGAACCTAGCACCGAGTGTTTTTCACCTCCTACACCAATGATTTCAGTGAGGTGAGGTGGGCCTAAATGAAAGGGTTTAATACCTATCTTGCGTAAGTAACCCATGCTGACACAGCTAACTGAGGCACCTGTGTCAACAAGAGCTAATGTTCTGACTTGTTTCACCTTGACATGAACAGTGTTCTTTGTCAAGGGTGCCACAAGAGATACAAAATCAGACTCTTGCCTGACCCCAGAATGCTGAGAATCAGGCGCGAGTCCCTATTGCGACTGCCTACCTTGAGCAGAGTATGCACGCAGACAAACTTTAGCATGGTGACGTGTTAAACCGCAGTAACTGCATATTGTGTTTCTGTGAGGGCAATTGTGAGGGAACCGAAAAAAACTCACCACATCCACGACATCTGCCTCGAAGGTTCTGTGGTGTTGACAGTCGTCTGTTGCTGGAGCCAGGCTGGTAAGGGAAGGGTTGTGGGTGTTGCTGGGCTGTGCTGTATGGCTGTAGAGGGGGAGCTGAAGCTGGATACTGCTGTGGCGCTGGGTGGTACTGCTGTGGTGGCAGTGGTGGTGGTTGGTACTGCTGTGGAGGTGGTGGTTGGTACTGCTGCTGTGGTTGTGGTGACAGTGGTGGTGGTTGTTGGTATGGGTGTTGTTGCTGTTGGTGGTGGTCCCGGGGCTCTTGCTGCTGTGGGCTGGTTGAAGGGATTGCTGACTGTACAGCGCAGGCCTTATTTGTTGTAATCAGCGTGGCCACCAAGTTCGTTAGTTGTTCAACTTGTTGGACCAAGACGACCTCTGCTGTGCTGGGGGCCTGTGACTGTACGGCCAGCTGTGCCTGGTGACGAACCTCGTCCAGGGTTGCAGGCTCCTTCGTGTACACCCACTGCTTAATCTGTGGGAGTAGCCCATTGATTGCAATGGCCACTATCACCGATTGAGGCAAGGTGGAGTGCAACGTGGATGATTGCACCCTGGTGATGAAATCTTCTACTTTTTCGTGCCCTTTACGTTGATAAAGGGGGTGATGGTGTCGTCAGGCGTGATGTTGTGTCGAAACTGTGGATGTGGTGTTGCTAGAGGGAACTCAGGTGTACGGAAGCCTCTCAGTCTCCTCTTGTAGTTTTCAGGGTTGGCTCCAGGCATCGAGGATCGAACGTCTCCACCAATTAAGACAGCTTTTCTTTTTGTGTCCGTTAGGAAGACCTTTAGCGCTTTGTGTGCTAAAGGTGCTGTCAGGCCTCGATTTGGGGAATTAGCTATAGGGAGCAAACCTTGAAACCTTGAAACAAGAAAGGAGGCAGAGCTGTGAGATCCAGGGTTTTTTCAAGCAAGTGTCCTTGCATGACATTCAAAATACATCAATTCATACATAATAATGACATACAATAATAGAAATAGTAATTAATGATATCCTAATACAGTTTATATCTAAGTCCGGTAATATAAGCACTGTGTGGTACAACAGGGTATGTACGGTAACTGCTTACAGAAACATAATACAAATAATACAACATTTTCTTGAGTAACTACGGTACTGATAAATAACATAACCTGACAGATAAATTAATCATCAACAACAATTGCAAAGAACAAGCACTTAGTCGAGCGCCCAACAGTTTAATTACAGCATGTAATTATTTTGGTGACTACGGTAAATGTATTTCGACGGTGATGTTGCTATTGGCAACGTGTAATTTCGACATATACGGAGTTAAGCCATGACATAAAATATATGTAATGCTGTAGTGCTACATTTTTGTGCTTTACAAAACAAGACAGTAACTTAGTTAAATGAATATGTAATAATGTACCAGGACGGCGCTGTTGTTATTGGCTACGCGTATTTCTTAAATTACGGAGCTAAACCAATACGGAACGAAGACTGTAATTGCAAACTACACGGATTCGAATGTATATTTTCTGGTAATATGAAGAGTAGACAATACCATTTTCTACTGATTACGGTAATGTGATTCGCGTATAAACTGTTCTGTACGGTATACAACTGCACGCGGAACGGAACGTTTAATATATCATTATTCAAATACTTATAGTGTTGGTAAAATATCAAAACACAAATGTTGGCTGTTATACCTATCATGTGAGCGCGTATCTGAGGTAAATCTACACGACTATCATTCGATCGGCGGTCTATCAATAAAATACATACAACCACGTCTTTGCTGGAAATGATTGTATAAACTCTTGGAACTGTTTTTGTGACTAAGCTACTAGAATCTAGGCTACTGAACGGGAATCAAATCTGCATATACAGATCTAACACGCAAATGAATAAAACAAGACAAGGACTGGGAATCTACACATGTGTGTTGAAACATAGAAAAGAAATATTCGTTTGTACATGAAAAACATAAACTTGTGGAGCCCACGACGCACTGTGCATAAATAAATATCCCTGGATAGAACCTAATAATTAATCGGTTATCTAGAACTAGCATTTGCAATGAAAAAGTGCTTCAGTGTTGTAGGAATGTTTCTAACCTAACTCTAACATTTTCTAGATGATAATTACAAAGAAATAACAAGTTAAACAAGAATAAGTTTAAATGTTTCTTACCTTGAAACAAGAAAGGAGCCCGAGCTGTGAGATCCTGGGTTTATTCAAGCAAGTGTGCCTGAGATGGAAGAACCCAGGATTTTATACCCCACAGCTCTACTCGTTTGTCATTATCAAGTTTCTATAAAGTTGAAGTTTCCATATGCTTTATCTACCCTATGCTGAATTTTCTTTGTTAGGAATAATTTGTGAAAAATATAAAAATGTATGAAGAAATATATGCACTGTAATAGTTGTGATCAATACCTATACTTTATTTTTATCCGTCATGAAATGATACCTTGGCTGTTAAACAAATTTCTATGTGAAGAGAAAAGCTTTGTGATTTGGTATATGTGACCGCTGTTAGCTTAAACAACGAGGAGAGTTCTATGGATATGCAACTTCTTTAATATAAAGTGAGCGACGTTTCGGTGTAGCTACTAACACCGTTATCAAGCAAATGATGTACAATACTAGAGGCAAGGTATCCGCTGTTAGCTTGTTGTATGAGGCGACGAAGGAGTGGCCTGACTCACTGCCTTGTTTGATCCATGTCGTTGAATCATATTTACGTAGACCAATGATTATGAGGTGTCGTCTCAGGACGCCGACCTTCCGATTTTCCACTAGTCTCAGGACGCCGACCTTTCGATTTTCCGCTAGTCTCAGGACGCCGACCTTTCGATTTTCCACTAGTCTCGGGACGCCGACCTGCGGTTTCCTTTGAAGGTTAGGTTCTGATTAGGCGTAATTAGGGTTGTGGATAATCTACTTTAGATGTTTTGATAAGGTGAACTCGTCGCACTAGGTAAACATATCGCAGTGGAACGATATGGAACCACCAGAACTCAGATGGGATAAGAACCAACAACCACCTGGAAGGGTGGCATTTACGTCTGAAGAGATACGTCGGCAAGGCTCACCCAAACATCTTCGCGATCGTGCCGCTGTTACAGGTAATTGGCTCCCTCCCTCTGCAAGTCGTCTGCGTTCTGCTGTTTATTTTGTTGACAGTTACATAGACAGATTCTTTAATACAAATGCATAAAATCGGTGATTTACAATGTGATTAGGTTGTCTGACACAACACCCACTTGCACAGTTTGAGATCGATTGGGTCATTGGATCAAGAGATATTTACAAAAAAACCGGGTCCACATGCATTTCATGCCAAACTATAGAAGGTGTGATACTTTATCTGTATAGTCAATTACAGAGACCCCCAAGATCTCCAATAGCCTCTCCCAAACAGATTTTACGGGTCAGTGACTCCATGGCTTACACTGACTCCACGGCTCACACTGACCCATGGAGAAATCACTCATGCGTGGTTAGAAAATCCAGGTATAGTCAGGGCCTAAAACTTAGACGAACCAGGTTGTAACCAACTGGATTACAGGGTCCAGACTCGACTATTTTTAGTCCACTATCACATAGCTGGATTACCGCTGAGTGTGGCGTTAAACACAGCAAAGAAACTATACGTTAGTTTGGGTCTTCGTGCCAAAGGCAGCACCCGTGAAGAGCAGGCACTCGTGAAGAACAACCTCCTCGTGGTGAGTACTGAATAACGCTAATACATATTTCCCCGTGTGGATCAGGGTCAGAATCTGCCCACAGCAACCCGTTGCTAGTCATGCAAGGCGAATTGGGCAATGTGTGTGCCGTGGGCTGCGCCCCTGTGTCGGTGGAAGAAGGGATTCTGGCATAGGAGTGTGGAACCATGTTCCTTTTGTCTTACACACCAGACACAACAACACCACTATCAAGTCGGGGTAAGGTACAAAAGGTAGATTAGACGCTGTTTGCTCAGTGTCCAAACAAAACTGTGGAGTAGCCCATGGCTTTCACAGAAGGGAGGACATTTGCTATATTGTGTCACTAAGAGATTTTCTGTCTGTGAATGATATTGTGTCATCAGCAGGTACTCGAATTCTGGTCCCAAGATTAGCGTTACTCAACTCTTTGTATCCCTTGCTTGATAACGGTGTTATTATCTGTACCGAAACGTGCAGTAAAGACGTTCACTTACCACAGAACTGGGGTTTCCTTAATCTTTACAAGGGACCCTTGAAGAGCGACCTCCTCGTGGTGGGTGCTGGGTAACGCTAATAGCTCTTCACCTCCCGAGTGCACCCGGCGGCATATTTGGTCCACAGCACCCCATTACAGGTCGTAAGACCGAATTGGGCAACCTGTTTGCCGTGGGCTGCGCCCCTGTATCGGTGGAGGACGGGAGTCGGGTGGTTGAGGGCACAGAGAGCCTGGAACCGTGTTCCTTTTCCCTAACTTTACCTAGACGGGTGATACAACTGGCCCAGTTGTATCAATCGGCTGGTCATGCCGTGCCCTGTGCATTGAAAACATTCATTTTGAAATTGTGTACTATTAAAATTATTCTGAATGTCATTTATGAAAATTATTCTGAATGTCATTTATGAAAATTATATACCAAATTCCTGTATCCTATTTCTTGTCATGGGCAGAATCAGCCAGAGATGAAAGTTGGTATGCAAATACTGCTATTTTGTCATATTCCCTGGAGTATAACATCCCTGTATCCCTGGTATCAGCATCTCGGAGATCCGGTGCTACATGACACTCTCCTTCTTGAGACTCCGTGGTGGGAGTCATCATGACACTACAACTGCCTGGTTCAAATCGAAATGAAAAGAAACGACGAAGCAAAAAATGTTGATCAATCAATCAGAAACATGTCTTGAAATGACGATTCCTGGACTAGTTTCCTGGTGATAGAATCTGTGGATTATCTCTCCATAAAGCTTAATCCCTTTAATTGTTTATTCCAAAGCTGTATCTGGGATTTGTTGGGAGGTAAAAACGTTACCCGTCTGTGTAGTGGCTCGCTACTAGTGGAGTGTGCACAGAGACAACAATCGCTCAATCTTTTGTCAATCCGAACATTTGCAAATATTGACGTGACTGCGTCCGTGCACAGAATTTTAAACACTTGTCGAGGCATTATCCATCACAGAATTCGTTGTCTGTCCGACATGTCAGAGGAGTTACAAAAGCAGGGTATTACAGCTGTGAAACGTTTCACCTTTATGAAAGAAGGCGTCATCATAAAAACAAACACTTACCTTTTGACGTATGCCCGCAATCAATCAATGCAGGGTATTCAACTATCGGAGTGGAAAAATATATGCCAATTCCACTCCGCTGCTGCAAATGCCAGAAATTCGGGCATGGTTCCAATTCTTGTCGTGGATCTGTGATCTGTTTTCGCTGTGGTGATAACCACGTAACCACAGATGGCGACAAAGAATTTAAGTGTGCAAACTGCCATGGTCCTAATGGTGTTTCGTTTAAATAATGCCCTGTGTGGCAAAAGGAGTCACAAATAATGAAACTAAAATGTGAAAAACATATCTCCTACCTTGACGCCAAAAGGCTACTAACAACTGAGGCCCCAGCTCGATCAAATATCACATACTCGGCTGCTGTCACGCGCTCTGTGGCAACATCCTCTGTGACATGTCAGACTGACTTGACATGGGTAATGTGTGAAAAACCCATCAATTCATCTTCCCTTGTACAACTGACTTCCCCAGTAATGCAGACTACATCTGGATGTCAGACTGAGAAACAGTCTGAGCTAAAATCACAACCCTCTGACAAACAGCCTGACAGTCAATCAGCAAAAAAGAAAGAAAAGAAATTAAACAGAAAACAGTCCCGTACAATCCCTTCAACGTCAGAGGTTACCCTGTCTACACAAGACAGACAGAGGAATAGCTCCTCCTCACATTCACGAGAACGATCGCCAATTGAGGCACCATGACTCAATTGTCGACTTTAATGCAGTGGAATTGCAGAGGATTGAAAAATAACTTCAGTGGAGAACCACTTGTTGATACAAGATTGTAAACCGACATCATTATGTCTCCAAGTGACGTATCTAATAATACTGATAACTTTAATCTGAGACAGTATACTGATTATCACTCCTTTTCTCCTGGAAGGGTGTGTGTGTGTGTGTGTGTGTGTGGTGTGTGTCTGTGTTATAAAGCAACTGGGGGGTGCTACCATTTTGGTGCGCCATGACATTATTCATTGCCCTGTATGTCGTTATATCAATCTTCAAACCGTAGCAGTGACCTCAACGGACACGACTTGCTTTGGGGAAGTGTCCACACTAATAATAAAGGTACAGTCCATGAGGAATATGGTACTTGTTGGTCCCTGCTTGGCGCTCGGCATTGATGGGTACAACAAGGACTGGTCGGCTCGGAGTATTATGTGAGGTGAGGTGAGGTGAAATTGGGTTTAACGTTGTGCTTGAGAATATTTCGCTCATATGACAACGTGCATGCGTGTGTGCGTGTGTATGTGCGGCTGCTTGTACTAGCCCAGACTTAAGCTGGTTTTATAGTGCTAGCTCACTTAGATACCATGCCGCAGTGAAGCATCGGAGTATTATGCTTCACTGCGGCATGGTATCTCAGTGGGCTAGCACTATAAACCAGCTTCAGTCTGGCCTAGTACAAACAGCCGCACATACACATACACACGCATGCACGTCGTCATATGAGCGAAATATTCTCAAGCACGACGTTAAACCCAATTTCATCTCACCTCACCTTGAGGAATTCATTTCCGGTAATAATTTATACATTTTCAGTAATAATTCAGCCACTCATTTACTTCCAGCTACGGGAACATATTCTTCCCTGGATCTGTCACTCACTGACTCCATTTTGTATAATGAATTTGAAAGGATGGTCCATGATGATCTATGTGGAAGTGATCACTTCCCCACCATTCTCAACACAATCAACCCTGGTGATGATCCACCATTATCATGAAGGAACTTCGCCAAGGCTGATTGGTCAGTATATGAGACTCTGTGTGTTGACCACTTTAAACATGACCTTTTCAGGAACAGTGAAGATCCTTTACAGTCGTTTTCCGATATACCCAATGACATTGCTGACCAAAATATTCCCAAGTCCTCTGCAATTCCACACATTCATAAATAATGAATGTAAATAGGCCATAAGTGTACGAAGAAAGCGGAAAAGTATTTTCGCCGACATCCTTCCGTGCATAATTTCGATAAAGTTAAAATTGTATATGCTAAAGATGGACGCGCATTTAAACAAAGTATGCGTCAGTCTTGGAGAAACTATGTTTCTAAAATGAATTCTCGCACACCTATTTCAAAGGTGTGGAATATGATTAAAGGCAGAGGCTGAAAATCTACTGGTCACCATCTCAAAGACGTGACAATACACTAAATGATAAAGCTGACATTACGAATAAACTCTCGCCAAACATTCTTCTTCGTCAAATTATGTCCCCGAGTTTCAAAAATATCGAAAACAACAGGAGAAGTAAAGAATAAATATTGACTCAGACAATGGCGAAGATTACAACGAAATATGTTAGTTACATGAGCTACACACTGCCCTTGAGCAAGCACATGATACAGCAACAGGGGCTGATAATATACACTACCAGCTTTTGAAGCATTTGCCTGAATCATGTTTAGAAATCCTTTCAGAATTGTTTGATCAAATATGGACTTAAGGGAATTTCCCAACTTTGTGGGATAAAGCTATTGTAGTTCCTATTCCGAAGCCTGTCCGGGATCATACTGATCCATCAAATTACAGACCCATATCTTTAACAAGTTGTGTCTGTAAAACCATGGAACGAATGGTAAATAATAGATTAACATGGTATCTTGAACCAAAACCCTTATAACAAATATTCAATGTGGTTTCAGGAAGAATTACAGTACCATTGATGATGTGGTACGTATAGATTCATTTGTTAAACATGCTCTAGTACATAAACAACGTGCAGTATCGATATTCTTTGATCTCGAGAAAGCATACGATGCCACCTGGAAGCATGGCATTTTCCAGGATTTACATGAGTTTGGTTTGTGGGGTCGATTACCTCTTTTTATATCACATTTTTAATCCGACAGGCACTTTCAAGTCCGAGTGGGTTCAACCCTGTCTGACCATTGCAATCAGGATCAGGGTGTCCCACAAGGTAGTATTTTGCCTGTCAAGTTATTTAGTATCAAGATCAACAGTTTATCCAAGGTTTTAAAGGATTCAATCGATGGATCACTTTTTGTGGATGAGTTTAATATTTCTTGTCGCGGTAAAAATATGCATACTATTGAACAGCAACTGCAATAGTGTTTAAATAAAATTAATTAATGGTGTCTTGAAAACGGCTTCAAATTGTCTAAGTCAAAAACTAATTGTATACACTTCTGTAGAAAATATAAGCTGCATAAGGACCTAGAAGTATTTTTAAATGGCACTTCCATCAAGGTTGTTAAGGAGGCCAAATTATTGGGTCTAATTTTTTACTCACATTTAACGTTCCTGCCCCATATCGAATCCGTTAAAGCTAAATGCCTGAAGGCACTTGATCTATTGAAAGTCGTTTCCAATTCTAAGTGGAGAGGTGATCAAACTACCCTCCTTAAATTATATAGATCCTTGGTGCTATCCAAACTCGATTATGGCTCCATCGTATAGGTGGAGCCTGCGAAAGCAACCTTAAACTTCTTGAATCTGTCCACCACCAGGGTCTAAGGCTTTGTCTTGGAACCTTTAGAACTTCACCTGTTGACAGTCTCTATGTCGAGGCAGATGAGCCTTCTCTAAACCAACGCCTTATAAAATTACCTTTACAGTATATAACTAAACTATATTCCTACGAGTCAAACCCTGCATATAACTGTGTCTTTAATCCCCTCTATGAGGATCTGTATAACAAGAAATCTTCTCTTGTTCCGCCTCTTGGTATATGAGTGAAACCTTTACTTTCTGCTGCTGGCATTGGGCTAGAAAATATGTCTCCTTCCCGTCTTCTTTCTTCTCCTCCTGTTCCTAGTGTGGTGATCTACCTTCACTTGTTGGCGATCTATATCCCGTGTTTTATACTTTATTGTCTTCTTTAATTGGAATTTTTTAGCTTTCCTCGCTAGGTTTATATTCATATCTGTGATTCTCTAATATTTTTACTATCCATCGTTGACAGGTTTTAATCTTCCAAATGTTTTCAACTTTTATTGTATGGATTGTTTTCGCCACGATATGGCTTAGATATTGCCGATGTGACGTTAAATAGTAACTCACTCACTCACTCTTCTCCTCCTTGGCAGTTAGTGAGACCACAGGTTGGCCTAACACTGACAACTTTTAAAAAATCAGAAGCTAACGAATAACAATATAAACAAGAATGTAATCAATTAAAACATAAATATAATACAAACAAATCCTTATTTACAGATGGGTCCAAGGATGGTGGCGCAGCTGCTTTTGTCACTGTCACTGGATTCAAAACAATATCTTCTCGATTACCGGATAACAGCTCTATTTTTACAGCAGAAGCAAACGCCATATTAACGGCTCTTAAATATATTCAAAGACACCCTGAAAAACTTATGTTGTAAACATCCACTTTTAATAGAAATGATTGAATTATATAATGACCTTGCTACTGGCCAATACGACATCATCTTTTGTTGGTTACCCAGCCACGTTGTCATTTCTGGGAACACAATGGCACTCAACAAATATGTGACACCACTTCTGATCCCATACTCCGATTACAAAGCTACCATTAGATCGTTCATCCCCGATCTGATGTAGAAGAAGTGGGATACTCAAGTAGGTATAAATAAATTATATGAAATTAAACCAACTATCGGTTACACTTACTTGGGTTGTCAGTCAGATTTGAAGAGGTCATCATGCCACGATGACGTATTGGTCATACTAAATATACTCATGTTTTATTCATTAAAAGGTGAGGATCCTCCGTTTTGTATCCCCTGTGATGAAAGAATCACGATCAAGCATGTCCTGTGTGACTGTATTGATTTTTACATCACAAGGATCAATATTTCAATGTCAAACGGCCCATGCAGGAAGCAATTGAACTGTAAGTCCCCGTGGTCCCTAGTATGGTGATCTACCTTCAGTTGTTGGCGATCTGTAACCCAATTGTATATTGTGTTGTTTTGAAATGATTTAACATTTTACAATGAACTCAAACTAGTTTTAATCGATTTGTGATATTCTAGTCGTTATACTGTCCTTCGCTGTCAGGTTTTGAAATAAGTCTAAATATGATTATTCTTAGTACATAACGTTTTGCTGTCACAACATGTCTGAAATATTGCCGATGTGACGTTAAATATTAACTCACTCACTAACTCACTCAATGTCAAAACAGTGACGGATACTTTTTTATGTTAATAATCATTTAATTTTTAAAAGAAATAGAATTACTTGATAAAAATTCTGATAAATGGTTTGTAAATAGGTAAATATTATATTATTTGTACTGTAAATTAGTAACTGAGATTGTTTGTGGCTGTACCCTCAGAGGGTGTTGAAGTATTGTAATATTATTGTCCTCCTGAGAGGGTACGTAAGTCCCAAAACTTTCAAATTGTTTAGATATAATTACTAGTTTAAAAGATATATATGTGATAGTCGAGTTGTTTTACTGTCCTTTGTTGGCAGGTGTTGATCATTTATTTTTAATCATTATAAATCTATACCTTGTTGTAGTCACGATATGGCTAAAATATTGCCGATGTGACTTAAAATCTTAACTCACTTACTCACTCATTACATTTTAACTCGCACATAGTCATTGCAATTGCATGCTGTCAATCACTAGATTGTCTTTGCGGGCAAAGGTTGGCAACGTGCTTCCCTCGCTTCGGTTCGAAAAATATCTTTAATATCAAAATACAATATCGCCACCATCAAAGTAGAACCCGTTTTGTTCAAATACGAAACAACTAAAGCTAAAGTTTTGTTTAAGTTTAGTCACTAATAATTAATTATAATAACTACAGTGCGTCAACCTCAATGTAGCATGACTTGACAAGAGCGAGTTTTTTTCACGGACAACAGACAGGCGCGATCGCTCATGGATGTTAAAGCATTGTCATTCTTCTTTTTGCAGTTTCAAAGTTGAAGCAAAACATGTTCGCATCAGATAGCTTCTGTCAGAGACTGCTGAGGTGTTGTAGCATTTCTACATGTAAAGGTGCTTTCTCACCATGCGACTTGTAGTAACAACTTGTAGCATGCAACACAGTTGCAACGTGAGAACTACCGAGTAGTGACGATATAAAATTGTATACAACTAGTCGCAGCCGAGTTGTAAGACATATGATTTGTCCAAATTCCTACTACAAGTCGCAAGCTCTCGACCCATAAAATCGCTTAGATCTGAGTGACGTCTCTTTCGTTTATGTTGACATCATGTCGGAGACTCGACTAAAAAGAATATCGACCTTACTAGAGGAGAAACCGAGCGGTTTATAGGTGTTTACTTGTCACAGGAATGTTGATGAAAAATCCGCCAAGTCGTAATCCAAAAGTTCTTACTACACTTCGTATGCCACAAGTTGTTACTACAAGTCGTATGCTACAAGTTGTTACTACAAGTCGTATGCCACAAGTTTTTACTACAAGTCGTATGCCAAAAGTTGTTACTATAAGTCGTATGCTACAAGGTGTTACTACAAGTCGTATGTCACAAGTTGTTACTATAAGTCGTATGCCACAAGTTGTTACTATAAGTCGTATGCTACACGTTATTACTACAAGTCGTATGCCACAAGTTGTTACTACAATTCGCACCGTGAGGACGCACCAATATATGATATGTCAGTTCCAAAAAGCGACTACAGCTAAGCCTGTATTAATGTGCTACTACACTAAATAAATGTCAATTGCTCCCTGAGCGAGTATCGTAAGTAAACTTCAGTTCTGATGGAGGGATGTGACAGCTGTGATTGGATGATATTGTGCAAGATATTTATGTGTTTTCTTTTAAATGTACATCCATCCAGTAATTAAAACTGACAACATTTTTACATATCTAGTGCTGCCTTTTTTAACACGATGACGTATGCGTGCACAGATGTTTTCAAGGAGGTGACATTTGAGGCAGAACTGGGGTTGGTGTCTTTCGCTTCCTGTAATCGGAAAAGACCCTGGTTAACCTTGTCCAAATTGTTTTTGTTTTTATTGCAGCCCTCAGGCCACACTGCGCATATGTACATGTAATGGCTTGAAACGCGCTGGTTATAATTTAAGAACGTATAACGTTTCTATTGAAGTATATGGGAAAACATTTGGTTCGGTGTAACCTTAAAGATAAAGTAAGGTCAACACAGTGCTACCGTCGCTTTGCGGAACAGACTCGCCTGAATAAATCATCACGTTTAACACGTATCTCTATGTTCTCTGAGACATCAAGTTGTTTACAACGGGATACATAAATTATATATAACTGCCAAGACCGCCTCTCGTTCTCTCGGTATCAGCATAGTTGACAGATAACAAACGGTTCATTTAAATGAGTCACATTCACTAGCGAAGTCTCGTAGCACAGACCGCGTACATGGTCTAGTGGACAGAGCTTATAGCGAAACAACGAAGGCTCGGTGGTTCCATCAACAGTGTAAAGGACCGTTTATAATTTATGGCCAGTCTTTGTGTGTGTGCGTGTGTGCGTGTGCGTGCGTGCGTGCGTGTACGTGTGCGTGTGTGTGTGAGAGTGATGTGATCATTTTACAGAGAAGCATATACGATGTGGCTGAGGGAGGGAGGGAGGGGAGTGGAAGGAGTGAGTGAGGGAGGGAGAATGGTTTGCGCCGCTTTTAGCAAAATCACGGCTGAGGACACCAGAAATGGGCTTCACACATTATTCCCATGTGGGTAGTCGAACCCGGGTCTTCAGCGTGAAGAGCGAAAGCTTCAACCACTGGGCTACCCAACCGTCCCATCTCGCATCATGTGTGGTACTCAGACACGTGCGCTGATCGCACTAGACGACGGAATCGATGGGCGGTCATTTTTTGTGACCTGGTTAACTGATCTGTGACTTTGTTGGGTCACGGTTTATTTACCTGAGGTCGTCGGTATGCAATCACCTCTGTGATATACCATTATTATTTAAGGTCGCGATAGTCCACTTGAATACCCGCTTAAGTCTCGTACTGTTTGCGGAATCTACCAGTATGTCCAAACATGACGGGTGGTAGGGTAGCCTAGTGGCTAAAGTGTTCGCTCATCACGCCGAAGACCAGGGTTCGATTCCCCACATGGGTACAATGTGTGAAGCCAATTCCTGGTGTACCCCGCCGTGATATTGGTGGAATATTGCTACAAGCGGCGTAAAACCATACTCACTCACTGGCTCACTCCAGGCGAGTCCAGTAACCAGCCGCTTGTAATAAGTGAGTGAGTTTAGTTTTACGCCACACTCTGCAATATTATAGCTATATGGCGGTGGTCTGTAAATAATCGAGTCTGGAACAGTCCAGTCAGTCAGTTTATTCAACAATACCAAAAGATAAACGTTTTTGTTCTAAGGGACTTTATTATCAACATTTAAAAAAACCCACTGGCTTTTGAAAAATATCTCTTATTTCCAAAATGTATTTGTATATATATCCCAATTTTGAAATTTAGAACCTCAAATCTAAACCTTCCGATTGAAACTGGCAGATGGCAGAACATAACGAGAGAAGAAATATTATATAAACTATTTAACTGTAATTTAGTTGGTGACGAATTCCATTATCTGTTCAAGTGTACATCACTTAATTCTTTCCGAAAATCATTCATCCCTCCAACATATCACAATTGGGCAAATTTATCAACTCTGAATAAGGTCATGTCGCCTGTCTATTTTAAACTTAGCAAATGTTTATCACTTTTTGTCTCTCACTTGTATATACTGTTACGTAAATAACTCAGCATCATGACGCATGTTTGTGTTTATGTACATATGTACATATTGTATATTGTTTGCTCTTGTATCAATATGACAATAAAGACGTTGAAGAGCTTGAAGAATCTGCGGCGTTACTATTGCAGGCAGGGCTGGGCGGAAGGAAGGAACATAATGCGATACACGAGACATTGAGTAGAGAACGGACTACGAGACCTGAACATCATTGACTGAATGCTGTGAGATAGATGTTACAGCCATATAATGGCTAAATGATAGTCGGAGTGTGTGGGCTTAAGGAAATGCATCCACAATCCAGGCATCTGCAGTAAAGCAGATAATATTATGTTTAAACGAACAACTTGTTTTCCGTCTCGGTATCATGTGTTTATTTTACACTGCTACACAGGAGTAATGTTGTACTGCAAGCCGCGCGTGTTTCTCCAAGGTTGAGGCGGCGAAACCTGATGAGAGAACCAGTCACGCCAACGTCGGCATATCTATCGTAACTCTCTGACACTTCCCGAGGGAGGAAACCGGAACAGCTTAAAGCAGCTTTCCTAAAGAACGTTTGGAAACACAGTCACTGAATGCACGTGATGCTTTAGTAACGGAAGATGGAGGACCAAACAAGGACGTCGTCAAAGGAGTGAACAAGAGGTTTTTATCTGAGTGTCCCATGTGCGTGTGCTCTGGTACTACTGGCAGTGATACTGGCTGTTGCTGTGGGCATAATAGTGTTTATAGCAGGACCTCGTCATGTGGTGTGTCAGTGCCACCTGCCCAATACGTCACTTCCGGTCAGGGGGATATTGGTCGGAGAAGAACTTCAAGGATTTACTAATTCAAGTAAGTACGCCATTGTTAAGATATCATAAACAATTAAATGTTTGATTGATTTGAGGCTTTGGTACTTAAATATTACGCTTTTACGGGACAAGTAGGTTTTTGAAAAATCCACTGATTGAAGTCAGTCAGTCAGTCAGTCAGTAAATGTTCAATAAAACCTGTTGGTTGGCTTGTTGTTTAACGGCGCACTCAGCAATATAACAGTGATATGGCGGCGGTCTGCAAAATCGAGTCTCGACTAAACAATCCAGTGATCAACGGCATGAGCATCAACTGGGGTACGATGACATATGTCCACGAAGTCAGCGAGCCTGACCACCAGATTCTGTTCCTCGTCTCTTACCACAAGCATGGGTTACTGAAAACCAATTCTAATCCTGATCTTTCACGGGTTAATAAACAAGTGAAAACACTGATTACACAACAGTCTCGTTTCCTGTTGACTGGGTCCCGTCCTGTTGCACAACTTATTACAATAACCAGTCCAGTATTTTGGGACCAATTCACTTAACTGGATACATATAATTATTAATGTTAATGAGACTCATGTTTCGGTTTGACGCGTTATGGATATAACGATGTTGATTAAATAAGACACTGAATGTGCAGAGTCAGATAGACAGGCTCTATACAGTGCCAATCACCAAGACTAGACGAGCTCCAACGTCTTTTGTACCTCAAAGTATTGCAGTTTTAAATACATGTCGAATGTGCAGTTATCATTTTATATTCATTTAATTATATTTAAGCACATATTTATCTCTTTTTATGTTTTGGTAATGTCATATTTTATGTTGTTATTGATTGTCAAGCCCTGTGAACCTAACCGAATACCTTTTAAGGTAATAAAGTACTGTCCGTCTGTCTGTCTGTCTGTCTGAATAACTAACAGACGATGTTACGCATGAGACAAATATGTGTGCAGGGAAAGGAATCTTGTACTTGTCTTTCGAGACATAGATAGATGGATGGATGGATGGAGGGAGGGAGGGGTGGAGGGAGGGAGGAAGGGAGAGAGGGAGAGAGAGAGAGAGAGAGAGAGAGAGAGAGAGAGAGAGAGAGAGGCGGTCACATACACAGCCACTCACAAAAAGATATATACACACACAGACACACACACAAACACACACTAAGAGAAAGAGACATACAGACATATCTACACACACATGGCCACCCACAATTACACAAAGACACAGACAGACACACGCGCACACACCCACACACATATGCGCACGCGCACACACAGTTAAATGCATAAATGTCTCTTTAGATGAACAATTCTGTTGAACGGGACGATCAACTCTATTTCACCTCACCGTCATCTACGTTAGCAATGGCGGTTTAAGCACAACCAAAGTCCAAACACTGTGCCTGCCAGGGAATCATGATGTTGTCTCAAAATTCAGGAAAAGCAATTTTCCCACGTAGAGTTATGTAATTATTCCGGCTTGTTAGTAGTGCGTGTTAATCCGCTAAAGAAGAGATAAATGTACTTGTAGCAACAAGTATTATCGAAAAGCTTGATAAATCAGGTGTAGTATTTCTTTAAACCTCCGTCACATCTTCCCAGACTTTACCCTAGCTGTTATATCTGAGATGTCAGCTCCATGTACTTAAAAACATCTAAAAAAAGGACTCTTCATCAGTAACAGGATAAGAATGCCACATGTAGAACTTCCTTTGGTTAACTATTGAAATTAGGTCAATTTTCAACCCTTTCAAGTGATCTTATACGGGCTGTAATTTTGCTGAATCAGCTCAAAACATGTTGCAATTATATGTTTAAGGCAAGGATGACCTAACGACTACAATAACATCAATGATGTCGTTGTCATCTTCATTGGCACAGACGGCATCGACAACCACAAACGCTTCAGATGCTACATCTGCATCAACGACAACAACCACCCAACCACCGCCTGTAAACAAAACCCTCCCAGGTCAAGTGACCCCGTATCACTACAACATACAGCTGTTTATGGACATTTACCAAAATGATACATCATTATTCAAAGTCGACGGCAACGTCTCCATCTTCCTGGACGTCAAAGAACCGACATGGAACGTAACACTTAATGTCAAAGAGCTAACCATTTTTAGAGAGTCTCTTTCACTAAAGCCATTAACAGCCAATCAGTCTGTGCCAAGAATTGTTCAGACAATATGTGATGATGATAAGGAGTTTTATGTACTGCTGTTGAATGAGGAACTGGCTGTAGGTGAGAAATACGAGCTGTCGATTCGTTTTGAGGACCAACTGACGTCATCACCGTATGGATTAAGTTACTATTCTTATGATGACCAGGCTGGACGAACACAGTGAGTATCTGTATGAAGCAGTCCTTCATAATAAATCTATTTTTTATATCATTGTTTAGCGCCACACATAGGAGTACCTGTATAAAGAGGTCCTCCATCATGTATTTATTATTGTTTAGCGCCACACATAGGAGTACCTGTATGAAGCAGTCCTTCATAATGTATTTATAATTGTCTAACGCCACACATAGGAGTACCTGTATGAAGCAGTCCTTCATAATGTATTTATTATTGTCTAGCGCCACACATAGGAGTACCTGTATAAAGAGGTCCTCCATAATGTATTTATTATTGTTTAGCGCCACACATAGGAGTACCTGTAAAAAGAGGTCCTTCATAATGTATTTATTATCGTTTAGCGACACACATAGGAGTATCTGTATAAAGAGGTCCTCCATAATGTATTCATTATTGTTTAGCGCCACACATGGGAGTACCTGTATAAAGAGGTCCTCCATAATGTATTTATTATTGTTTAGCGACACACATAGGAGTACCTGTATAAAGAGGTCCTTCATAATGTATTTATTATTGTTTAGCGCCACACAGAGGAGTACATGTATAAAGAGGTCCTTCATAATGTATTTATTATTGTTTAGAGCCACACATAGGAGTACCTGTATAAAGAGGTCCTCCATAATGTATTTATTATTGTTTAGCGCCACACATGGGAGTACCTGTATAAAGAGGTCCTTCATAATGTATTTATTATTATTTAGCGCCACACATAGGAGTACCTGTATAAAGCGGTCCTCCATAATGTATTTATTATTGTTTAGCGCCACACATGGGAGTACATGTATAAAGAGGTCCTTCATAATGTACTTATTATTGTTTAGCGCCACACATAGGAGTACCTGTATAAAGAGGTCCTCCATAATGTATTTATTATTGTTTAGCGCCACACATGGGAGTACATGTATAAAGAGGTCCTTCATAATGTATTTATTATTGTTTAGCGCAACACATAGGAGTACCTGTATAAAGAGGTCCTCCATAATGTATTTATTATTGTTTAGCGCCACACATAATAGTACCTGTATAAAGAGGTCCTTCATAATGTATTTATTATTATTTAGCGCCACACATAGGAGTACCTGTATAAAGCGGTCCTCCATAATGTATTTATTATTGTTTAGCGCAACACATAGGAGTACCTGTATAAAGAGGTCCTTCATAATGCATTTATTATTATTTAGCGCCACACATAGTAGTACCTGTGTAAAGAGGTCCATCATAATATGCATTTTTATGAATTTTTAATGCTACACACAACATTTACAACGACAGAGCAGTACAGGATCAGACATTATTCAACTTATAAAGTTGAAAAATAACGCGATGAAAAAAACCGCGAGTTCAAACGATTCACTAGTTTCTCCCCAGCGCTTGGGGGAAAAAGTGGTTTCAACAGCTGGGCTGCGCTCATAGCACATGCCCAGTGAAATAGGTTCGCTGCCGGTGAATACTCGGAAAGCTTCTGTGTGAGTTATTTTTCTAATGTTTTGTTGATATCTCACAGGCGCGAGCTTTTTATATGTTATGACAGTAAATTAACTGTTTATATAATTTCATTTGTCTATTTCACCACACGTTCTTCTTACCGAGTCACTTTCTCAGTTCGATACTTAAAAGCAATGTCATTATTTAGCGTTGACAGAATTTCCAACTGTGATATAGATATGTCGTTGTCACAGACAAAACTCAATGACTTGTTTTATTGACACCTGTGTGTCTGCCTGCCTGTCTGCTAATGACAATATTTAATACACAGCTGCTATCACTGACCACATGCAATTTGAACTTAACACCAATCAGGCTATACACCACAAACAAAATGCATTGATTTATGGCCCGAGTTCGGTCTCTGTCACATTATGTAATTACACAGACAGACAGGTGTGATAGTTAAACATTTGACATGTTATAATGTCTGTTGATTGCAAAATGTTATACACAAAAAATGAGCATGTATTTACAAAACCCAACATCTCTACATATACACACACAATAAGCCGTGAGGGCATACGCAAATGAACCTCGTTTCTTGGGAAGTAAACCGAAGTACACAATATTGCACTTTTGATTTGCGATTGTACGCTTATAATTTTGTTTATATGTTGTTCATAACCAGCAATGCATATTATATGTCACGAATAAGTGATAATTGTGTTTTAATTATGTTTGATTTTTTGGTTGCATGTGACCTTTAAACATACCCGAAAAAAATGTAAGTGAAAAATTAAAATTTCCATGTGCATAGTCTTTAACACTTATGACAACTGTGTTACTAATTATGACCTATTATTCTAACCCCAACACCCTGGTATGTCCATTCACGTGACACTGTACATGGAATGTAATTATGACATATCATTTCTAACCCTAACACCCTGGTATGTCCATCCACGTGACACTACATGGAATGTAATTATGACATATCATTTCTAGCCCCAACACCCTGGTATGTCCATCCACGTGACACTAAATGGAATGTAATTATGACATATCATTTCTAACCCCAACACCCTGGTATGTCCATCCACGTGACACTGTACATGGAATGTAATTATGACATATCATTTCTAACCCCAACACCCTGGTATGTCCATCCACTTGACACTGTACATGGAATGTAATTATGACATATCATTTCTAACCCCAGCACCCTGGTATGTCCATCCACGTGACACTACATGGAATGTAATTATGACATATCATTTCTAACCCCAACACCCTGGTATGTCCATCCACGTGACACTAAATGGAATGTAATTATGACATATCATTTCTAACCCCAACACCCTGGTATGTCCATTCACGTGACACTGTACATGGAATGAAATTATGACATATCATTTCTAACCCCAACACCCTGGTATGTCCATCCACGTGACACTACATGGAATGTAATTATGACATATCATTTCTAACCCCAACACCCTGGTATGTCCATTCCCGTGACACTGTACAGGGGATGCAAAATCGTGGAATACTTTTTGCCAATAAATGATAACAAAAAGCTGTAACAAAAGTGTTCGTAAAGTGGTCAGCCTACAGTATTCAGCTCCTCATCCACAAGGTTAAGGTTCCATGCATAACCGGCCATTCTCTAAGGTTAATTACTGGCTAGATTATAATTCTGATGCGTCTGTTATTTCATCTGTATTCACATCACTGTAAATACCCAATTTTAACTAAACTCCGGGAATATATAAACGTGTATCGACTCCCGCAAATATAGCACGGGTCTGTAATCAGTTGTAACAGTAAGCAGATCTGGGGCAGGAGTACGAGAGAGAGAGAAAGAGAGAGAGAGAGAGAGAGAGAGAGAGAGAGAGAGAGAGAGAGAGAGAGAGAGAGAGAGAGAGAGAGAGAGAGAGAGAGAGAGAGAGAGAGAGAGAGAGAGAGAGAGAGAGAGAGAGAGAGAGAGAGAGAGAGAGAGAGAGAGAGAGAGAGATATCAATGTACCCCGCTGTCAATCGCAACTCATTTGGTACTTCGCGGTAGTAATTCTTTATCTCGAATAACATTGAAACACGTATGATGTACGAAAATTACCGATGTTTTGCGAATGCAAATCGACGGAAGAGAGATAACTCTAAATCTGTTTTTCTTGTCAGCAAAATCTAGCGATGGATACAAAAAGATTTGTACCCGTGCTTCAAACAGTTCAAAATTAACATTAAGGTGTTCGGTAAGACAAATACTTCGGACTCAGGGAACATAAACAAACATCGAGGGTACATCAACCCATCCCCCCCTCCTGACCAGTGAACAACTTATAATGTGCATATCAGAATTTTTTTCCATCACTGAGTACCGCACTGAAACGTCTGAAGACAATTTGAATGAGTAAATGAGTGACTATGGTTTTACGCCTCTTTTAGCAACATTCCAGCAATAACACTCCAAAGGACACCAAGATGGGTTTCACACAATGGAGATAAAGTTATCATAAACAGAGCGTGAGGGTTTCGACCATTTGGAGTGAGTGAGTTTAGTTTTACGACGCCATCTGCAATATTCCAGCTTTATGGCGGCGGTCTGTAACTAATAGCCAGGACCAGACAATCCAGTGATCAACAGCATATGTCTGTGCAATTGGGATACGATGACATGTGTCAAAGACATGGTCTACCGTTAGTTGGTTCCCTCAGCTTCTGTGTAGCATACAGCAACCGTTTGATGTGGGGTTTGATTTATTTGTTGTTTAACGCCACAATCAGCAATATTCCAGCTATATGACGACGATCTGTAAATCATCATATCTGAACCAGAAAATCTAGTGATCAATAGCATAAGCATCAATATACTCAATTACGATACCAATGTGTCAACCACGTCAACGAGCCTGACCACCCAATCCCGGTATTCGCCCCTTTCGACAAGCATGGCTTATTTAGGATCAGTTCAAACCCGGCAATTCAACTCATGGGAAGCAGCTCCGTTAAAGAAAATTGAGGCTCCTCCGTACATTATGTTGCTCGAGGTGAATGTATGTATTTGGTATAATAGCAGATAGATAAATAAAAACAGAATGCCTTTTTCTCCAACATGTTTCGTTCTTTACTCATCAGGAAGATTTCACATTTAACATGAATCTCTGATTATTTTTGTTTCTCAGGGTGTAAACGTTATTATCACAAATTAACAATATACCGTATTCAGCTTCTAAATAATTAAAATAGTTAATATAAGTGCAGTTGATTTCACCGTAGTGAAATTTCCCGTAATAATCCATCACGTTAATCAATATTTAATGAGCGTGTTAAAACAGTATTTTCTCAAAGCTAAAGCCTTGCAGATTATCTCCCAATCGACAAACACCCAATTTACAGACAGTCGATTGACAGACACTAAACTAGAAGGTTCATTAGGATAACACCTACGGGTGTAATGGAACAGTCCACTGTCTAGTGAGTACTGACTGACTGACTGACTGAGTTTGGTTTTACGCCGCTTTTAGCAATATTCCAGCAACATCACGGCGGGGGACACCAGAAATGGGCTTCACACAATGTACCCATGTGGGGAATCGAACCCGGGTCTTCGGCGTGACGAGCCAACGCTTTAAGCAGTAGGCTACCCCACCGCCCCGTCTAGTGAGTAGAGTATGGTGAGCCTGAAACAGGTTCCTTACTGAGAAGTTGGATTGGGTGTAAATAGATCTTTTTGTGATTCAATGATAATCTGTCTTCTCTTCTCAACTTTGTTTTTACTTTCAGTTACTATCAATTTATCTTATTTAATATGAAATTGGTATGTGTTTGTGACAGGTTTATTACTTGTATTACTGCACTTTTAATCTTTAGAGTATTTTAAACCTGTTTTTTGAAAACGGGGATTAATAGATTAACTCATTTTATAAATAGACTAATTTGACTTTGTCTTGAACAACTTAATTGCAAGCTGGTTTCACGCACACTCTGTTCCCAACTTGATGGGAGCAGTTGTTGTTACAATCAGTTATACCATTGGTACATATGTTATATTTGGGACTACACTTTCGCAGTTAAGTAACGATTCTAGTACTTTTGTTTAGATGAGACCTAGAGGGCTTCGAACCCTAATTCTATCCACGTATTGGTGAATCATGCTATGTTTATGCGACTTTCGTCGTTTGAGGTGGCGGTGGGGTAGCCTAGTGGTTAAATTCCATTACCTACATGGGTAAAATGGGTGGAACCCGTTTCTAGTGTGGAACACCGGCCATGCTATTGAGGCAAAACTGCTAATAACGGCGTAACACCATACTCACTCGTCGTCTCGTAGTTCTATCTTTATGTGTAAATTCGTCATATGATTGTGTATTTGCTCTCCAGTATCACGTGATTGTGACACAGTATTTAGAGATTGAAATAAAACCGTGTGTTATTGTTCTACACTAATGCTTAATTCCTGAGAAGGTACGTAAGTCCCAATACTTACAAGTAAATTTAATCTTACCAGGATTTTAAGCGTAGAATTTATGTGATTTTTAATTATGGCTAAGTTTGACTACATTGTCCCCGGTATGGTGATCTACCTTCAGTTGTTGGCGATCTATAGCCCGTGTTTTATATTGAATTGTCTTCTTTAATTAAAATGTTTTAGTTTTACATGCTAGTTTTATGTTCACATCTGTGATACTCTAATAGTTTTACTGTCCATCTATTAATAGTTTCATCTTTATTGTATAAATTGTTTTCGTCTGGATATGGCTGAGATATTGCCGATGTGACGTTAAATATTACCTCTCTCACTCACTCATGCTTAATTGTGTTATAGCTACCTAGCCATAAGCCATTTCCAGCCATCTGGAGCACGCCAAGCTTTTCCCTGTTTCGATGAACCTCGCTATAAGGCCACCTTCAACATAACGCTGGTGAGGGGAGTGGGCAACTATACCTCATGGTCCAACACTGACATCATCCGGCAGGAACCAAGGTGTGTTGCTAATGTATCAAAATATAAATTAGTCGTAAGCACGTCATGGCAATGCAAGACTGCGTTGTCGTGGAGACGCCAATATTGCGTGACAAGGCGTGAGGTCATCCTTTCTTTGACAGCTTGTTCATGGGAATACCCCTTTTGGTCATGTGGACAATACACCCGACTTTGGTGGCTGGTTTGAATCCCATTGCGGGACTCGGAAGCTTTTACGCTCCACTTACAGCTGAGCACGTTCAAGCGGCAGGTGGGGTAGCCTAGGAGTTAAAACGTTCACTCATCGCGCCGAAGACCCGGGTTCGATTCCCAACAATGCCTCAATGTGTTAAGCCCATTTCTGGAGTTCCCCGTCGTGATATTGCAGTAATATTGCTAAAAGCGGCTTACAATTAAACTCACTCACTCATATTAAGTTTGAGAAAAATACTTCTCTGTTCCCCGGACCACGCGGCTTCCCTGGGATGATACCTCTACCCTGTCACGGGACTCTCATACATATCGCCCTACACGTGACAGTTGCGGTGGGGTAGCCTAATGGTGAAAGCGTTCGCTTGTCACGCCGGAGAACCATGTTCAATTCCCTACATGGGTACAATGTGGAAACAATTTCTGGTGTGCCCCGCTATGGTATTCCTGAAATATTGCTAAAAGCGGCGTAAAACCATACTCATTCACTACATGTGACAGACCTAAAATGAAGGAATAGCATTATGCAAGTCTCTATTTTGGCACACTTACAAGCAAACATAATCATGCGTCAGGGTCGACAAGTATGTCGCTGACGTTTACGAGAGGACACCCAACATGTCAACCTACATCCTCGCCTTCGCTGTCGTCAACTACGACTACATGGAAAACGTCACGTCCACGGGGGTCATGGTAAGACGACGTCCTTTAAATTTAAATTTAGGAGTATTTTTGTTCTTTTAAATTTTGGCTAATTTTTCCAATAGTCTCCAGCGGCTGCAGAGATGGTGTAAATCCAGCTTTGACCCATGCAGGAAGCAAATGCACTGTAAGTCCCCATGGTCCCTAGTATGGTGATCTATCTTCAGTTGCTGGCGGTCTATAGAGCGATTTTATATTGTGTTGTTTTGAAATAATTTATCATGTTACACTGAACTCAACTAGTTTTAATCAATTTGTGACAATCAAGTTGTCATACCGTCCTTCGCTGACAGGTTTTTAAATAAGTAGAAATATGTTTATTCTTAGTACATAACTTTTTGTCGTCACGATATGGCTTACAAATTGCCGAAGTGACGTTAAATTTTAACTCACTCACTCATGGTAAGACGCGGTTGAGCAGGCGTTATTTAGATATAATAGCAGCCCATGAATAAAGGCCTAACTTAGTTTATTTTACGAGTAAATGTATCAATTATTTCATCACAATAGTTCACGTACGATATGATAATAATAAATAATGATACCCATCGACGATATTTCCGATTATGGATCTTTCTAGCCAGCCCTACTAACATTACAAAACCGCTATCAACACAAATGTCTTGCAGCTTTGATGTAGTGAGTTCTATTCACCTTATGACCGTCCCTGGTATGTTAGAAACAGCTGCAGGCAAACATTGTTGTGTTTATATTTGATATGCCTTGTTTCGAACTAGGCCATTTGTAACCTCATATTCCACATCAGTCATCATTTTGCGGTTGTGATGATGTTCTGATATCTCAATGTAATTTCGAAGTCCTCATTCATCTTCCACATCGATGTGCTTGGATTTGTATTTCGTGCAAAATTTGTCGCATCCCGCATGTGTCGAGTGCATCGCGTATATATATATATATATATATATATATATATGTGTGTGTGTATATATATATACGTGTGTGTATGTATGTGTGTATATATATTATATATGCGCGTGTGTATGTGTATATATATATGTATGTGTATGTATGTGTATGTATGTGTATATATATGTGTGTATGTGTGTGTGTGTGTGTGTATATATATATATATATATATATAGGCTGGCTCAAAAGATATTCATTTTACAATAATCGATCTCTATGATCCAGCCCTAGATTAAAGTAAAGCAACGGTTTTGTGTGGAGAGTAATTTGAGATATTTATTTTGTATTGCAGTATCGCACTATATTTAAACCTGACACCATTGCTGAAGTAACGATGTCCCACGAGCAAGGAATACGTATCTTCGATTGGTTTAACCAGAACCTGCACCCGCCATATCCACTGTCGAAACTAGGTAACTGAACTGAGCTGTGTGGAATGGGGTTTAGAGCCGTGTTTCATAGTTACAGAAGTACAGTGTACATGCACGTGTGTGTGTAAGTTTGTAGAGAGTGAAACGGATTGAAAATGGGGGTAGAAAGAGACAGCGAGAGATAGAGATAGAGAAGTACTTACACCCATTAAGTGACAGTTCAAACTCGCAAGGAGAATATATGAGGGAAAGAAAAATATACTCATATTTGTATGTGTGGTTTTGGGAGAGAGAGAAAGAGAGAGAGATGAAGACTCGTGGAGGCGAAAAGAGAGAGAAGGAGTGAGAGATAGACAGATAATGAGAGGTTGAAACAGAGAAAGAAATTAGAAAGAGAAAGAAAGAGAGGAAGTAAGAAAGCGAGGAAGGGAGAAAGAAAGAAATAGACGAAGAAAGAAGATCTAGGAAGAAATGGAGAGAAAGAGGAGACGAAAAAGACAGATGAGACAAAAAAGAGAAATCGAGGAGAAAGAGAAGAAAGAGAGGGAGGACGACAGAGAGAGAGACAGAAAGAGAATAAAAAGGAGAAAGAAAATGAAAGAGAGCAAGAAAGAGAGGGAGAGATGAAGAACTCACTAAGAGAAAAGAGTCTGAGAGAGGAAGAGAGATAGAGAGATAGCAAGAGAGATATAAAGAAAAAGAGAGGGAGAGGAGAGAGAGAAAGTGGGAGAGAACAGGGGTAGATAAATGAGTAATTATTATCAAAGACGGTAACGGTGTTAAGCTGTCGCAAAACCGTCTTAATTCAAAGGTATAGAAAATATAGGGTTCAACAAGTTCGATCGTGCTGGCCAGTGATTGTCAACGTACCCCGATTGTATCTAGAGGACGTTGTTCGCAACAACAACCACGTGTTTCTCAAATCCTAAATGATTGTTTACCGACAGCTGCCATATATTTGGCATGTAGCCGAGTTCGATTTATAGCAATGGACTTTATTAATCAGTAGACGTTTAACGTTATGAGCTTAGGTGCCGAAAAGCGTAGCGAAAGCAGGATTCGAACCGACACACAGTGCCTAATGGTAGTTTGCAGACACGGACTTTGTCAAGTACCTGGACTGAGTGAAACCTGGAAACATAATTTCAGTCTGACTTACAATTTTAAAGATCAGTTAGACGTCTCAGTAAACCTCAGCAACCTTATTTGAAACCTCAGGATGACCAATCAGAATCACTTTCAGATAACATCCTCATCAGAGACCGCCTCGGTGCAGCCATGGAGAACTGGGGATTGGTCATATATAAAGACATACTGTTCAACCCCGCAGTCAACACGATGAAGGCCAAACTGGGAAACATGCTTCTACTTGTACATGAAGTGTGTCACCAGGTAACAGTTGACTTCTTATAGAGTTTGAAGGTATGCCAACTTTCAGTGACTAAACTTTACAAGTGATGATAAAGAGTTTGGAATAAACGTATTACATTGTTGCAGAGAGACATGGGAGTACCCTGTTCTTTATTATTTGTAAATTATAAGATAATTCCTCAAAGCTGATGTTCCTGTTTTTTTCAGTGGTTTGGAAATTTGGTCACGCCGAAAACATGGCGATGGTTGTGGCTGAGCGAGGGCTTTGCAGTGTTCTTTGAGTACCACGTGATACACAGTCTTCATCCGTCATGGAGACAGGTTGGGCGCACATCATTAAACCAAGATCGTAGTTGTATGTCATACTAATCTCGTGAACGGTATAGCTTTCAAGTCAGGTGTGATGATATGTTTTACATTTGAGCTGTAAGACCTGCTTGGAGGTAATACATTTGAATGTTATAAGGGGAGGCGGGGTAGCCTAGTGGTTAAAGCGTTCGCTCGTCACGTAGAAGACGCGGGTTAAATTCCCCACATGGGTACAATGTGTGGAGCCCATTTTTGGTGTCCATAGCGTTGATATTGAGCCTGGAATATTTTGAAAAGCGATGTAAAACTAAACTTACTCACTGTTACATTTGAATTGTATAGGTTTTATCATCGAATTGTATTAAAACTACTCTTCATATGACTGGCTAAACCTGCTGCCTCTCATATATTGTTCATTTTGTAACCCACTGACATGTTCTCTCGCTACTGCCATCGAATTTATTGATTCGCAAATAGTGAACTGAGCCGTATAATGTACTCGTATCTATTCTTTCTGATATTGCATGCATTTTGAGTGAGTGAGTTTAGTTTTACACCACTGTTAGCATTATTCCAGCAAATATTACTGCGGGGGAACCAGAAAAACGGCTTTACACTTTGTACCCATGTGAGGAATCGAGCCCGGGTCTTCGCCTGACGAGCGAACGTTTTAACCACCAGGCTACCCCACCGCCCCTTTTGTAAACTGATAGCTTATAAGTTAAGTATTCATCGGGGTATGATATTGAACAATATTTCATTTGATAACGATGTTTTGAAAGAAAGAACAGTAGCTTTGATAGAATGGGACTCCATGATATTGATATCTCTTGATACACAAACATCACCCCAACCAACGATGTCTACTTGGTGACGTTTCCATTCGTACAATGGTCCAAATTTTGTAGGTGGCACTAAATTTACCATAGCAACATTCATGTGCCGCATGTGGCCATGCTTACAATGGGTCTTGTCAAGATTACAGTGGAGTCTGGCACACCATTTTGCAATGGACTCACACATAACTGGTCGTCATAGCTACTGCAGGTTGTCATGGTTACAATAGTCCTAGCTACAACACTACAACGAACTGCATGTTTGGTTAGAATAGCTTCATACTTGTTTTTCAGGATGAAATGTTTGTGGTAGACCAACTCCACCCTCTGTTTATCCTCGACACAAACAAACGCTGGCCACTTGTGAAAGATGTTCCAAGGTTCGACCACATCCTCTACTACAAGGTAATAGTGTTGGGAATTGGTTAAAATCTCATAATTGATGATTGGTTTATTACAACCAATCACTCATCGAAAATAATTGGATTGCGCCATTTATCAAATTTTCCTGTTATGTTTGTTAATGGACAAACGTTTTGGGGATTTTTTTCAAATTATACAAAATACATTTGCAAATTTCACATCTATAAAGGGTGAATAGTATGTTAGGAACATAAATTGCTAGAGTCATTGAGATAAATTCAATCATGACTTGGAACGAACTTTTAGTGCTTATTAATCGTAAATTTTCTGACAGATGAAAACCAACCTTGGGAATATTATTGTTAATGCAAACATGTGTTCCCAAAACAGTTTGTGTTAGATTATGAGAAACACGATCGATTGCTTGATCGTTTAGTCACTGCGACCAATCTTCCATTATTTCAATTAATCGGACCACCACTACAAGGTAATATGAAAAGCCCAAAGTTTTCCTCTCTATTCTGTCTTAAACAACAAGTGAACGAATCCTAATGAATATGTCTATATTTGTTTGTTTGTTGGTCATCGTCAGGATGAGAAAGCCACAATAACTCGGTGCGCCTAGTGGCTGCAAGAGTTGTATACTCCCCAGGGAGTTGAGATTGATAATACGATGTGCCGTTGAGATTGACATCCAATGATCGAGGGGAAAATACCAGCGCCTTGAGCATGCACTAGTTGCCTGGATATGTGCGCTATATAAATATCCTATAATAATAATAATAATAAATAATAACGCCACAGTCAGCAGTGGTGTAGCTATATGACAGCGGTCTGTAAATTATCGAGTCTGGACCAGACAATCCAGTGATTAACAGCATGAGCATCGATCTACGCATTTGGGATACGATGACATATATCAACTAAGTGGAAAAACACGTTCTGGTACCATTCGGTTTGGCAGTTACAGCGCCGATCTCCTGCTATCGACAGCGACACAGGTTAAAGTAATATCTGTCAGTGGTACCTGCATACATGGGCCGATGCATAAAAATAGCTGGTTTGCTATCAGAAAAGACATAACATACAAACATGTAGTTAATCTGGACAGTGAGATAGCGTTGCTTTAGTTCGCGTCATGGGATATACAAATATATGGTTAATGGTGACAATGAACTGGTTTACTGTATGCATAGCGCTATACACAAAGATGGTTTGTGTTGACAGGGAGCCTGCGTTGTGCGAATGTTGCGGACGATCTTCGGAGAGGAGCTGTTCCTGAGGGCAATTAATGCAAGTACAAACAAATAAAAAATATATAAATGCATGTGATGAACGTTAGATTTCAATTCAATTTTTGCTCATACATCCAGCATATTATTGCATTTTCCCTTTTGTTTACGAAAGGTTATGAATCAGAACCATTTTCCAGAGAAAACTAATAATACTCATTCAGAACTAGTAGACATATTCATCAACAACAACCTATGATATTCATTCATAACATATAAACATATTCATATGTAACATGTTTACCAATAATACTCATTCATAACTAGTAGACAGATTCATCAAACACAACCTATAATATTCATTCATAACAAATAATCGTATTCATCAAGCACAACTAATAATATTCATTAATGACAAATAAACATATTTAAAAAGCACAACCAATAATAATCATTCGTAACTAGTAGACATATTCATGAAGCACAACTAATAATACTCATTCATAACAAATAATCGTATTCATCAAGCACAACTAATAATACTCATTCATAACTAGTAGACATATTCATCAAGCACAAATAAAAATATTCATTCATAACAAATGAACATACTCATCAAGCACAACTAATACTATTTATTCATAACAAGCCAACAGATTCATTACAGCACCCGTGAAAATTACACCGGATGTATCAAGAATGTGTACGCAATATGTAGTCAGAATTTGTGTGAGATTAGTACGTTATCACACATGTCCCGTAAGTGTTTTCATTCTGATATATCGCTCACACAAGGAGTATCCCCTCACACCTCTCACCAATTAGTTCTCGCTGTGGAAAACTGAGATTGCTGTGCCAGCATAATATTAACTTTCGCTATGTACACTGATGTTTTAATTGCACGCACCTGAGCTCTCCGCGTTAAATTCAAATCTGAACTGCAAATACAGCAGTTGGAAGGGGAAGGTGACATACTGGCAGGTCTAATCCGTGAACATGTTCAGGCAGAATATACAGCAACAATCTTAAGGGCTCACATGGTTTTTTTTATGAGACGCTGCAGAAGCGTAGAAAGTCAACAAATGTAACCGACGTTGTATGTATGTATGTATCTATGTATGTATGTGTCTGTCTGTCTGTCTGTCTGTCTGTCTGTCTGTCTGTATGTATGTATGTATGTATGTATGTATGTATGTATGTATGTATGTATGTATGTATGTATGTATGTATGTATGTATGTATGTATGTATGTATGTATGCGTCTGTCTGTCTGTCCGTCTATCTGTCTGTCTGTCTGTCTGTCTGTGCGCGTGTGCGTGGTTATGTATGTATGTATGTCTGTCTGTCTGTCTGTATGTATGTATATTTGTAGGTGTATGTGCGCGTGTGCGTGTGTAAATATATATCGCGGCGTTATCCAGCCCCTTAACAGGCGGGCGATGTGCATGCATCATATATCACATGACATGTGTGTTTGTGTGTTCTATGTATGCATGTATCACATATGTGTCGGTGTGTTTTCAGGCGTATCTAGTCAAGCATCAGTACGGATCCGTTGAAACTTCTGACCTGTGGACAGTCTTCAACGAGGTAGTATATACAACTATTTCTCACGTAATAAACATTCGCACATTTGAAAACATGCAAATGTACCCTAAAACCACATATATTTATTTATGGTATTGTTTTAGATTCTTTTATACCCCGTTGGCATCGAGGCATACCATCTATTATCACTATCGTATGCCTCAGCTGTATGCCTGTGTTTCAGCCTTCAAACCTGGTATAAATACATGACTGTCGTGTATTCAGATTGAAATGTCAGGTGGTCAGATAATGGTCCAAATACGTGATGCTGTAATTTAAAACAGGATTAAATACTTGTTATCGAGTGGTCAAATAAAGATTCTAATTTATGTTAGTAAATTAAATCGCTCATATACATTCTTAATTAAAAACGATCAAATACCTGATTTTTATGTAATGAATTTATGCTTCAGATTCTTGGGAGGTAATTAGATAATGGACCATGTACAAGTTTGTAGTGTAATAACTGTTTATATACCTTGTTGTCAGGTAAATATAAATGATTAAAATACATATCATATGATGAAAAACATATATGTTGTCATGTTATGTAATAACGAATCAAGTACCTCTTGCTTGATTATTAAACAAGTCAAGTGCATGTCAAGCAATCATTGAATAACTGATATTATTAACTACGAGGGCAAATATATCGGAGTTCATATTTTTCATACGATGCCCTAGAGCAAAATGTCACTTGACGAGGAAGTGTTCCATGTCAAGCGTCGATTTCGAAGAGAAATACTTCTTTTATTCATGAAATTTTAATATCCTTTACTATGTTCATTCACAGATTGGCATTTCGGAGATAACGTCACCTTGAGATTCGCTTGCAATATTATTGTTATTAAACAAGGTTGTTCAATTGAGTATTTTTTTGAATAAAATACATAAAACAATTAAAATCCATTATATTTATACTTATTGTTACATCGATTGATTTATCTGCAGACGAGAAGGTAAACAAACAATATGGCTGCCCGATCGTTTTACCGCTGTCAGTCAAAGTCAATGATGTTGTCAAGATCGATGGCAGATTAGTTGGAAGAGTAGAAAGTGTAATCCAACCGCTTGGGACATTTCATGTGTATATACTAACATTTCGGCACTCGTGTTGTCAAATACGTGTTGTCAGGTCATTGCTAATAGTTCAAATACATGTCCGATAATTGTTAATAGTTCAAATACATGTTGTCAGGTAACTTTTAATAGTTCAAATACATGTTGTCAGGTAATTGTTAATAGTTCAAATACCTGTTGTTTGGTAATTGTTAATAGTTCAAATACATGTTGTCAGGTAATTGTTAATAGTTCAAATACGTGTTGTGAAGTAATTGTTAATAGTTCAAATACATGTTGTCAGGTAATTGTTAATAGTTCAAATACATGTTGTTAGGTAATAGATAATAGTTCTTATACATGTCATGTAATAGATAATAGTTCAAATACATGTTGTCAGGTAATTGTTAATAGTTGAAATACATGTCAGATAATTATTTATAGTTGACAATACATGTTGTCAGGTAACTGTTAATAGTTCAAATACATGTTGTCAGGTAATTGCTAATAGTTCAAATACGTGTTGTCAAGTAATTGTTAATAGTTCAAATACATGGGTAACTGTTAATAGTTCAAATACATGTTGTCAGGTAATTGTTAATAGTTCAAATACATGTTGTCAGGTAATTGTTAATAGTTCAAATACATGTTGTCAGGTAATTGTTAATAGTTCAAATACATGTTGTCAGGTAACTGTTAATAGTTCAAATACATGTTGTCAGGTAACTGTTAATAGTTCAAATACATGTTGTCAGGTAATTGTTAATAGTTGAAATACCTGTTGTTTGGTAATTGTTATTAGTTCAAATACATGTTGTCAGGTAATTGTTAATAGTTGAAATACGTGTTGTCAAGTAATTGTTAATAGTTCAAATACATGTTGTCAGGTAATTGTTATTAGTTCAAATACATGTTGTCAGGTAATTGTTAATAGTTGAAATACATGTTGTCAGGTAACTGTTAATAGTTCAAATACATGTTGTCAGGTAATTGTTAATAGTTCAAATACGTGTGTCAGGTAATTGTTATTAGTTCAAATACATGTTGTCAGGTAATTGTTAATAGTTCAACTACGTGTTGTCAAGTAATTGTTAATAGTTCAAATACATGGGTAACTGTTAATAGTTCAAATACATGTTGTCAGGTAACTGTTAATAGTTCAAATACATGTTGTCAGGTAATTGTTAATAGTTCAAATACGTGTTGTCAGGTAATTGTTAATAGTTCAAATACATGTTGTCAGGTAATTGTTAATAGTTCAAATACATGTTGTCAAGTAATTGTTAATAGTTCAAATACATGTTGTCAGGTAATTGTTAATAGTTCAAATACATGTTGTTAGGTAATAGATAATAGTTCTAATACATGTCAGGTAATAGATAATAGTTCAAATACATGTTGTCAGGTAATTGTTAATAGTTGAAATACATGTCAGATAATTGTTTATAGTTCAAATACATGTTGTCAGGTAACTGTTAATAGTTCAAATACATGTTGTCAAGTAATTGTTAATAGTTCAAATACATGTTGTCAGGTAATTGTTAGTCGTTCAAATACATGTTGTCAGGTGATTGTTAATAGTTCAAATACATGTTGTCATGTAATTGTTAATAGTTCAAATACATTTTGTCAGGTAATTGTTTGTTGTTCAAATACATGTTCTAAGGTTATTGATTCATAGTTGAAATACATGTTGATTAAAGGTCAAAATGCGTTTTGTCCTACAGTTCCGGATGTCTTGTAATTGATTTACAGTTTACATGTGTATTGTGCCATGGTTTTACTGTATATATAAATGGCTTCAACATTCTGTTTCGGTCCAGTAGTACTGAACAGGGTTGGTGGGGTAGTCTGTTGGTTGAAGGGCTCGCATGTCACGGCAAAGACCCGGGTACGAATCCCCATATTGGAACAATGTGTGAAGTCTATCTCTGGTGTACCTCGCCGTGATATTGCGGAATATTGCTCAAAACGGCGTAAAACCATTTTCAATACTTGACACTAAACACATCCGCCGCGAATGGCTGTAAATTTTGGCCTGAACTTTAACTTTAAGTGGTATGAATAAAATAAGCTTTCAGATACCATTGTTTTTGCCCTGCACCAGTGGGCATCGATCATTCTGATAGAGAAAGTCGACATGATGGCCGCAAGCTTGTTTGAATAAACAATTAAACATTGATAAATGTGTTATTAGTTCATACTGTACTTCTAAAAAAATGTAAAAAAAGAATCCCTACCTACCTACCCTAAATTTTAAAGAGGTGAAATCGGAACAGCAACATTTTTTTAATTTGGCCTTATTGATGCGGACTTAAGCAATACTTACTCACTCACTGACTAATCACGTCCTCTGTGCTTCTATTACAGGAAGCTGCAAAAGAGAACATAACTGTAAACGTTGGAGATTTAATGGAACCGTGGCTACTTCAAATGCATTATCCAGTTGTCATGGTTACGGTCCTAAGGTCAGGGGCCCTTGAAGTCAGTCAGCAGCTATTCCAAAGCAACATGGGTGCGAACGTCAGTGACGATGGAGCGAAATACGGGTATGTTACTGCTGCCAGGTCTGACTACAAACAGAAAAGGAACACTTCAATGTATTCGTATGCACATTATAACGAAAAATCAACGAACCAGATTTGAAGTTGGTATTGAATTTGCCTGTAAAATCAAACGTGTGATATAATTGTGCTTAAATACGCATCAAATAGGAATCGACCCTTACGACCTCAGAGATTCAAAGGAGAGTCATTTTAATGTACAACGCGTATATCAATCTCCTGGATGCCATGAGCAACGGGGACAAAATGGCGGCCGAGTATCACGCTTTTGGCTGTGGTCTGATTGGTCTGATTGGTTTAAGGTTTGCCGAGGGAATGGGGAATATATCTAAATAGAACTGAGTAGAATTTTATATAAATTTATGATGTGGATAATTACATACATTCATATTTATTTCAGATATAAATGGGATATTCCACTTACTTATGCTACTGGGTCTGACACTTCGTCCTTCAGTAAAAACTACACGTATAACGACATATCATGGCTCTACAGGACACAGAACTCAAGTAAGAATGATCCCTTAAACATAATAATATAATAGTACTGGTACTGTACATAGATTCAGGACCGATGGGGTATCCCAGTAGGTAAAGCGTTCGCTTGTCACACAGAAGACCCGAGTTTGATTCCCCACATGGGTACAATGTGTGAAGCCCATTTCTGGTGTCCCTCATCGTGATATTGATAGAATATTGCGAAAAGCGGCGTAAAACCTCAACTCACCCACTCACAAAGATTCAAGTTAAACATCTTAAACTGATATTTGAACATGTTCAACTTGTCACTCTTTTCTGCAAGAAAGGAAATCAAAAGCGACAAGACAACAATATTTCTTTACCACCAATTTACAGATCAATGTATTCTTCTTGACTTGCTGTAACTTTTGCTTTATTCAGCTCTGGTTGAAGACGTCAACATCACAGACCCATCAACGTCCGGAGACTGGGTTCTAGTTAACCTCCACCAGACCGGGTACTACAGGGTAAATTATGACGAGGTTAACTGGTTAGCCCTGATCAGACAGCTGGACACCGATCATACAGTAAGTGCATTCTGTGTAGCCTCTGAAAGGTATGTGCATTCGCGTAGACTCTCCAGCTGGTTAATTAGCCCTAGTTGGAAACAGATCACTTACTCACTCGGAAACAGATCACTCACTCACTCACTCACTCACTCAAAACACACTCACTCACTCTCTCGCGTACACACTCACTCAAAACACACTCATTCACTCTTACACACTCACTCACTCTTACACACTCACTCACTCACTCTTACACTCACTCACTCACTCACTCACTCTTACACACTCACTCACTCACTCTCTCGCGTACACACTCACTCACTCTTACACACTCACTCACTCACTCTTACACACTCACTCACTCACTCACTCTCACACACTCACTCACTCACTCACTCACTCAAAGCATATCTCTACAGATGTATTTGCTTGCAGGTCATCCCGCCAGTCAACAGAGCTCAGATAATCGATGATGCGTTGAGTCTGGCTAGGTAAGCATTTCATTGATAAATGATGTTTCAGTCAAACGAACCCCCTCTGTAATCCCAGTTATGGATGGCCAACAATGCTGGCCGTCAGCCAAATGTATAAGGTGGTCTAGCTCCTGGTCTGTCATATTACGGCCATTGTGGATCGTCCATTACAATATCCATCACTGGATTGGCTGGTCTTCGATTATTCACAGGTCACTGTCATATAGCTTATATATTGCAGAGAGCCAAGTCTAACAGAAAGTAGATATAGCGTTTAGAAGGCATGACTAAATGTATTCTCCACAAAACCAAGTCCCACAGGTTTTTAACTGGTCGAACCTTAATGTCTAAAAGGGTTGGTCTGCTAAACGAGTCCATAGCCTTCCGAACTCTCGGCTTCCTGAGGAATGACAGTGACTACATCTCCTGGACTCCGGCTGTCCGGGCCTTGGACGAGATTGAGGGGAGACTGATGAACACTCGCTTATATGGGGCTTTCAAGGTTAGTGCGGTTCTGATTGCACAACTATTTCATTGTTTTAGTCGATTTGTATGAAGGGGGATGGGGTAGCCTAGTGGTTAAAGCGTTCGCAGAAGACTCGGGTTCGATTCCCCATGGGTACAATGTGTGAAGCACATTTCTGGTGCCCCCGCCGTGATATTGCTGGAATATTGGAAAACTGATCAAACTCACTCACTAACTATATGATTGTGAGAGATGGATTTGACGTCGCTTTAAATAGTTATATTACGGCATGGAAGGTTAACGTCAGAGGAAGGACTAAATCGTGCAGATCTCAGACGTCTTTCACTTTGGTATAACCCACAGTGTGTACTGTGCACACTCAAACCCGTGAAGATCCAGGTTAGAATTGATCTTCGGTTACCCATGCTTGTCTTAAGAGGCGACTAACGGTATCGGGTGGTCAGGCTCAGTGACTTGGTTGTCACATGTCATCGTATCCCAGTTACGTTGATCGATGCTCATGATATTGATCACTGGATTGTCTGGTCAGGACGCGATTATTTACGATTATTTACAGACCGCCGCCATATAACTGCAATATTGCTGAGTGCTGCGTTAAAAATCAAACAAACACACACACAGTGCACACTCTTTAGACAACTGGGGCAGAAGTGTTGCAGTTCTTATCTTCAGTTTCCTTGGTAGAAGAGTTCAACAAGGGTTTCCCACTTCATACTGTAACAATTCTATAGACATAATACTGACGCAGTTACTTCATGTCAAACACATCTGAATATGTTGCTTATGGATCTAAGTGATAGTGAGTGAGTTGAGTTTTAAATCACACTCATTCCAGCTATATGGTGGCGGTCTGTAAATAATCGAATCTGGACCAGACAATCCAGTCATCATCAACATGAGCATCGATCTACGCAATTGGGATGCGATGACATGTGTCAACCAAGTCAGCGAGCCTGACCACCCGATCCCGTTAGTCGCCTTTTAGGACAAGCATGGGTTACTACAGATCAATATTCTAGCCCGGACCTTCACGGGTGTATCTTAGGATGAAAGTGAGCTGGATTTAACGCCAAATGAAACAGT
This sequence comes from Haliotis rubra, assembly GCF_003918875.1. Taxonomy (NCBI): domain Eukaryota; kingdom Metazoa; phylum Mollusca; class Gastropoda; order Lepetellida; family Haliotidae; genus Haliotis; species Haliotis rubra. The sequence continues at coordinate 358,113 of NW_025767386.1, read as the reverse complement.
GCTGTGATATTGCTGCATTGAATTTCATGTAAGAGGAATACCCTGAGTGAGTGAGTATGGTGTTACGCCACTTTTAGGAATATTATAATAATTATAATCATAATAATAATAATAATAATAGGCCATTTATATAGCGCCTTTCCACGTCACAGGGATATGCTCAAAGCGCTTCCTGAGCTCAAGTTAAAACTATATACAGCTGGCAGGTACGGATGATTGGAAGTCACTTGTAGCGGAGAAATAGATGAGTCTTTAGTCGTGTTTTGAATGTACTTAGGGAAGGAGATGATTTTAACTCGATAGGGAGAAAGTTCAACAGAGAAGCTGCTGCATATGAAAAGGTTCTTGAGCCAAATGATTTTAGATTGTAGCTCGGGACAGCAAGTAACAGTTGTTGTGATGAGCGCAGAGTTCTTTCTGGAGAGTAATGTGTCAGAAGGTCTTGAAGGTAGGAAGGTCCTGAGTTGTAGAAAGACTTATAGGTGAGACAGAGAATCTTGAAATCAATCCTTTCACGAATAGTGTAGAGAGTTTAGAATGGGAGAGATGTGACAGCGAGGACTGGTGAGAGTAATGATGCGTGCAGCTTTGTTCTGGATTTTCTGAAGACGATGGAGTTGAGACGAAAAGATGCGGATGCTGCCGATGTTCTTCAGATGGTAGTGGCAGGTCTTTACTAGATGATGGGCTTTACTGATATTCCAGCAATATCACGACGGGGGAAACCAGAAATGGGATTTACACATTGTACCCATCTCGGGAATCGGACCCGGGTCTACGGCGTGACGAGCGAACACTTTAACCACTAGGCTACCCCACCGTCTCTCCTTACCTGCTGATATCTCGGTAAGAAATCCATGCACCACGTGATTTCATTCTGTTAACTTCATAAAAATGGGGGCAGTGGGGTAGCCTAGTAGTAAAAGTATTCGTCCCACCGAAAACCTGGTTCGATTCTCCACAGGGGTACAATGTGTAAAACCCATTTTTGGTGATACAATGCTGGAATTTTGCTAAAAGCTATACCTAGACTCACTCACTCAAATGGTTTGTAAATACATCGGGGCTGAGGGGTTAAAGCGTTCGCCCTCGCGCTGAAGTCTCGGGTTCGATTCCCCACATGGGTACAAAGTGTGAATCCCATTTCTGGTGTCCCCCGCCGTGATATTGCTGGAATATGGCTAAAATCGGCGTAAAACTAAACTCGCTCAATCTCTCACTTTGTAAATACCTCAGGTTTATTGTGAGGCACATATTTACATATATTGTTATGCTCAGGCTTTCGTCTTGGACCTCGTAACCAATGCTTACAAGATCTACGGCTTGGAGGGTGACATCGACGACACACCTCTTGTTGTGTGAGTTGTTTCTGGTTCCAGTTTCCATTGTAGCTGGCTATGATATAGATCATAGATATCGATAGTCGTTTTCTAACTATCGATTGATTATCGAAAAATAAATTAAATTGGAGGCGGAACTTTGAACACAAAGGCCAACAAAGTCTGAAAGAACTTAGTACATTTTTTAGATCACTAGGGAGTATTGACATGTTACTAACACATCTACGTCCTAACATAATTTAGAATTAGCCCAAGAATAAAGAACTTATTATATGTTGTGTGAGAAAATTAAAACTTTTTTTATTACAAAGGTTAATGTACGATATTATCGATAAAACAATTTTCATATCGATAATCAATAGTATTTTTCCTATCGACTATATTTCCGATTATCGATATTCTAAGCTAGCCCTATTTTTCATGGGTATTGAGTATCAGGATTGAAAGTGAAATATACCTTTCAGCTTGTACATCGGTCATGTTTCGTAAAATGCAAAATCAAGCTTATCCTGATGGAGTAGAGTCAAACGCATCTCACTTAACACTGTCTTGTAAAAGGCTTGTAGTTGGTTCGAATTCCTTGTTAATGATGCAAGGTCTCAAAGTATCGATGTTCATGGGTATCGCCGTAGTGGTGTATGTTAAATGTTGTAGAGTGTCCCTCAACACTTAGTTTACAGGTTGTGATATAACTTCAAATAGTAAAACTGATCGGACACAGACACATTTAATAAAGTCGCTTCTTTCTGTGTGACACCACATGATCAAAAAGGATCCGTAATTTATTTCAAGCTCACCTAAAACACTCCCCCTTGTCAGTTTATGTAAATATTTATGATAAAAAAGGATCCGTAGTTTATTTCAAACTCACCTAAAACACTCCCGCTTGTCAGTTTATGTTAAATATTTATGATAAAAAAAGGATCCGTAGTTTGTTTCAAGCTCACCTAAAACACTCCCGCTTGTCAGTTTATGTTAAATATTTATGATCAAAAAGGATCCGTAGTTTGTTTCAAACTCACCTAAAACACTCCCCCTGGTCAGTTTATGTTAAATATTTATGATCAAAAGGATCCGTAGTTTATTTCAAGCTCACCTAAAACACTCCCGCTTGTCAGTTTATGTTAAATATTTATGATCAAAAGTGATCCGTAGTTTATTTCAAGCTCACCTAAAACACTCCCCTTTGTCAGTTTATGTGGCAAAGCGACAACTTTGTGATACCTACGGGTTGGTGCTCACAAATCAATGATATTAGTCAGTCTCGATATGACCTCTTGATCTGTGCATTCCATCATTGTCTGCAGCCGTCTACATGAATTAGGAGAGGTTAATGACTGTACAACCAATGTTCATTTGACTGAACCAACAAACACATTTCAAACATGTCACTTATGGTACGTGTTTCCAACAGCTACCAGCGAGCCAGGATCGCTCATCTGGCGTGTCGCTATGGTGTCAGGAGTTGTTTAGCAGATGCCTCGCGCCTGTTCAACCACTGGGCCCGTGACCAGGACAAATACAGGTAGTGTTTTTCCAAGGTATTTTAGCCCTTTTTATTTTGCGCCCTGCCTTTTTATTTGCCCACTGTCTTGCATTTTGCACACTGTCTTTTATATTTTGTACCCTGCTTTTTATTTCGAGCACTGCCTTTTTTGCTCCCTGTGCTTTATTTTGAGCACAGCCTTTGTTTATCTTTGGCCCTGACTTTTTTTATTTTGCGCCCTGTCGTTTTCATTTTGCACCCTGCCTTATTTATTTTGGGCCCTGCCTTTTTTATTTTGCACTCTGCCTTTTATATTTTGCGCCCTGCCTTTTTCCATTTTGTGCCCTGTCGTTTTCATTTTGCACCCTGCCTTATTTATTTTGGTCCCTGCCTTTTTTATTTTGCACTCTGCCTTTTATATTTTGCGCCCTGCCTTTTTTTATTTTGGGCCCTGCCTTTTATTTTCTCACTACCCTTTTTATTTTGCGCCCTATCCATCTTTTTGTCCGTACCTTGCCCTTTCGACATTTGCCATTTTGTCCGCAAAACAATAGAGCTGATTCCATTTTCAACTGGAACGTTTAGATAACAATTACACGCCAGTGTTTAAACAAGGTCGATGGTGTACTGGCGTGTTATTTCACAATATATAATTATACTTCTAGGCCGTCCCCGGATATCATGGACGTCGTCACCTGCTACGGGGTATGGGAGGGGGGATTAGAGGCGTGGCGGACTGTGTACGACGTGTACAGCACCACCACCGACTACCGATATGCTCATCGACTGATAAAGTCTCTAACCTGTCCCAAAGATCCCTGGCTCATCAGAAGGTACGCTCAGTACATCAGTGCGACGTCGTGTCTAGTATGGTGATCTACCTTCAGTTGTTGGCAATGTATGGCCCGCCTTTATATTGTGTTGTCCTCTATAGTTAATATTTCAGATATATTACTGGTTTTACGTTTCTATCTGTGATGATCTAGTTACTTTACTGTCCTTCGTCGACAGGTTCAATTCCATTTATCATCAATTTATAACTTTTTAAATCACGATGTTGCTGATATATAAACTCACTCACTCACTCAGTATGACGTCCTTAGTACAGACACGGCATAACATCATTATTTCCAACTGTGGCCATTAAGTGCATACCATCTTTAAAGCATAAGCACATTCCAATCTCCCTGAATTTTAAATGCAAAATATTTCTTTCATTTTAATCACTGGGTAAACTTGCTACAATCGTCAGTAACTGGGGAAAAGGTGTAAATCCGGCTCGGGGCCATGTAGGTAGTGGAGCTACCGTAAGTCCCCATGGCCCCTAGCATGGTGACCTTGCCTTTCTTGCTGGTGATCAATAGCCCAAATTTTACTTTCGCATCGTGATCCAATATTCGGATATTGTATTTTTTCTACGACTAGTAATTTATGGTTATTATGCTGTCCTTCGATGGCGGTTTTTATATATAGTAAGAGTACAACATGTTCCAGTCACGATTTTGAAGAAATATTTAAGTTTTAACAATAGGGATAGGGATACCTTACCATACAGTTCCGATATAGGTAGTATGATCTAGGTAATTGTACTACCTTCAAATGTAGGATTCTTTGCTTTATATGGCATTATGGAAAAGTCAAACTTAGCTGTACAAACGGACATCGTATTAATCATAGTTTATTGAACCTGTCATTTATTATTCTGAGAGGGTTATATACAGTTATAGGGTCATCGACGTATCGAATGTTCGATCAGTCATTTAACCCTTAATCCTTGTCTCACGAAATAGTTTCTGTTTCTGAGGAAAGTCAAGATCCGTATTCCTTTGCACTGACGTCTTATATTCAAGAGATCTTCAATTGACTGTAGTTTCCAAAGTGATCGTTTCTCACAGTAGTAATTTCTTTTACCTTTTGGGACTTATGATAGATTATATGGAACAGTGTCCAACATCTATCACCAGGTGTATTTCATGTGATACTCACTATCAAACTACGTCAAAGGCACCTGTGAAGATCCGGGTTAGAATTGATCTGCAGTAACCCATGCTTGTCAAAAGAGGCGACTAACAGGATCGGGTGGTCAGGCTCGTTGACTTGTTTGACACATGTCATCGTATCCCATTTGCGTAGATCGATGCTCATGCTGTTGATCAATGGATTGTTGAGACTCGATTATTTACAGACCGCCGCCATATAGCTGGAATTGCTGAGTGCGGCGTAAAACTCAACTCCCTCACTCACATCGAAGGCCACGTCGTATTCAGATATTCAAAGTGGTTTCTTAAAACAGGGTCCTGGACATTTCAACTGATTCTAAAAAGATAAAGAAATTCCATCAACCAGCCGTGTTCCGCAACTTGGCCAAATCCCGACACTCCTTGCACATCGTATGGAATTTTGTCAAGGAAAACATCAACACGTGAGTTGCTTTGATTTGTATGCGATTGTTCATCAATTGGATCGGGAGGGGGTGTGGTGGTTTGTGCGGTGATGAGGTGGGATAGAGTTGTGGTGTTCGTCGAGATGGAGTGGATGCCGTTGCAGTTAACATTGCAGAGTTTACTCTATTGGTGAACCACAAAATGTAATCAGGTTTTTACGAACACACCACAAAACATGTCCTCCCACTGAGGCCAAGGTCCTCGCTTTTACAAATATTGGAAGCTGTAAACATACAGACATGTCCAAAGTCTAAAAATACAGTTCGCCTTGATTCATCCTGATAAACATCTTTGTGTAATCAATACAAGTTTTCAGCCTCTACCAATTTGATAATTACATTTTGTATATCTTTATAGTGTATGGTAACTATGTATGTAGACTTTTCGTATGATAGTTACATTTATTTAAATTACAGTTTATTACATTTAATACACGTTTTCACCCTCTACCAAACATCACATTATTCTCCCTTGTGAGCCCGAGGTCCTAGTTTATACACATACTATAAACAGTACTTAATTAGGGACTCGCATTATCAAAAAAGATCCCTCCAGCGTGAATGTGATACAACTAGAGCGTTGATCTATTTCATAAATATGTAACTGTGTGATGTCACAACTGTTTCAACTGCGAGTGGATTATACTTTTTAGATGTTCTCTTTCCAAACACCAGTTATTGTAATCAAAACATTTGAAACGAAACCACTTTGTTTAACGCTAATGCACACTGTGTCAACACATAGTCTGGAATAATGCCGATGTGACGTAAAGCCTGACCAACCAACTCAACTCCGACCACCGGTAGTCGCCTCTTTCGTCAAAATAATAGGATGACTTCACATTGATAGTTGTGACTCAGGAGGTACAGACAGATACATATGCCTCCAACATGGAAGGTTTTCGGGAGAATATTTTGGCTGAATTTTGTTGAGAGGCTTGCCTTATTGCGCTTTTAAAACTAGCTGATTCAGCACATAATGCTCGTGTTCCAGGCTCAGGAAGTCAATAGCAAGAGACGTCATAATGATCGCCGCCCAGACACTGACCGGAAGTACTTTCATATCAGAGGTAAGAACGTAGAAACACGATGTTTATCTGCTACTTAGGCCTAGCAGGACTGAGTAGACTGTGAACGTTTCTTTGTGTAAAGATGCCATCTTTACAACACCTCGGAAATGTACAGATATGCTAAAATGATTCATTGGTGTCTGTGTGGTCTCGTGTCGCCATTTGGGAAGGAAACTAGCTCCAAGTGTTTCAGGATACCGTGGTATGTGCGTGTAGATACCTGTGACACAGTGCACGGGGATACCCCGTGCAAGGCTGCTAGTGCAGTAAAATAGGAATCCTCACCATGAAATCTGATGGCAATTGAAACTTTTGCATTTTATAGTTATTTATGACATGATGTGGTAGCTGTCATCATCCATTTTGTCGGGCACCCTAGTTCACACTAAATTCACACCTAGTTCACACTTAGTTCACACTTAGTTCGCACTTAGTCTTGGCAGTGCTGATGCTTCTTTAAATACGCCAAACAAAAGATATGCCGCCATCCGGATTCAATTCAGATAGGTCTAGCTGCGAATAGCTGCAAACTTGCTGATACGGCTTAAGTAACATTCACTTACTGATATAAGTAAGTTTCATACCTTTTACCCCAACTTTAGGAGAGGTGTTCACCAATATAGCCTTGTGGATCGCTAAGATCTTTGTCAGAAAGTTACAAGGAGTTTTAGGATGTATCTATCACTACAAGCGCTCTGTGGACCCGGGCCTCTTTCAATTCTGAATATTATATAGTCGATAACTAAATATATCACCCAAACGTGTTACGAAAATCGGAATTATATATATTATATAGCATTTTTTACATTATTGTTTAGTCTGAGCTCATCACACACATTTCTGTATTCACATTCTGGAGAGTGTGAAGCTCATATTTCTTGATACTCTTGACATTGCTAAAATCAGTCTAAATTCATGCTGATTTGATCATTCAGTATTCAAAATACATCTGTCCACTTTGTGTGCAGACTCTTTCAATGTCGTCACAACCCCCAGTGTACAGTACACAACCCTGTGAACTTAAAAGAACCCACGAATCCGTTGGTAGATGACCAGATGGTGGCCACATGAATACGTGCAAACACCTAGTTGCGGGTACAGCAACGTGCAGTGAACTTGGACAAAGTATTGTGACTATGTGTCCCAGTCCACCAAGCTGTGGGTACCTCGTAAGGATGGGAGAGCCGTAATAACTTGGTGCGCCTAGTGGCTGCTAGATTTGTATGATCCCCAGGGTTGAGTTGAGGTTGATAATGTGTACCGTTGAGACTGACATCCAATGATCGAGAGCCAGCGCCTTTCGCATGTACTAGTTGCGTGGATATGTGCGCTATATAAATATCCTATAATCTGGGCATCTTTTGCAGCTGGAACTGCTGGCAAACAGTACAAGCTCTATCAGTCCGTCGGTACTCAGGTCAGCCTTGTCTTTGTTCAACAGTAGGAAGTTGTGGATGGAGGACCACGGCCCCATGTTGATGCAGTGGTTTATAGACATGGGGTATGGCAATTACATTTTGTAGACCTTCACTGGGTATGGTAACTATGTATGTAACCATTCACGTGTATTTGCAGTGCATATATAATGTACCCGTGAAGATTCGGGTTAGAAGCAACCCATGCTTGTCGTAAGGGACGAGTATGCTAATTTCTGTAAGTTTGTGCTAGGGGTTAGCAAATATACTTCTAGTAATGCTGTTTTGGCGGAGTGTGGTAGACATCAATTGTATGTAGATTATCAATTAATGTGTTAAATATTGGTGCAAACTTTTGAGGATGGACAATAGTAGGTATCCCAGGCAGAGTTATCTTTTAATGAAACAACTCGATGAATCTGGCAAGACAACATGGGCAAGTGGTGTAAGGCAATTACTTTTCAGTTTCGGATTTGGTGATGTGTGGCTGTTTTAGGATATTGGTAATGTGGATATGTATTTAATGCTATTTAAGCAACGCATATGTGAATGTAATATACAGGTAATTTTTAATAACATAAGTACATCTGATAGGTTAAAATATTATTTCCAGTTAAAATCGTGTTTTGATACAGAATATTATATCATGAATATTAGAAACTGGGAGTTGAGGAGATATTTATGTTTGCTCAGATTAGACGAGTTAACTATTCAAACAACTATTGGTCGTAGGCAGGGTATAGATAAATGTTTGTGCTTCTGTAAGAATTGTAATGATAATGTAGTTGAAGATGTTATACACTTTTTGTTTGAGTGCCCAATGTATAATTTGATAAGGAGAAAATATATATCATATACATCATCTAGATTTTCTGATAACCCTACTACTTATTCTTATAAGTTACTAGTATGCAGTAAAGATCATGAAATTATTCTAAATGTAGCAAAATATGTTAAACATTGTTTGCCTCTCCGCAATGTATAATCATTGTCACTTTCACTATATCATCATATATTATTGTTCAACGATGTACAAAAAACGAATAAACGATATATAGTAGCGGACTTGGATGGTCAGATTCGCTGACTTGGTCGACATGTCATTGTATCCAAATTGGGCAAATCGATGCTCATGATGTTGATCACTAGATTGTCTGGTCCTGACTCGATTATTGACAGCTGGAATGTCGCTGAGTGCGGAGTTAAACAACAAACAAACAATCTAGTAAACCATACATATGGCATAAAACATTTTTTCGCTCTGTGCAATAAGGAAGATTATTATCCAGAAAGTCGTATGCTTCATTATTGGCTCACCAACGTCTAGTATGCTTATCAAAACAATTAGTGCATATGGTTACTGGTAAATATGTCCTTTGGATCTTCGTAAATTGTGTTATTATTGAATGCAGAATTTCATAGGACATAGCAAACATATGCTGTAGAATATAATAGGTTATGATAATTATGAAATGCTGAATTTGTTTAGGGTATGGTAATCATGTTTTGCAAAATTTCACTGTACATGAAATGTATGTGTCATTGTCTTGTAGACTGCCACCTATACACATAGTAAAAGCATAAACATCGGTTTCGGCATATGTCCATATCTATTTTTATATCTTAACTGGCATTATTTGTTTTTTTTGTGACGGTCCACATGTGTTTTTATTTTAAAAGGACACAAGCTAATACGATAATACTATCTTCTATCATATGATATAATTTCCTGAACTTCCTTATCTCATGTATGATTCAGTTTCTCTACCTCCTTATCTCATATATGATTCAGTTTCTCTACCTCCTTATCTCATATATGATTCAGTTTCTCTACCTTCTTATCTCATATATGATTCAGTTTCTCTACCTCCTTATCTCATGTATGCTTTCTCTATGATCTCCGTTTTCTACCTCCTTATCTCATGTATGATTCAGTTTTTCTACCTCCTAATCTCATATGATATAACTATTTTTTTCTACCTCTTTATCTCATATGATATGACTCAGTTTATCTACCGCCTTATGTCATATGATATGACTCACTCCCTCTACCTTCGTGTAACATAATGACATGAGTCAGCTCCTCTACTTCCTTGTGTCATAAGACATAGCGCGGTGGTGTGTGGTCCTGGGCATGGAATTCAGGTCACAATTCAGTTGTAGTTGAGCGCGAGGAGTCCTTCGATGGGTCACGGTGTTTGGCAACGTGACTCCTGAGAGTTTCTAGGACTTCAGTCCCACAACGAAGCACATGTGATACATGTAGTCTTACTTTAGGTAAATGTATTTGTTCAAAATTGTCTCTGTTCACCCAGCAGAAAATGGGTACCCGGTGGGTTAAGTCAAGTGACTATTAACCTTCTAGCACCTCACATGCAGCTTGGGTTATCCGGGGTAATAGTGTTAGCGCTTTGAGCATGCACAAGTGTGTGGAAACAGGTGCTTTATAAATGGCCATTATTATTAAGAGGAAATTTAGCTTTTTAAGCTCAAACCTATTTGATAGCCCCTCGTATTATATCGTACACCCAAGACCTCCGTGTAGTACCTGGAATTGCACCCAAACAAATGCTATATCTCAGGTGCTTCTATTTTCTTCTATGCTCTCAAATTACATGATACAACTCAATACCTGTGTTGCTGTTGTAACACATGCTATTGTTCAACTCCTTTGTTCCTGTCATACCTCATGCGGCCGCCATGTACCTTTCAGAAGGTGTACGTTCTATGATAACATCTTCTACCTATTGAGACCTGTGCTATAACGGATACGAGGGCCCTGATCAATTTTGTAGACTGACTGACTGAGTTTGGTGTTACGCCGCTGTTAGCAATATTCCAGCAATATCACGGCGGGGGACACCAGAAATGGGCTTCACTCATGTGGGGATTCGAACCCGGGTCTTCGCCGTGCCGAGCCAACGCTTTAACCACTAGACTACCCCACCGCCCCAAATTTTGTAGAAGTAATTAGGGTATTTGTACTGTTTTAGTTCAATATCATGTTATATGAAAGGACATAAACGTATTGCCATTTTAAAATTCTTTCTAACACTTCATGTCTATTTCATAATAGCAAAACACTAACTGTGGCTATACAGGCAGATATTTTCGACAAGATCGTCTGTGTAATTTATATTTATAACGGTATAGATACAGCAGTACCTTCACAATCTGCATGTATTCAGCACAGTGAAGTACAATGTTTACCCATGCAATAGTTTGTTTTCGAGATGTTTTGATTACGATGCTAACTAACGAGTGTTGAGGCCACGTGACCCAGGTGAATCCGAGAAAGTGCAGGTCGGTGGTGATGGTGTAGTGAAAAATATGTATCATGTAATACCGATTCTACCATGACTTCAGTAAATACTGAATTGCGATTGGTTAATCAAAGTCATTCAGAGTTGTATAATTACGCCATATGCCTCTGATTTCCAACACAGTATGTATTTGAATAAAGTCTTAACACGGTAATGGTAGAATGGAGATAAACATATTGAGTTGGAAAATCATAGGTATATAACGAAATTATAATAGCTCTTAATATGATTTAAAACCGAAAGTATTTATCAAACGGTTTATTTAATCATGTATTAGCTTACAACAACAAATCGATCCTTAAATGCATTGTGTGAGTGTGTGTGATATATTTTTCATAGTACGTGCATCCTCACCGCCCCCTCTCCGTGTACGTGTTTGGAGATTCACGTACATGCGTTTGTTGAGTATTTTGTACGACATTTAGTGTCAAACTAACCCCATGTGAAAGGTTTGATAATATGGATGAATGTTTGTTGTACCAGCATGTACACCATAATGTTGGGTTCTAAATGGATGATTAAAATACATGTATATAGATAACGATCAAAGTGTCATGTTGTCATTTCTGGAGCTTTCTTCAGGACATTTCCACAACAGAAATTCGAGGTAGAAAAGAAAAGAATAAATATTCTTTTGGCGTCGGGGACGGCAATATTCCAGCTGTATTTCAGCTATGTAACAACAGCCAGGACATATACGAGCAGGATGCAGTATAGTAGGAGCTGGCAGCACGATACTACGACACTGATGCTTTCGCCCAGATCTGACAAACAGTGTTGGGAGATATTCTGACAGAGTCCTATCTGCGAAAAGGTGTCTTGTGTGTATTTTCTAGGTGTCTTAAATACGAAATACTGTGAAATCAAATTTGTCGACATTGATCATGACAAGAAAGTCATTAAACAAATTTACAGCTAAACTAGGTCTGGGGTGAAATTAACGACGGTATGAATTCTAGTCAGGAGCGGCTGGGTAGCCTAATGATAAAGCGTTTACTCGTCATGCCAAAGTCCAAGGTTCGATTCACAACATGGATACAATGTGTACCTTATCCATTTCCGGTGTCCTCCTGGTCGACATATGCCATCGGTTCCCAATTGCGCAGATCGATGTTCACGCTGTTGATCACTGGATGGTCTGACCCAGACTCGATTATTTACAGACCGCCGCCATATAGCTGGAATATTGCTGGGTGCGGCGTAAAACTAAACTCACTCACTCACTGTGGTGTCCGACGAAGTGTACGGCTATTGCTAAAACGGCGTCCAACTCGCTCACTCACTCACGCCAATAAGCTCTAATGAATGGATCGTGAACACACGTTTGCATCTAAAAGCTGGCACAGAAGATTCAAGTGATGGTGTTTACGAGTGTACTGGCACACAAACTATTTGACAAGAAAGCAGAGCAAATCAGGACAAAACCCAACAGTATCTTATGGACTGCAGCCTGTAAATGATAGCGAGAAGACCAGAAACTGCGCATGTGATTCTCCATCTCTGCAAACCTTGAAATAGTGCCTTACAATAAATATTGAAAACACTGACGTATCACAGACTGAATGTAAATACGCAAGACCGTAACTGATTGACGCGAATGTTCTAATGGAATGAATAAATGTTTACCTGTTTCCATCACTGAGGATTTCCCCATTTTCAAGGGAGCGTTTTGAATAGGGGAAGTAACTCTTCCTGGAATCTTTCACCGCGGTGGAGGACTCGCCAGGTGTTTGCTGTCGAATATATACGTGTTTGCAATGCTGTCGGGTCTTTAATATATCGTATCGTTCGTGTTTGCAATGCGTTATCATTTGGGAAAGAAATATAATATTATTTTACTTCCTTATTATACGCTTCCAGTCTATCTGTTGTCTACTCCTAATTGTGATATTCTAGTTGTTTTACTGTCCTTCGTGGACAGGTTTTTATAATATACATATATTCCATTTCAATGTCAAATATGTTTTCGTCACGATATGGCTGCAATATTGCCGATGTGACGTTAAATATTAACTCACTCACTCACTACTCCTAATTGTGATATCCTAGTTGCTTTACTGTCGTTCGCCGACAGGTTTTTATAATATACATATATTCCATTTCAATGTCAAATATGTTTTCGTCACGATATGGCTGCAATATTGCCGATGTGACGTTAAATAATAACTCACTCACTCACTCTATTGTCTACTCAAATCCGTGAATTTCGAGTTAGAATTGTAATTCAGCAATCCATGCTTATCCTAAGAGACGACAGACGGGATCGGTTGGTTGATGCATGTCATGGTATCCCATTAAGAGACGACAGACGGGATCGGTTGGTTGATGCACGTCATGGTATCCCATTAAAAGACGACAGACGGGATCGGTTGGTTGATGCATGTCATGGTATCCCATTTAGGGAGATCGAAGCTCGTGATGCCAATATGTGGATTGTATGGTCCATACATGCCTAATATTATTTATAAAACATACATGGTTCTGTTGTCTTTGCTAATTTACATAATGCAGTATCTTATGATGTTGGGGGCAATGTCGGAGCCTCGTGGTGAAAGCGTTCACTCGTCACGCCGAAGACCCGGGGTTCGATTCCTAACACGGGGATAATGTGTGAAGCCCATTTCTTGTGTCCTCCGCCGTGATATTGCTGGAATGTTGCTAAAAGCGGCTTAAAACTAAACTGACTCACTCAAATACACATGAACATGTCTGATGGGTATTCAAACAAAGACTTTCAAAAGTGGGTGTATTTTGTAGGTTATCTTTCCCAATGGCGAAATGAATGCATGTATGATAGAGCAATGTAACATTTATTTAAGTGAGTGAGTTTAATTTTACGTCTCACTCAGAAATATTCCAGCTATATGGCGGCGGTCTGTAAATAATCGAGTCTGGACCAGACAATCCAGTGGTCAACAGCATGAGCATCGATCTTCGCTATTGGGAACCGATGACATGTGTCAACCAAGTCAGCGAGCCTGACCACTCGATCCCGTTAGTCGTCTCTTATCACATGCATGAGAAATGAATATCAATATTCTAACCTTCACGGGTATTTATTAGAACAATATAATTATGTATATGCCTGAATGGCAAACGACATGATAAAATTGGAGATAGACACAGACGACTCAACCCACTCATCTCACACAACTTGTAGTTGTTCACAAGCGGTGTATCAGCTGGCGCTGCTCGGCGTGCAGCTTTCCGTCCAGTACGGTCGTGGTTCGAATCCTGGTTAGCGCTGATTGTGTGTATGTTTGTCAGCACTGCACCGGGACGGTGGGGGAGCCAAGTGGTTAAAGCGTTCACTCGTCACGCCGAGGACCCGGGTTCGTATCCCCACATGGGTACAATGTGTGAAGCCCATTTCTGGTGTCCCCCGCAGTGATATTGCTGGAATATTGCTATAGCGGCGTAAAACTAAACTCACTCACTCACCCAGCGCTGCAACCTAGTTTTAGCTGAGACCGGTATCATGTTCTCCAACACCATGTCGTACCTCTTGGAAACAGTACTGTTCGCAGCGGCTGATAATTGAGCTTGTTCACTCGCTATATCAGTTCACACATCTACAAGCTAGTCCTCCACTAATGTCAGTACTGTTCGGATGAAGGGAAGATAAGCTACTCAGAGACCGGAAATACTTCATCAACCCCGCCTGCTGAGGACAACGTGACTGTGCGGGCGTACGAATTGTAGCTTGTTTGGGTGTTTCGCTGTTTAACGCCTCGATCAGCAATATTCCAGCTATATGGTGGCAGTCTGTAAATAATCGAGTCTGGATCAGACAATCCAGTGATCAACAGCATGGGAATTAATGTACACAACTGGGATACGATGACATGTGTCAACCAAGTCAGTGAGCCTGACCACCCGTTGGTCACCTCTCACGAAAAGCATGCGTTACTGAAGATCAATTCTAAAGCGGTCACCGCCTGTAGGCGTACACATAGTACTCTGCTCAGGGCAAGCAGTACTGGTTTGTTTGTTGTCTGTTAGCTGTTTGTCTAATGCCATTCCCAGCAATACCCCAACTGCATGATCGAGTATAGACCAGACAACCCTACGGGGCATATCATGATCATCGATTTGGAAACGAGGACTTGCATAAACCAAGTCAGGGAGTTTGAGCCCGTGGTGCCGTTCCACTAACCGATCTTAGCCCTATGCCAATCGTAAACCCCTAAAATCCCAATCTTAGCGTGACGTTACGATCGGCATACCGTTCCACTAACCGATCTTAGCCCTACGCTAATCGTAAACCCCTAAAATCCCAATCTTAGCGTGACGTTACGATCGGCATACCGTTCCACTAACCAATCTTAGCCCTACGCCAATCGTAAACCCCTAATATCCCAATCTTAGCGTGACGTTACGATCGGCATACCGTTCCACTAACCAATCTTACCTAAGTCAATCGTAAAGTTAAGATTCAAAGTCTAAGTTGCTCATGACCAACTTAGGATAGCTAAAATCAATCGTAGAGAAACCAAAATGCTGGTTTTCCTATTCTATGTGTAAAATAAGAGCATTTCACCGTGAGCGTCCCCTAAAATCCCCCATGAAATGAATTTGTATATTTCTGTGATGTAAAGAAACACTGCACTGAAGCCTTACAAATGTCAGGCCAGTCTGACCACTGTCGTCATGGGAACACAACCGAGCGAGTCGGTGTAACACATTTGTACAACAATATTGCAACGTCATGGGACAGCTGTGAAGTGAACAATGTTCTGAAGCAAAAAGATACAAATATGTTTGATTTCACTGCGCATATTTGGTGGGGGATTCTAAAGGCAGGCCGCGTGTTATTCAAGACCACTGACAGATTCTACATACACGACTTGTTTATTCTGATTGACAAGGGTCAGGCACATATTAAAAGCTCTGACACTACTGACATTTTTAAAGTTCAGACTTAAAACCTGTTCTCAGTATATTACTTATAATCTCGGCAGTAAATACTCTCGTGTAAATTATCTGTACATAACGCTTTGCGCATGCCCCAGGATGTGGAATAGGCGCACTATAAATATACATTTATTATTATTATATAATGCCTGATACCCAGCGTTCACACACACTTGCACCTGAAACCAAGGTGCTCACTACCCTAATATTTTGCTCTGGGTTTTTTCTCCACGTTTACACTTGGTTGGAAAAATACCCATGAAGGCCCGGATTAGAATATTGAACTTCAATAACCCATGCTTGTCGTAAGAGGCCACTAACGGGATCGGGTGGTCAGACTTGCTGACTTGGTTGACACATGTCTTCGGTTCCCAACTGCGCAGATCGATGCTCATGCAATATAATCACAAGGTTGTCTCGTCCAGACTTGATTATTTATAGGTAAGATACATTAGTCCAGTCAATTTATGAGAATACCCACCACAAATTGCAACAGAAATGATTTCAACTGTTTTAAGACCCTGAAGCATTCCTTTATAACATATAAAAAGTCTAGGAAAATCTCAGTGGTGGAACAAGGTCAAATTCGACCCTCAAGGTTATAGGGGTCATCTTCACTTTCGAAATCTTAGATATAAATGCAAACGTTTTTGTAATCTACTTAATTGTGTCATGTTATATATCAAATTAAAGCTCAGATTACAGGCTTTTCAGATATACATTTATATATTCAGAAATAAGGATAAGTCTCATCATATTGCTCTTTTTTAAAAAAAAAACATTCCGAAAAATATGAAAATCGTATCTGGAAATCCACATGTATATGTATGTTACGATTATGCCAAAATATTCATTTTTCAATTGTTTGACAATTTTTAACGTGAAGAAATATTGTGATGAATATGAATCAACCAATAGTCATTCCAAATAATAATGAAATAGAATGAACGATCAATGTTGTATATCAACACATTTTCATCAAGTACAAGGATAGGATCCTTTTGCCATCTCTTTTCCATCCCCATTCTGTCACAAAGTGGCTGAAAAACAATGTCACATCAAATGACAATGATAATTTCCAGTGAGCCTTCATCCAGTGTTTTTAAGAACGTCGTCCTAGTCCATAAGGCTTGGAGGAATTCACGCACGGATAAGCGTTTTTGGATGCATTGGAAACATCATGTCTGGATCGGTTCTGTTTGAACTTCTGGTATATGCCAGTAGCACAGTTAGTGACATACTAACAAGGAAAGTTGTTGCCAGAGCTATTCGAGCTCACTTTCTTGTAGACACAGCTCTCAATGGTCTGTTGGTATCAAGAACTTTTAATGTGAGCCTTCCTAGCTTCCGTAAACCTTCTGATGAAGCCGACCTTGCCACTCCCCTTCACTGATGATGAGGATCTCAACATGCGACAGTGCTGTAAAATGAGCTGGTGAGTGAATCCTTGACTGTTGGGGAAGTATCTTCTTCAAACACATTAGAAAGCATTCACCGTCGTGTTAACCAAGAAAAAGATGCGCTTAGCAATATGAGGACAGCAAAACTTTGGATCCAGTACATGAACATGGTGAATATCTTACGGAATTTCATTAAAGCTGAAAGATAAGGAAATTGGAAGATGCACCTAAAGTCTATTGCTGAGATGTTGCCATTATTTGCAGCAGCTGGTCATAACTTGTACACCAAAGCAGTTCAATTGTACCTTCAGATGATGACCTGTAACATATGTTATATTTGGAATTACACTTTCTTTGTAAAGTACAGATTCTAGTACTTTTGTTGGGTTAAGTCCCATCCGGGAATCGAACCCACACCATCAGAGTCAAGCACCTAATCGCCAGCACACAAAGTCAGACGCCTAGACCCCTCAGCCACCGCAGCTTCCACAAACATGGAAGTCGGACAACTGGTAGTCTGGACTGCGGACTTTGTGTACCCCTCTGATAAGTGTTAATTGGCACAGCTCCCACGACCGAAAGCTATGAAATACACAATGTCATTTAGAAAGTGGTCAAATGTAACATATGTTATATTTGGGATTACACTTTCCTTTGTGGAAGCCGCTGTGGCTGAGCGGTCTAGGCGTCTGACTTTGTGTGCTGGCGGTTAGGTGCCTGACTCTGAGGGTGTGGGTTCGAATCCCGGATGGGACTCAACCCAACAAAAGTACTAGAATCTGTACTTTACAAAGAAAGTGTAATCCCAAATATAACAAATGTTACATTGGGGCACATTCTAAATGGCATTGTGTAGTTCATAGATGATGACCTCCCTGCAAGACACATCCCAAGACCCTTGAACTCTTCAACTCAGGTCATCATGTTATCCGCCGCTCCAATTGTTATTGGGGAGGATTTCCAACAGATCTTGTTGATTGAACAGGTGCTCATGCGGAACATGAAAACAAATGGAGGACTTACAAAGGGGGCAGGCATGTCTGAAACGCAGAAGCTTGTGTCAATGTCATCATGCATTGAAGTCAGCAATGCCATGAGTGATCTTACAAGTAGTGGAAACAGAAACTCTGAACTACACATGGACATGTCTAATGCAAGACAGGAGAGACAAGAATGATGCCATGAAACTTCTCCATTTCCTTCATGACAGAGGCCCTTTCAAACAAGGTCCTGACCTCAGAAACACTGCAAATGGAGTTTTCGCAAGTGAAACTGTGAATGCAGATGATGCATGTTGAGTTTGGTAACTCTTTTGTGGACTCTATGACACCATAAGATGAAGAAATTTGTACATTGATCCAGTTTTATTGTTTCAAAGGTTTCTGATTGCCGATAGCCAGTCAACAACCTCCAATTTTTGCTAAAGTTGAACTTTGCAGTTATCCACCTGCACTGTTTGATTCTCCCTCTTTCCTGAAGGAAGCAAGCAAACCTGCCATGGCTTCATTCATATAAAAAATTGGATGATGGTGTTTCCCGTGGTCCAGCTTCTGATGCTGTGTATGTATCTCGATGGCGGGGCTTTGCTGCATACTCTACCTTGGCCACGTACTGCACATATGTCAAAAGACACTATGACAGAGATACTGTTGTGTTGAATGGATACTCAAGTTCATGGGCAAAGTATACAGCACAAATGAGACGGACTGGTGGACTTAAATTTGGTTAAATTTGATGAGAGTATGATCTTACAATCAAAGAAAGAGTCATTCCAGGCCAATGTTCAGAACAAACAACGGTTCATCATGATGATGTGTTCCTATCTAGAAGCTGACTGATGTCACACAGTTCAAGCCACTGGTGATGCTGATGTTGTGATATTTCAAACAGCAGTTTCACTGGCATGCCAGTCATAATCAGTTCTCATAGGGGACGACATGGATCTGCTGGTGACACAAATCTGGACTTGCAGTCAACACCCAAGAAAAGTTCTTTAAAAAGAATTCCATTTTGGAACATCAATGACACCAAGAAGAAGCATGAAGCATTGTTGTTCATACATCCTGTCTTAGGCTGTGGTACGACATCAAGAATCCATAGAATATGAACAGCAAAACAAATCATTCAAGCTGGAGGGAAGGCCATGGGTTGTCTCTTGTATGGAGAAACAGGTGAAAGTGTGAACTTACTCACAGACGTTTTTGTGACAAAATAGCTTCAAGCCAGATGCATGTTTATCCTAAGAATCGTCCACCAACCTCAACAGCATTCAAGTGTCAGTCGCCGGGCTTACTTTCAGATTCAAGAGTTGAAAGGAAATTACCATCCGCTTGTTTGACAGATTAAGGATGGAAAAGAGATTGCAAAAGGATCCTAACCTTGCAGATCTTCCCCCAGCTCCACAGGAACTGTTGACAATTATCATATGCAACTGTAAAACAAATATTTGCAATTCTCAAAGATGCACATGTAAGAGACTTGTGCAGTTTGTGCCGTGGCTGTGCATGTCTGAGTGCTCAAATGGCTTGACCTCAGTGATGAATGATGCAATCAGAGAACTGTTGTAAAATAATTTGGAAAAGGACGTTGCCATTCTGTAAAACAAGATTAGCTAATGAATGCAGGTAATTCATAATGAAATACCATTTATGAAGTTGAGTACTCTTTTACATAAGTTTCAATCGACAAAATGACTTGTTTTTCATCATTGTACTTGATGAAAATGTGTTGATATAAAACGCTTATCCGTGCGTGAATTCCTCCAAGCCTTATGGACTAGGACGACGTTCTTAAAAACACTGGATGAAGGCTCACTGGAAATTATCATTGTCATTTGATGTGACATTGTTTTTCAGCCACTTTGTGACAGAATGGGGATGGAAAAGAGATGGCAAAAGGATCCTATCCTTGTACTTGATGAAAATGTGTTGATATACAACATTGATCGTTCATTCTATTTCATAATTATTTGGAATGACTATTGGTTGATACATATTCATCATAATATTTCTTCATATTAAAAATTGTGACACAATTGAAAAATGAATTTTTTGGCATAATCGTAACATACATATACATGTGGATGTCCTGATACGATTTTCATATTTTTAGGAATTATTTTTTAAACAATACAACAATAGGATAAGATTAATATTTATTAAACCATATATTTCTGAAAAGCCTGTAATCTGAGCTTTAATTTGATATATAACATGACACAATAGACCGATCCAGTCCCGGCCGATAAGCCCCACCCACTTCGTTTTTGACGTTAGGGGGGACAACCACTGACAAATCACAATGGCGTCACCGCCGGCGAAACGTTGCGTGATTGCGAACGTTGTTGATGAATTCTGCTTGTGATACTTTGGTATCCGTCGTTTGTGAATGTTATTTAAAGAGGCAAGTTATACGTATGTGATTTTTTATATATTTTTAGCTGGCAGATAACAACTGGCGAGTGAAAATGAGTTATATGCCTGATGAAAAAGCGTCTCGACTAGCTGCTGAGACTGTAGGAAGCGTAATTTCTTTCGAATCAATTAATCTATCTGGCAATTCACCTCCGGCACAGATATTAGCAGGGGAAGGATAACTGAATTTTGTTGTTTGGGTTTATAATTTTATAAAACTCGTGAACACAACCACATGTTCATGTTGCAGATCTTTCGGTATCTATAAATCGATTTTCAACACTGCGCGTGGCGCTGTTCAAATTTAGTTCAATAATCTGAAAACATAGGTTTCTATCTTTTAATGAATTAAGAGAATGGTAAATAAAAAGCAGAAAATATTTCCCGTCTACTACTTCATGCACCTTATTTGTCTGTACAATTAATGTAAACAAATCAATCACAGCATAACCTATTTGATCTAATTTGGAAATCTGGAAAAGGTTATTGGGCTTGTAAACAATATGTTTCCATGGAGATATCTGGACATACCCAGAAGCAAATATTCATCAGCTGATCTGCAGCAACTCTCAGTAAAGTTTCTCTCTTCAAAATCTGTACACCATGATAAAATGACACTGAATATAAGGAAATCATTTTTGTAATCATCATTTCCATTCAATTTTTCTGTATTTTTTTTATTCTACTTTGTTGTGGAATCCTAATTTACATACAAACTTCCATAATACTGGACTTCATGAACTGCCAGCGTTTATGTACAGGTATGTCACAGCACCAGAACACAAAGAAGATCCAAGATACAGTCTGCACCTGTACACTAGCTGACCACTCTTCCAGAAATAGGAAACATGTGATGCAAAATTTTGGAACAGAGAATCCACAGTTATCCGAACAATTAACTAGCACTGAAATAGAATGGTACACAAAATACAAATGAAGATCTATTGTTTTTTCATCAGAGATGTTTAACTGTTAACTACTAGTGTAAATAAGGTGCAAAGAATATATCCTATGTTCAAAGCATTCTGTCAATACAATTACATATTGACATTATTGCTTCTTAATTAAACAATGATAATCTTTGTTTTATTAGATCCGAGATTATATCCCTAGAGGACATAACACTGATTTTGATCTATTTCCTCTTCTGAGATACTTACTGGTGTCATAATAATTATAGTAAAGTTAATTCAAAATTTGGTAAAAGTCATAACAAAGGTTTAGGAAAACAGACATAAAAATGTCCTGAAGCGTTCACCTCCTACAAACCAGTGTGCAATTTAATATGAAGCTCATTTTGCAAATAATCATCAACAAACCTTGAACAATTTGTCCAAATCCACCATCTTAATAACCACTAGCTTTGGCTCAGTCTTCAAATAGTAGTAACCTCCTAAAAAACTGATGATTTATCAGAAGAATTACATCAAATATGGGTTAAATATATGTTTCGATCTTTATTCCGTTACATGAAAAGTCACCTGAGATTTTTGTAAGTTATTCTGTTCTAGGACTGGATAATGCCTGACCAGGGTTTGATCAAAACGTAGCCTTTGCTTTTTCAAATTTTCTGGATGTTGAAATAACTTTAATGAGTTATGATACTAGCAATCACTTTCAGAATGATCTTATTAGTAAATGTAGTATTTAAAAAAAACATCTAAAAGCAGGAGCCAAGTTAATACTAAGTGATTGTCCATCCATGATATGTATGGTGTTTGTTTGCCTAGTTCTGCCTTAAAATCTAAAAAAATCTGATATGTCAATCAATTAAATAATTATTTATTATTGATTATTGATTAGATTATTATTAATTTTATTACCCTTCCACGTTTACAAAAAAGCAAGATTCTTAAAACATACCTTGCTATCATTTCCAGTGAATTAATCAAAATTACAGTTGTAATATTACTCCTAAAATGTACCATTATATGTGAATAATTTATGTTGCAACAAAACTTCAAATACTGCAGTAATGTACTCATAATTAAGATATACACTTTATTTCACTCCGTCCAATACTCCATAAAGTCACATAGTTTTCGTATTCAATCAACATGGAATATAATTCAGTTCAAAGTCCCATGCAACTCTATACAAAAAATCTGAAATATTTAAAGCTTGGTTTTATAGGTACTCATATGAACTAATTTTGATACTTGGATATTGCATGATAGGCAACTGCTGACACTGACAATATTTCCGTTTGAATAAAAAATATTACTCCTCGAATATTTTGCTCTGTTAACAAGATACTGTAGGCCTTCAGATTGTGCTTATGAAACTTAAAACATCCTAAAATGTGTGACAAATTGAAGAATATCTTAGAGCGAAGGGGGACAATATCCGCCACATTGTTCTTTCATGTAACAAGTTTTGCTATTTCGGTTGACCCTAACCGAAATAAAGATTTGTTTACATTGTGTCACGGCTTTCTCGCCTGTCTCATTTGAGCTTTATGGCGTATCAACCCAATGCCTAGTAGTGACTAAAAACGTTAAGCAAAAACAATTTTGTAGTTACAAGAATTGTCCGTGTTTATAACACTTGCAAAGTCATAAACTGCTATTTGTTGTCATCAGTTGGTAATGATTTTGCACATGTGCAAAAGTGTGGAAATCCGTGCAAATTCTCATCAGCAGGCAGACGTAGGTTTCCTGAACGATGGTGCAGACATTTAACGGATCGTTAGGCCTATTGCGTTTCTTGATCCGCCTCCATTTTTGTTGTCTTGACCGCAATGGTTTTGTTAAGGTGCACATCAAATCGCAGCAATATGTAATAAATATAGCGAGTGTAAATGGCATAATTCGAAGCACATCGCTTCGGATGCATCGTTTGACCCCGGAAATAAGTCTGACAAATCCACACTGCGCGCCCGGCCTGCTGATTGGCCAAAATTGACGCATGCGCCAGTTTTGATTGACAGACTGGATCGGTCTATTAAGTAGATCACAAAAACGTTTGCATTTATATCTAAGATTTCGAAAGTGAAGATGACCCCTATGACCTTGAGGGTCGAATTTGACCTTGTTCCACCACTGAGATTTTCCTAGACTTTTTATATGTTATAAAGGAATGCTTCGGGGTCTTAAAACAGTTGAAATCATTTCTGTTGCAATTTGTGGTGGGTTAGGTCAAAATCTAACCAGGATGACTGGACTACATAGCGTTCACTAACATGAACGCTCATGTTAGTGAACACTATGCATCTTAATTAGCTAGATTATTTACAGACCACCGCGATATAGCTGGACTATTGCTGAGTGCGGCGTAAATCTAAACTCACTCACTCACTCAGTTGGTTCTTAAACTACTTCCATCATTTGCTAGACTATGCAAAGGGAAATAACTCGTGCCTCGCATTCCTCTATCTCTCGCACGAAAGAGTCTCGATCTAAGCTTGGATCGGATCGTAAGATCGGGACCGGCTACGATCGGCCTAAGATCGGTTAGTGGAACGGGTGTAACTTTTAGCTAAGGCGATTGTAAAATTGGCATAACTTGCTAAGATTGAGTGAGTGAGTGAGTGAGTTTAGTTTTACGCCGCACTCAGCAATATTCCAGCTATATGGCTGCGGTCTGTAAATACTCGAGTCTGGACCAGACCATCCAGTGATCAACAGCATGAGCAACGATCTACGCAATTGGGAACCGATGACATGTGTCAACCAAGTCAGGGAAACTGATCTACCGATCCCGTGAGTCGCCTCTTACGACAAGATAGTCGCCTTTTTATGGCAAGCACATGGGTTGCTGAAGACCTATTCTACCCCGGATCTTCACGGGTCTGCTAAGATTGATCTTAGATAAGATCGGTTAGTGGAACGGCACCCTGGTCTCGCTAGTAACAACTTACAATATGCATGTATGGTTTGTTAGTGCTGATTCTAACCCGGGAGTGAGTGAGTGAGTTTAGGTTTACGCCGCACTCGGCAATATTCCAGCTATATGGCGCCGGTCTGTAAATAGTCGAGTCTGGCCAGACAATCCAGTGATCAACAGCATGATCTGCATGCTAGATCAACATCGATCTGCACAATTGGGAACCGATGACATGTGTCAACTTAGTCAGTGAGCCTGACTACCCGATCCCGTTAGTCGCCTCTTTCGACAAGCATGGGTTACTGAAGGCACATTCTAACCCGGATCATCACGGGTATTCTAACCTGGGTGTTCACGGGGTACATACATGTAGCATCATTGTGAATGAATGTAGTTAATCACCGCACTTCGCAATAACCTAGCTTATTCACGGAGGGTCTAACAATATCTGAATGGTTTGTGTTTTACCTGGACTTAGAATCAATACCTTACCGTACAAGAATACAAGTGGGAACATTTAATCTGAACGAATGATTTCAGCGTTACCGCGGCCGATTGAGTTGGACTTTAAAGCAAATGAGTAACTTGGGTTTTACCGCCACTGAGTGAGTTGCGCTTTAAAGCAATGGAGTGATTTGCTCTACTACGTAACTGGAGTGAGGCTGCCTTTAAAACAAAATGAACGAGTTGGGATTCATCACAACGGAGCCCAGTTTTACCAGAAGTGACTGAATCAGTTTTACCTCAGCAGCCTGAGTTGAATGTAACCATGTCATTGTAAGTGGGACCTAAGACATACAAGTTACTCCTCAGTGTGTGTAACTACTCTGACTGTGTGCACGTACAGTGACAGATACACCCAGCAGCAGGATGACGTGGTGAGTCAGCCACACGGAGAGACACATGATGCGCACAATGACTGCTCAATGTTTTAGAGCTGCATGGTAATCGTGACATCAGATCTTCCACAGACTGTTAATGCTTAGGTCTGGGAAATTGTGATGTCTAGCTGACACTGGCGTTTGTGATAATGGAGCTGCTGAGAAAGGTTTACACAGTAACGTGGAAGTAAAACTGTATGTGTAGGAATGACTATACATTTTAACACAGTGATTGTGTACAATCAACACATTTAGACAGCCAATATGTACAGTCAACACATTTAGACAGACAATATGTACAGTCAACACATTTAGACACCCAGTATGTACAGTCAACACATTCAGACACCCAGTATGTACAGTCAACACATTTAGACAGTCAGTATGTACAGTCAACTGACTGACTGAGTTTAGTTTTACGCTGCTTTTAGCAATATTCTAGCAATATCACGGCGGGGGACAGCAGAAATGGGCTTAACACATTGTGCCCATGTGGGGAATCGAACCCGGGCCTTCGGCGTGACGAGCCAACGCTTTAACCACTAGGCTACCCCACCGCCCCCTGTACAGTCAACACATTTAGACACCGAGTATGTACAGTCAACACATTTAGACAACCAGTATGTACAGTCAACATATTTAGACACCAAGTATGTACAGTCAACATATTCAGACACATGCCTCTTCCGAAATCACTGGAAACATGGACACACAAGACATTTTATGGGCGTCATAAACAGCATAAACAGAGAAATTATGTTATCGACATCCACCATCTACTGGAAACATATTATTCTAGGATACCCAGCGCGTACAACGGCAATGACACCACAATCTTTCCGTAGCTATCACACACATTTCACATCACTATCACTCAACACGTAACATCTCCATCAAAAACATCTCACACACACACACACACACACACACACACACACACACACACACACACACACACTCTCTCTCTCTCTCTCTCTCTCTCTCACACACACACACACCAGGGTACTGTGCCCCATCCACTGAGCCCCTCAACACTCATGCTCAAATAGTAATTGCCCCGCAATGTTACTCATCCCCTCAACCCGTGATTTGAAACAAGTCATCACATCAGCGCCACATGACATCTCTCTCCTGAACACGACGCGCCCGGGCACACTTAACGCAAGGAAATCCCTCCCTATACGCCACAACCAAGCACTCAAATACACCAGCACCCGTAAACGTCACACAGACCCATAAATGGAGCCCTTGGACATCACGCCCCTCTTAACATCACACACACCCGTATACATCACAAGCCATCCACGCCACACCCGCCCAAACACACCACGCCCTGCAACATCACACCCGCCACTTCAACATTCTCACCCCACAAAACATACGATCAGCTAGATTTGATTTTGTGAAACAGTAATGACTTGCGTTAACGTTTATATGCGAATATGTGAACCTGTCACGTGTCATATCATATGTACGAATGACTTGTATTTATTTATTGTAATATGGTGTTGTGACTGGGTCATCTCCCCACTCCATTATGTGGGAGTTAGATGTCCGCAAGGCTGCAATCTCTTTGACGTCAGCGACAACCTTCACCTCATACACCAGGTAAGCATGTGGCAACACCTTCCACTTCAATTGCGCAATATCGTTGCTGGAGTACAATACAAATGATTGCTGTAGTACAATACAAGTGATTACTTTAGTTCATAAACTGAGCCCTATGACGATATGAGGTTTCACAATCCATCTTGGCTTAAGACACTGACCTGCGTGTTTTGTATGCGCGGTAGATGATACATTGGCATGCATGTCATGTGAGTGAGTGAGTGAATGAATATACAGTTTTACGACGACCTTAGCAATATTCCAGCAATATCACAGCGAGGGACACCAGAAATGGGCTTCTCTCTTTGTACCCGTGTGGGGAATCGAACCTGGGTCTTCGATGTGACGAGAGAACGCTATAACCACTAGGCTAACCCATGGCTATGGACGCACATATGATCCATTGCTCTATATGTACATAGTCCTTGTTTTGTATGCAAAAGGTCCCTTAGTTTTTATGCTATATGCGTGATATGACCCATTTTCTTGTTTAGTGAGCACGACATTTCATCGATTGTATCCGCTTGATATGATCCATTTATTTGATTGTTTTGTTAGCAAGTGATTAGATGCAGTGGCATATGTATATCGTATGCATTTAATTGGATCTGCGGGCTTGTGTCTTTGGTTTCATTTAATTGGTTTGTATCACTGTATGCTCGGCGGGATCGGGTGATCAGGCTCGCTGACTTGGTTGTCACATGTCATAGTATTTCAATTGCGTGGATCGATGCTCATGATGTTGATCACTGGGTTGTCTGGTCCAGACTCGAATATTTACATACCGCCGCCATAAACTGTAATATTGCCGAGTGCGGAGTAAAACTGAACTCACTCTTTGGTATGCGTGTTGTATAGGCGCGTGATTTGAAGAGTGTTTTGTAAGCACGTGAGTTGACCCTTTGACATGCGTTTTACATATAAAGGTCAGTTGATCCATGATGGACCGACCTGTCTGTTGTGTGTGCACCTGCATGATGTGACATGATCCATTACATTATGTGTTTTCAATGCGCTATACAATGCATTTAACAAAGTGTGATTTGTGCGAAAATGACAAGATCATTTAACAAGTGTGATTTTTTTGGACGTGATATGATCCATTAACAAGTGGGATTTGTGTGAAGATGATATGATCTATCAACTTGTTTGTATTGTCTACATGTAATGTTAGCCACTGACCTCGGTGTGTAGTTTCCACGAGACGAGACACGATGACCTGTCTGTTTTGCTTCTCTATACCAGGATGTAAACATGATATCATGCCCTATTGCACCTTGTACATTAACCTTTCGTCACTATGGTTACACGTGTTTAATTGCTGATGCTACCGGAGGGGCAGGAGATGCATGATTTCCATTTTCCGGAATATCTTGTGTCATTACTGTTTTTTTATTTTCCCTTTTCACCGAACGAATCGTCAAGACTGGGAATAAATCTGCACAATAAAAAACGAAACGAACCGAAACGAACGGAAATGAAACGAAACGAAACGAAGCGAAATGAAACTGACCTGACCTGACCTGACCTGACCTGACCTGACCTGAACAGAACTCAGTGAGTGAGTATGGTTTTATTGCAATATTTCAGCAATATCACGGCGGGGTGCCCATAAATGGGTTTCATACATGTGTAGAATTGAACCCATGTAATCGATGTACCCATGTCAGGAATGAAACCCCTGTCTTCATCATGACGAGCGGACGCTTTACCCATTAGGCTACCCCACCGCCCCTAGAACAGAACCGAACTTAACAAGCATAAATATTAACCGGCGGCCAGTGATGGCGGTGGGCAGACCTGTATCCAGCCAAATGCTGCTAAAAACGCTACTCAGCTATTTGTAAAGTCTTTGCGCTTGTCAACTCTTAAGACTTCTATTCCATTCTCCGCACAGGTACAATGCGTGAAACCCATTTCTGATGTCCACCGCCGTGATATTGCTGGGATTTTGCTAAAAGCAACTAAAACAATACTCACTCACTCACTCAAGTCAAGCTGGGTCACACCGACCGGAATTTGATTTCGCTCTGTGCTCTGAAGGTAGAGATAATACCCGAGGTGTTGTGATACGGTATATATTATCAATACGCCCGCGAATATAAGCGTGTTATCAAGCATGTGACAGGGGATGGGCAATGGTGTATGTGTGGGTTGATATTCAGTTGATTTTAAACCGACGTGTAAATTGTGGAGAAGTATTACAACTAGTCGGCCTGGGAGTATGTGTGGTGAGTTGTTTTTACCTGTAACGTTTTCTATAGAAGGGTCTCGGTTACGCCTACCACCACGTAAGTACGCTGATATAGATCTTATGCACTCACGATTGTTATCCGTTATTAACCGATCAACGGTGCACCGCCTCCCGTGAAAATTAGCGAGAGCATATGGCTAAGCGCACTTGAGCAGAGATATCTTTGGATACGAAGCGCTATATAAATGTCCAATTTATTATTATTACATATTTGCTAAGTCTGGATGACACCCCAATTACCATGGACATCCTCGTTTTCTGAGTGCTGGCCATTGTGTCTTACTTTGGTAGTGGGGGTTCGAATCAGGGATGTGACGCAACCAAGAAATATGTTCTAGAATCTGTACTATCACGTAAAAATGTAATCCCAAATATAACATATGTTGGATCGTCCTTATCATTGGTATTGTTTCTGTAATCTTCGTAATTATCGGAATTTCCACCAATACCACCACCACATGTGTCGTTAAGTCAAAACGCGACGGTTGAAGCAGCCCTGAGGGTAAACTTGGCTCGCAAAATGAAAACGTGGGTTCGAGTCGAGGCTATGCTTTGAACACTCCCCAGATAAGACTGGACATGTATGATTCTGTGACCACTCGTTACATCAAACATGTACATGCCGGATCCGCTGATGACTCTCCTGATAAGAAACTGGTATGTGTAACCCTGTCCTCTGCATATCAAACACGGCCATGTCTAATGATAACATATCCCCTGGCAATATCACGCATATGTTTGACGCACCGCAACTATAAAGGCCAAACACGATATCACACTCCGGCGCAGTGATGACTTAGCATAACATCACTGCCACAGGCTAATTTGCATATCACGTGACCGGACTTTTCTCTTGTTTGTAAACAAACGCGCATATTCATAATAAGCGGAGACTGGCCTCTTCACAACGTTTTACATTGTTACATATATATTCTTCCACAACTGCGACAGTAATGTTTATGACAGTACATATTTAGATATCAAACTGGCTGCATCGTTTTCTCTCTGTTGGCTTCGATGACTGCACGTGGAGCCGTACAACTATGTAAACAAAGGATCGCTA
The DNA here is from genome assembly GCF_003918875.1 of Haliotis rubra. NCBI lineage: Eukaryota > Metazoa > Mollusca > Gastropoda > Lepetellida > Haliotidae > Haliotis > Haliotis rubra. The sequence goes on along the minus strand of NW_025767386.1, from coordinate 327,678 downwards.
CGCAAATCGAAATAGTGTTACATGTTTTAGGATTATTTTCTCAGTGAAACTAAACCATTCTAACAAAGATGATAAATTAGATGCGCAGACTCGTCAAAAATAAAATAGTTAAGGAATATGTAGATAATATTGACTGGACGGTGCAAGATGTGACGAAACGTCACATCTTTCTGGCCTGTGGCAGATGTACTATGCTGGCTTTCCGCATGGAACTCTGGGTAGGAGAGTGACACGATATGTCTGATGCAGTGTCAACTACGAGGGCTGTTCAACAAGTTATGGCAACACTGTATCTCTGTATATCAAATATAACCTCTGCACATTTAGCATCTATGGGAAGCCTCAGATGAGATCTAATCAACTTACGTTTGTGACGTCATATCCAATATGAAAAGTGGTTATGACGTCACAATGTGATGATGTCATAACTCTGATTAAAAAAGATGAAGTTCAGTAAGAACCTTCGCTTCTATGTTTTCATGAGATCACAGTTTTCTAATGATGCGACCAAAATCCATGTAGATTTGGTTAATGTGTGTATGGACTAAGCTCCATCATATAGGACAGTTGCTTGGTGGTTGAGTGAATTCAATCATGGGAAGACCTTACTTTATGATGAACACCGCTCAGGACGTCCAATATCAGTTATGAACGAGGAGGTAATGACAAGTGTCCTGAAATACATTGGTGAAGATCCACATGCAATTGTGCGTGAAATTTAGTTCATCATTGGACATATCACTTGGCAGCACCCACTCAATCTTTCATGACCACTTGAAGTTAAGGAAGATTTGTGCTCGTTGGGTACCTCATGTGATGACCCCTGAACAGAAACAACGAAGGCTTCAAATGGACCATTGGACCAAATGGACATCGTCACTGGTGACGAGACTTGGATTTACTTTTATGGTATCCCCAACAAGTGTTCTAACATGATGTGGATGGGTAAGGAAAATCAGCGTCCAGTGGTGGTCAAGCCAGGATTTCAGAGCAGGGAGAGACTTTTTTCTATTTTTTTCAACTATGAAGGGCCAGGAATTGTTGATATTGTTGACGAGTACTGTTACTGGCACCTACTACTGCAACACTGTCCTCCCCTGGCTTCATATGGTTCATGCAGTGTGTGATGTGTGAGGTGGGCGATGTGAAATAGGGTTTAACGCCTAATATGACGATGTGCATGCGTGTGTATGTGTATGTGCGGCTGCTTGTACTAGCCCAGACTGAAGCTGGTGTTATAGTGCTAGCCCACTGAGATACCATGCCACAGTGAAGCATGAGTATCCCACTCAGACACATTATACTGACTCCGAGCCGACCAGTCCTTGTTGTACCCATTAATGCCGAGCGCCAGTCAGGGTCCAACAAGTACCATATTTTAACGTCTTTTGGTATGACGCGGTCGGGGATCGAACCCGCGACCTTCCGCTCCCCGGGCGGAGGCTCTAACCACTACACCACGGAGGCGGTCTGTGTGATGTAGGAAAGCATGATATATGTCACATTCAATGGCGACTCTCCAGATCAAACATCGACATGAACGAGTCAGTGTCGGTTTTTAATGTCGAGCAAGGATATGTCCGATTCAGTGTCGGTTCTCAACATAAAGCATAGATATGTCCGATTCAGTGTCGGTTCTCAATGTCGAGCATGGATATGTCCGATTCAGTGTCGGTTCTCAACATAAAGCATTGATATGTCAGATTCATCGTTGGCCCTCAATGCCGAGCATGGATATGTCCGATTCAGTGTCGGTTCTCAATGCCGAGCATGGATATGTCAGATTCAGTGTCGGTTCTCAATGTCGAGCATGGATATGTCCGATTCAGTGTCGGTTCTCAATGTCGAGCATGGATATGTCCGATTCAGTTTCGGTTCTCAATATCGAACATGGATATGTCCGATTCAGTGTCGGTTCTCAATATCGAGCATTGATATGTCCGATTCAGTTTCGGTTCTCAATATCGAACATGGATATGTCCGATTCAGTGTCGGTTCTCAATATCGAGCATTGATATGTCCGATTCATCGTTGGCTCTCAATATCGAGTATGGATATGTCCGATTCATCGTTGGCTCTCCAGGTAAAACACAGATTTGTTTCATTCACTGGCTACTCTCCCGTTTTAACAATTGATTTATGCACGCTTCAGTTTCCACTTTCCAGATAAGAAAATGGGCATATGTGGCCAGTCTTCAGATAAATGAAGGGTATATTGGCGACTTGTTTTGTTGTCTCGTGAGGTATAATCTAAGAAACTTTACACAAGCTTGTTTAACTTTCATATCACATGAACTGTCAACATCGTTCGTTAAACACGGTTAAGTCAGACGAATTGATCGTTTTAGGAAAACATTTGGGTGTTAGCATGCAGGGGAGATTTGACACATTAAAGACACGGTAATTTCTTTAACGCTACTTTTCCAAAAAAAAGGGAAGCGCATCGTACATTCTGTATTTCTCTCTTGTTTGAGTGGCATTTTAGAAGTTGAGACGTACAATATATAACAAGTTTTATGGATAACAACTTCTTTATTTTCGTGAGTGCGACGTTTCGATACAGATTCTTGTACCGTTGTAGATTATACCTCACGAGAAACTCTTGCGACAACGGTACAAGAATCTGTATCGAAACGTCGTTGTTATCCATAAAACTTGTTATATATTGTGTATTTCTCTCGCCTTACCCCACCCTGAAGCCACCAGTAACTACGGCTACCTGCCCCACACGACTGCTACAGCAACTTCACCGGTGACTGTATTGACGAGGCTGACACATTTTTCAATACCCAAACTGTATTTACCCGACGTTGAGTGGTTAAGGTGGTTGCTCCTCACTCCGAAAGCCCGGGTTCGCTTCTGGGTTCCCCGCTGCGGCGTCTTTTGAATATTGATGAACGCGGCGTAAAATTGTATTCACACAATTACTACAGGATGGACGGAGCATCTTCCTGTTTCACATAGTTACTACACATTTCACATAGTTACTTCCTGTTTCACATAGTTACTACACATGTCACATAGTTACTACACATGTCACATAGTTACTTCATGTTTCACATAGTTACTTCACATTTCACATAGTTACTTCATGTTTCACATAGTTACTACACATTTCACATAGTTACTTCATGTTTCACATTGTTACTACACATTTCACATAGTTACTTCATGTTTCACATAGTTACTTCACATTTCACTTAGTTACTTCATGTTTCACATGGTTACTTCACATTTCACATAGTTACTTCATGTTTCACATAGTTACTTCATGTTTCACATAGTTACTTCACATTTCTCGTTTTGGAGGTGAGGTGAAATGGCGTTTAACGTCGTACTTAAGAATATTTCGCTCATATGACGACGTCCATGCGTGTGTATGTGTATGTGCGGCTGCCTGTACTAGCCCAGACTTAAGCTGGTTTTATAATTCTAGCCCACTGAGATCCGAGCCGACCAGGCCTTGTTGTACCCATTAATGCCGAGCGCCAGGCTGGGACCAACAAGTACCATAATTTAACGTCTTTTGGTATTACGCGGCCGGGGATCGAACCCGCGACCTTCCGCTCTCCGGACGGATTCTCGTCTTGGACATTTGCCAAGAATTAAACCAGGTAACGTTGGCTTCTCTTATAAGTTATATTTCATAATGTGAGCAACGGACACAGGTATCTTTCGTTATATGTAATATATGTCATTAACTGTTAATTGTGAGATAAGATGAAATGTGCGGCAATTTCGCACATAAAATAATTTTGCTCCCAGTGCAACGTGCATACTCGTGGGTGTGTGTTTTTAATTCTATTCCTGATTAATGTCGGTTATTTCGTTGTCGTTTTTAATGCGCCAGGCTAATAATACACCATGCCCGAACTTAACACGGATATATCACTCGGACAAGGCTTCCTAGCAACTGGTGAACGAGGACGTCTTTTATCGCATTATAGTATAGCACCAGGTAAGGTAACAATAATTACCTTCTCTTAATGTCAGCGATATGACGTGGCATGGGATCAAACCACCGATCCTCCACTGTGGGCGGACCCTCTGTCCGTTAGACGATGGTGACGAAATAGTGAAGTGATAGGGAAAACTGATAGCTCGCATGATAAACGATAGCAGGTGGACTGGTCTCTAGCTCGGGAAGGCTTATCTAGCTTGGGAACGTCTCTATCACGTTTCACGGAGACCGCACTGTTGCGACACTGTGCAAGATGTTTACTGGAGAGCGCTTTCAAAGCGAGTATATTGAAAGAAATGTTGCAGATGTAGTAATTAAAGAGCTATGACCTACTAACTAATTTTGTAAAATGTGTAACCTCATTCACCTCCCCAAACTCTCACCTGTTCTGAAAATATCTAAAACATACACCTTATACATTTACTTACTCACCTCACTCATGCACGCACGCTCGCTCGCTCGCTCGCACGCATGCACTCACTACTGATAATATCACTACAACTACAACTACCATTACAACTACCACAATTACAACTACTACTACAACTACTACTACTACTGCTACTACTACAACTACTTCTACTACTACAACTACTACTACAACTACTACCACTACAACTACTACTACTATTACTACTACAACTACTACTACAACAACCACTACTACTACTACAACTACTACTACTACTACTACAACTACTACTACTACTACCACTACTACTACTACTACAACAACTACTACTACTACTACTACTACTACAACTACTGCTACTATTACTACTAACAGCACCAGCAACATAAAAATGACGACGATGCAAACTAACTAGAACATAAATAGCAAGGACACAGGACCCCGTCACCTGCCTCGGGTTACAACAAGCAAGCAATACGCGATGTAGCTTCCCTTACAGCGATGATATAAGATAACACATAAACACACCTTATCTGCTAAATAGTCGAGTATGTCTACTATCAAACAATAGAGGTAGGTAGGTACATTGTCTGTCACGCAACCGCTACAACCACACCAGCACTAGACTGTATAAGACCCTGTTTCAAATGAAATTCTCTCTTGGTCTTGCCCACAATCAAACCTCTAGGGCATTTAAATATAGGTTACACATAATCACATTACGTCATGTGTTGTCAGGTTGCATATTTCAGTATGGGTGGAATGTTTAACGTATCCATGCACGAGGTTTCTCAAAATACTCCACCACGTGACTAAGCGTGTTACTTGTTTCAGTTGCGTTTATCAGTCACCCGGAAGGCGACATATTGAGTCAAACAGTAGATGATCGTTTCTGTCTCGCGTTCTGATCACACGGTTGTAGCATACAGGTGAGGCTCTGTTTGAGACAGGTAAGACTTGATTACATGACGGCCAAGGGCGACATTCTCATACTCAGTCGTTGTCATAGTGATCGGACTGTTTGGTCCTGCACGGAGCATCGCCATCACATGTAATTGACTTACATGACTGAAATGACGTATTGAGATATTTCGTTAACGAGTGGGTATAGTTTTAAGCCGCGATATACCTGCATCATCACGCTATGGCCTCTACACATTGTATCCCTAGATGGATTCGCACTCGGGCATTTCGGCGTGTTGCGCCAAGCCTTTAAATGCTACCTCATCATCCCGTGCTGCACAATGAGGTGAGGTGAGGTGAAATTGGATTTAACTTCGTGCTTGAGAATATTTCGCTCATATGACGATGTGCCTACGTGTGTGTGTGTATGTGTGGCTGCTTGTACTAGCCCAGACTTAAGCTGGTTTTATAGTGCTAGCCTACAGAGATACCATGCCGCAGTGAAGCATGGATACCCTACTCAGACACATTATACTGACTCCAAGCCGACCAGTCCTTATTGTACCCATTAATGTCGAGCGCCAGGCAGGGACCAACAAGTACCATATTTTAACGTGTTTTGGTATGACGCGGTCAGGGATCGAACCCGCGACTTTCCGCTCTCCGGGCGGACGCTCTAACCACTACACCACGGAGGCGGTTTGCTGTACAATGAACAAGTCTTTAAAGGCAAATACGTAAGGTATGGAGGCTAAACAAAGGGACGTGAGAAGTTATTCAGTGAGTGAGTTTAGTTTTACGCCGCACCCAACAGTATTCCAGCTATGTGGCAGCTGTCTGTAGATAATCGAGTCTGGACCAAACAATCCAGTGATCAACAGCATGACATTGATCTATGCAAATGGGATACGATGATATTGTCAACCAAGTAAGCGATCCTGACCACCCGACCTCGTTAGTTAGATCTTAAAACAAGCTGAATTCCCTCAATGGTAGTCACCTGAGTGAGTGAGTGAGTTTATATTTAACGTCACATTGGCAATATCTCAGTCATATCGTGATATGTGTAATCCCCACTATAATACATGATACGTTTGATCGCTTTCGATAAGGCCTCTTTTCTACATCGTTGAAATAATGCCGATTCGATGGTAAATTGTAGCCCACTCACTCTAAAAGGCCTCGTGTATTCATCCTTAATTTTATATTTCAGAGTTTAAAAAAGTTAGAAGTAATATCTTCCGAAGCGTATGTGTATTATGCTGTAGCTTGCGTAGATGTCTGCCTATTTACACAAGATAATGAAATTTTTAAAACCTAATGCACATTTGTAAACAGGTGATACAAAAAATACTAAACTCGCCACCTTTTTAAAACAATTTTATGCAATCCATGGTGAGTTCTGGTTTTACACTGGAGCTCGCGTGGTGCTCCGAATAAGTAACCCACTTGTGAGCGTCGTGATAGCTCGACCATACACTGAGATCTGAAAAACGTGGACGGTGGACATCATAAGTGGACTTAACAGACATTACCAATGTTGGAAGTCAAACCTAGTTGGGCAAACTAGGTATGCACACCGACCTGAAAGACAGCATGTTTGGACGATGCTATGTTCTTTTGGAATCTGTAACAGTATTAGTTGACAAATGCTTAGCAGATAATATTGATATTGAGCTGAAGTTAGCCTCAAATAATTTTTGTTGATCTTTGATTCGAACCTCTTAGTTAGGTTACACTTGTAGCATTTAACAACCAAATATAGAAAAAAACAATGTTAATCGTGGAATATAGGTTACACTTGTAGCATTTAACAACCAAATATAGAAAAAAACAATGTTAATCGTGGAATATAGGTTACACTTGTAGTATTTAACAACCAAATATAGAAAACAAACAATGTTAATCGTGGAATATAGGTTACACTTGTAGCATTTAACAACCAAATATAGAAAAAAACAATGTTAATCGTGGAATATAGGTTACATTTGTAGCATTTAACAACCAAATATAGATAAACAACCAATTTTAATCGTGGAATATAGGTTACACTTGTAGCATTTAACAACCAAATATAGAAACAAAACAATGTTAATCGTGGAATATAGGTTACACTTGTAGCATTTAACAACCAAATATAGAAAAACAATGTTAATCGTGGAATATAGGTTACACTTGTAGCATTTAACAACCAAATATAGAAACAAACAATGTTAATCGTGGAATATAGGTTACACTTGTAGCATTTAACAACCAAATATAGAATAAAAACAATGTTAATCGTGGAATATAGGTTACATTTGTAGCATTTAACAACCAAATATAGATAAACAACCAATTTTAATCGTGGAATATAAGTTACACTTGTAGCATTTAACAACCAAATGTAGAAAAAAACCAATGTTAATCGTGGAATATAGGTTACATTTGTAGCATTTAACAACCAAATATAGATAAACAACCAATTTTAATCGTGGAACATAGGTTACACTTGTAGCATTTAACAACCAAATATAGAAAAAAAACAATGTTAATCGTTGAATATAGGTTACATTTGTAGCATTTAACAACCAAATATAGAAACAAACAATGTTAATCGTGGAATATAGGTTACACTTGTAGCATTTAACAACCAAATATAGAAAAAAAACCAATGTTAATCGTGGAATATAGGTTACATTTGTAGCATTTAACAACCAAATATAGATAAACAACCAATTTTAATCGTGGAATATAAGTTACACTTGTAGCATTTAACAACCAAATGTAGAAAAAAACCAATGTTAATCGTGGAATATAGGTTACATTTGTAGCATTTAACAACCAAATATAGATAAACAACCAATTTTAATCGTGGAACATAGGTTACACTTGTAGCATTTAACAACCAAATATAGAAAAAAACAATGTTAATCGTTGAATATAGGTTACATTTGTAGCATTTAACAACCAAATATAGAAACAAACAATGTTAATCGTGGAATATAGGTTACACTTGTAGCATTTAACAACCAAATATAGAAAAAAACAATGTTAATCGTGGAATATAGGTTACATTTGTAGCATATAACAACCAAATATAGATAAACAACCAATTTTAATCGTGGAATATAAGTTACACTTGTAGCATTTAACAACCAAATGTAGAAAAAAACCAATGTTAATCGTGGAATATAGGTTACATTTGTAGCATTTAACAACCAAATATAGATAAACAACCAATTTTAATCGTGGAACATAGGTTACACTTGTAGCATTTAACAACCAAATATAGAAAAAAACAATGTTAATCGTGGAATATAGGTTACATTTGTAGCATTTAACAACCAAATATAGAAAAAAACAATGTTAATCGCGGAATATAGGTTACACTTGTAGCATTTAACAACCAAATATAGAAACAAACAATGTTAATCGTGGAATATAGGTTACACTTGTAGCATTTAACAACCAAATATAGAAAAAAACAATGTTAATCGTGGAATATAGGTTACATTTGTAGCATTTAACAACCAAATATAGATAAACACCCAATTTAATCGTGGAATATAAGTTACACTTGTAGCATTTAACAACCAAATGTAGAAAAAAACCAATGTTAATCGTGGAATATAGGTTACATTTGTAGCATTTAACAACCAAATATAGATAAACAACCAATTTTAATCGTGGAACATAGGTTACACTTGTAGCATTTAACAACCAAATATAGAAAAAAACAATGTTAATCGTGGAATATAGGTTACATTTGTAGCATTTAACAACCAAATATAGAAACAAACAATGTTAATCGTGGAATATAGGTTACACTTGTAGCATTTAACAACCAAATATAGATAAACAACCAATTTTAATCGTGGAATATAAGTTACACTTGTAGCATTTAACAACCAAATGTAGAAAAAAAACAATGTTAATCGTGGAATATAGGTTACATTTGTAGCATTTAACAACCAAATATAGATAAACAACCAATTTTAATCGTGGAACATAGGTTACACTTGTAGCATTTAACAACCAAATATAGAAAAAAACAATGTTAATCGTGGAATATAGGTTACATTTGTAGCATTTAACAACCAAATATAGAAACAAACAATGTTAATCGTGGAATATAGGTTACATTTGTAGCATTTAACAACCAAATATAGATAAACAACCAATTTCAATCGTGGAATATAAGTTACACTTGTAGCATTTAACAACCAAATGTAGAAAAAAACCAATGTTAATCGTGGAATATAGGTTACATTTGTAGCATTTAACAACCAAATATAGAAACAAACAATGTTAATCGTGGAATATAGGTTACATTTGTAGCATTTAACAACCAAATATAGAAACAAACAATGTTAATCGTGGAATATAGGTTACAGTTGTAGCATTTAACAACCAAATATAGATAAACAACCAATTTTAATCGTGGAATATAAGTTACACTTGTAGCATTTAACAACCAAATGTAGAAAAAAACCAATGTTAATCGTGGAATATAGGTTACATTTGTAGCATTTAACAACCAAATATAGATAAACAACCAATTTTAATCGTGGAACATAGGTTACACTTGTAGCATTTAACAACCAAATATAGAAAAAAAACAATGTTAATCGTGGAATATAGGTTACACTTGTAGCATTTAACAACTAAATATAGAAAAAACCAATGTTAATCGCGGAATATAGGTTACACTTGTAGCATTTAACAACCAAATATAGAAAAAGACAATGTTAATCGTTGAATATAGGTTACAGTATGTGCAGATAAACAATACTGTATTCCTTTCTTCAGGATGAAAACTTCACCACCAAAACAAGAAAGCAGAACTAAATCCGAAGGTCAGCAGAATGGACAAGAAAGGCTTTGATGAAGACCGTTACAGACACGAGTCTACCATGGGTACAATGCAAGATGAGGATGGCGCCACACAGCGGATGCAAGATGATCCTGGAGATGATGACAAGGACGACGTCTTCTCCCGACCACAAGGAGATACATCCTCTAGTTACCCGAGTCAGCATGGAGGCTCCGTCGGTTCTGTTGCTTCAGAGACGTCAGTACCGGACGCTGCAAATGACGTTAACATTGACTTGACCGTGAACAAGAAATGGAAAGTGGACGAGAAGCTTGATGCAAAGATGCTTGCGTCTAGCAGACCAACAATACTGGTGCCCATCGCTAAGTGGATATGTACAATTCTCCTGGGACTAGGTGTGCTGGGGTGTGTCGGAGCTAGCAAGTGGTCAGTCATCGGTCTAGCAGCTAATATGAACACAACTAGTACCGCCCAAAAAACAATTAAAAGAAACAGCCATATTTTTGTGATGATATCTCTTATAATGCTGGTGCCATACTGTATCAACTTTCTCAGAGCTGCGTTCCTGGCATCGTGTCGGAAGGACATGCTGTGGCCAAACAGAACGGCTGTGATAACAGTGAGTATTAGAACACGTCATCATTAATAAAGAGTGATTCAGTCAGAAATGTTCCACTTCAATCAGCGCCTGCTAAAAGTGAGCCACAACAAGAGCGCGGGGGGACACAAGAAATGGGCTGTTCCATGTGAGGAATCGAACAAGGGTCTTCTTTGTGACGTGTGAATGCTTCAACTAATCGGTTACCGTGAATAAATGTCATAATTCTACACTTGTCGGAAGAGGCGACTAACGGGATCGGGTGGCCAGGCTCGGTAAGTTGGTTGACACATGCCATCGGTTCCCAATTGCGCAGATCGATGCTCATGCTGTTGATCACTGGATTGTCTGGTACAGACTCGATTATTTACAGACCGCCGCCATATAGCTGGAATATTGCTAAGTGCGGCGTAAAACTAAACTCACTCACTATGACAGTTGGCATATACAAATAGTAAATGCCTTTGACGTTGCAATATTAAATCGACATAAACGGACACTTGCTGATATATAGCAGGTACAAACAATTTCTTTCTACAACTGAACACCAACAGGTTTGGAGTATCGGAACGTGCTGTGTATCTGTATTTATTTCTTCTTTCAGGGAGTTATAGTTGCTGTGCTGGAATCATTTGGAGTGTGTTTGTTTGCTTTGAAGATTTTGATCAACTTTGACGGGTTTGTGGTGATACTCCTCATGAACACAGTGTTTGTCGTGCCATTCATAGTCACCACAGTGTTTAACATCAAGCAGAGAACAGACCGTAAAGGGGGTAAGCTGCTGATGTTGACCTCCGCGGTGGCATCTGTGCTTCAGGTTGCTGGTGTTGCGTTAGTTGTTTACCTTGTTTTACAACAAAAGACTGGTGAAGTATGGCATGTGCCAGTTGCCCTCGTCTGTGTCACTGTAGCCTGGGTTCCTCAACTACAAGAACTGACCGTTAAACACAGACAGGAAAGTGAAGTAGACGACACCGTCATCGACTTTGGAAGCCACTGGGCTACTGCTAGTACTGCTTACGATACGTGTGAAAGAAATTCCCAGTCCAGCAGTACTCCGACAACCCCGAGCCCAATTGAGGATCCGAATGTTGAAGGAACCCGTGACCCGAAGCCGAATGTCTCTAATGTCCTTAGTACAAAGTGGAAGATGGCTGTCATATCCAACTTCGTGAAAGTCGTGGGTGTGGTGCTTTTCAGCTACTTGTTGTTCTATGTTGATTGTAGCTTTAATAGCAAGGTGACATGCAGAAACCTGACCAATGCCTTCCCTCAGTCATGGAACCTTGAAGAAGATTCTGACAGTTTCCACTATTTCTTGGTAAACTTGCTCACAACATTTGGGAGGGTATGCTCTTTCAATCTTTGCATGCCAAATTGCTAGCCAAAAAATGGGCTTTTGCTCTCCCCATGTGTTTTACTGGGCCTATCCTCCTAGTTTTGATGTTGGAGAAAGACTGGTGTATTGTTGTGTTTGCCTACTCCCCGGGGATGTGTGTGGCCGCGAATGGGCATCTGTGGGCTGTTGTTTCGTCCATAGTGTGTTTTGTCCTAGCTCATCTCCTGGGTGCAACATTGCCGATTTTCAGAAGTAAGTCCAGTGCCCTACAGAGCGAATCGTCGGTAAGTATTGTGTTAAAGAAGATAATAATGATAATATGGTGTTGAACAAACCTATGAATAAGAACTTGTTTTATTACCCACGAGGGTGAACATAGCGGGGTTCATATTTCATACGATGACCTAGGGCAAAATATCACTTTGTCATGGTGACGTGACGTCATGGACAAATCTGTGACGTCGTGTTTCATCCATGACGTTGCATTCTACATGCGGCGACAACCGGTAGCCAGCCTATGTTTGAAAGTAGATTTGGGTTTATTTTCCTCAATTTGACGACTTCGGTAATAAATAGAGCATTATATTCGTGCCAATATCATACTATGTTTACATAGTATGACATGGGCACTCATATTTCGTGAGTGCGACGTTTCGCTACAGACCCTTCTACCATAATAAACAGTTTCTGTATCGACAATTCGCACTCAGCAAACAAGGGAAGTTGTTATCCATACGGTTTGTTCAATATTGTACGTCCCAACTTCTAAAATGCCACTCAAAGAAGAAGGATATCAGTATGTTAATTATTTTGAGTAGACATGTTCTGTTTAGTTTGTTTGTGTTTAAACGCGGCACCAAGACATATTCGAACTATGTGACGGCGGTCTGTACATAATTGAGACTGGACCACCCAGTGATCAACATCATGAGCAGCGTTCCACTCATTTGGGATACGATGACATGTGTCAGCCCAGTCAGCCAGCTTGACCAACCGATCACGTTAAAACTAAACCGGATACATAAGATACACCCGATCATAAGTGTTAACCATATCAGTGCACATTGTGAAATGATGTTGTTTTAAGACGTTGGCGAACAGGTCATTTTTATTTTACCCATTCTTTCCTCTTAAAGGGCAACGATGTGGTTGTTGTCTCATGCAAGTTGCAAGCATCAGTTCTCGTCTCAAAGTACACCCGCTCTACACTTTCTGTTCAAAATAGTCAAAATAATCCATTTTACATTTGCGTTTATGCCTTAAACTGAGATAATAGTTTGACAGAAAGTGAAACATGTACAATGTCATAAACATTGGAACGATATTGTTACATATGTTATATATATTTGGGATTGCACTTTCTAAATTAAGTACAAATTCTAGCCCCATCCGGGATTCGAATCCATACTCGTAGAGTCAGGCGCCTAATCGCCAGCACACAAAGTCAGCAATCGAACCCACTCTGCCATCGCGGCTGAAATGATATTGTTTTCAGATCGAGCACACATATTTCTATTTATCGAATTAACATTTTCAGATATTCTGGCTGCCATCCTACAATGGAGTTCTGCTGGAGCAGTGGTTGATCCTCAACAAGCAGACAGGATCACGTGACCCACTAGGACCTGCGTGTCGTCCAACCGACTCGAGGAGTCGAGTGTACATATGTACCACCATGTACAGAGAGGTAGATGCGTTGTGAATTTATCGTTGATGTTTGTAGATAAATGTTTGTTTTGTTTGTTGTATTATGCCGCACTCAGCTACATTCCAGCTACAAGACAGCAGTCTGTAAACAATCGAGTCTGGACCAGACAATCCAGTGATCAACAACATGACTGGTTGGTTGGGTGTTCCGATGTTTATCGCCGAACTAATTTGACTTCATGCGGTCTGTAAACAATCTAGTCTGGACCAGACAATTCAGTGATCAACAACATGACTGGTTGGTTGGGTGTTTTGTTGTTTATCGCCGAACTAAGCAATATTCCACCTATTTGACTTCATGCAGTCTGTAAATGGTCGAGCCTGAACCTACGCAAATCGATCTACTCAGTTGGGATACGATGATATGTGTTAACCAAGTCAGCGAGCCTGGCCACTCGATCCCTATAATCGCCTCTTATGACAAGCATGGGTTGCTATGTGAGTCAATGGGTTACATATTGTATTAGTAGAAGATACCGGTGTTAAGCGAGCTTGAAGTAAAAGAGGCGTTAGATGTTAACCTTTTCGGTGAAATCCTTCAGAAGACAAGTTCAGAACGATTCAGGAGTTTGAACCACAAACATTAGGGACGCATCCCTTCACAGGCATTAGTCACACTGGTACACGGTACTGTTTCCTTTTACGGTCGGTGAAATTATTTCAACTCAATTGTTCTTTAATGATTGTATTTAATCATTGAGGCCACCGTATCAAAATTGATGGATGCTCAAGTTGTTGATCACTAAATCTTCTGTTCCAGATTCGATCATTTACAGACCGCTGCCACTTGAGTGATTATTTTACCGTAATGTTAATGACGGCATAGGAAAAACAGACTCTAAACAGAATAAAGACAACATATGTCCCAACAATCGTTTTGTTTGTATGTTGTTTAACTCACTCACACATATCTACAACTGTTCTCGTTGTCGGTTTCCATTCTGTAGTTGCAATTTTCCCCTACCTTTCCAGAATGAAGTGGAGATGCGCCAACTTCTACAGTCCATCAATAAAATAAACTTGGCGCGAACTGATAACGAGAAGTTCTTCGAGTCTCACGTGATCTTCGACGGCGGAATTCGGAACAAAAATATCTCTGAGTTTGCCTTACAACTCCTGACATTGCTCAAGGAAACACTAGGTTCGTGTACTGTACAATTTGTTGTGTGTATATCACGGGCGTTATTACTCCATTAGCATACATTTATTACGATCTAACTTCACTAATTTCACAGTATTTAGTGCTAATGTAAGTATTGCGCTTGTTGTATTAATGAACTTGGGACAATTACTTTGTTTAGAGAATTCTGGTTTCACGACTACGGTCCATTTGATTTCATCTGAGACCGATGAACTGATCACTAACACAAAATCAAATAAATTTGCAGCCAGAACCAATTTTGTTCGCTGTCTGTAAATAATCACGTCAAAACCAGACAATCCAGTGATTGATAGCACGAGCATCGACCTGCACAGTTTGGATACGGTCACCTGCAGTACCGAGGTTGATAACCCGACCCCTTAATCGCCTTTTCCGACAAGCATGAATTGCTGAAGATCAATCTTGCTACGATGTTACTGTAATACTTAGTATACAGTGTATTCTTGTTTTATTCCCCATTAATGCATTTACAGTGAGTGAGTGAGTGAGTAGGGTCTTTTGTTTTCTTTGTAATCGCACACCTCCATACCTTCAGGTATCCTGACGGACAACTGCACGAAGGTGGAGACGCCATATGGGATGAAGTTGAGCTGGAACCTGCCACAATCGTCTTCAAATGTCAGACCAATGACGTTTAACATACATCTAAAGGATGGGCTGAAGGTCAGCGAATTGATATCACATGAATCTGAGCCGTGGACTAGTGAAAACTCAGACCTTTGTTTAATACAACGTTCTTGGTGTAAAATGTGACACGACCATTTTGGTGCCATGATATAGCTAAAGTAGGGCCAATTCACTCACATGTGTTGTGACAAACGTTCTCTGATAACAATATGTGGATGGACAATTTCAACATTAAAGCCAGAGCGACGTTTCGGTGTAGGTTCCAGCACCGTTATCAAACAAGTTATGAACGGAATAAGGATTGAGGCACACACACATAAGTGTGAGGAGGTGTTCATACCATAAGGGGACTAGTACCTACACAGAAACACCTCTCTCTCTATTTTTATATATTTTAGCTCCCCAAACCTCGAAATGTAAATCACCTTGAAAGCTCTAGGGGTCTCAAACCTCAAAATTGTAGTACCTTGAAAATTTCCCGGTATACGGTAATATTCCTTCTTATAATGGCACAGGTGGAATTGTATAAAGATGGTGTAATGACTGAAGAGGCATAAGTAAGGATTCGCATTAGTGAACATTTGTACGTAAAATATGTTATATTTAGGATTACTCGTCATTCATATATTTATTTCCGGTACTGAAAGGCCACAGGCCTGTAGTACAATACATTTATAAATCAATATTTACACACACGGATAATATACATGAAGAAGGGAAAATAATCAACTTTAGGTTACATTGTGTTCTGAGATATGTTCTGTCCTAAACAACATGGCATAGTAAACAAACATGGACAAGTTTTGAAGTATAGTATGGGTTTTGTTATTCAACAATGCTGAGAATTTATAAAGGTTTGGATGGGCACAATAATATTTCTTAATATACAACTTTCTAATGGAATTATAAGCAGGGCAAATTAAAAGAAAATGATATTCATATTCTATTTGGTTAAGATCACATACTTTGCAAGTTCTATTTTCTATTTTGACATTTTTAAATCTTCCACTTTCGATAGATAAATCATGGTGAAGAACATCTCAGTCTGCTTAACGCTATCCTATACTTTTTTACGTTTAGACATGAAAGATAAGTTTCGGAGTTTAAAGTACATTTAAACATCTTATAATACAGACATTTACTGGAAAGTGATATCTTTTCAAACCATTCTTGCAAATAGATATCTTTTAATCTTTGTGTTAGTTCTAGAATAAACTTACCCTCAGAATCAACATACTGATCGTTCCATACAAAACCAAACCCTTTAGAGAATAGAAAATGTCTAACAGCAGAAACCCAATTTGTGTGTCCATTTTTATCGAATAGCATCATCATATTGTAACATTTCTTTGGTAGCCCGTAAGAAGGCATCTTCAGTAATTTTAACCAGTATTTTATAACTCTGATATTTGTAAATAAGTGCATCGGGTATTTACCACATTCTCCATACACCATTGTATTCATCGTATTGGATTTAACACCAAGAAATCTTTTACATGCTTTCAATTTAACTCTTTCAATATCACTGTAATAATTCAAACCCCATATTTCGGCTCCATACAATAAAATTGGCTTAATTATGGCATCAAATATTTTAAAGTATGAACTTATATTTATGTCACCAAGTACATTTAATTGTTTAAAGATACCTATCATGACCTTTTGTGCTTGCAAACAATTAACATGTGTTGTCCAAGATAAACAATTACTAAAGAACATTCCCAAATATTTGTAGGAACTTGTGCATTCTAATTCTTTACCTTTATACAACCATTTCTCGTCTTTTGATAAACGTCCCCCTTTTTTAAAAACTATTACTTTAGTTTTATTTCTATTTACAGCTAATTTGTACTGGTCACAATAATTCTCAAGTTCTTGTATAAGTCTTTGTAAACCTGCAACAGTGCCTGAGAATAGCACCATATCGTCTGCAAAAAGCAGAAGAAAAATATGTACTAGGTCAAGGTGTAACTGTATTCCATACTCACAATTGTTTTCATTTTTGGTTGCTAATTCATTTATGAAAAATGAGAATAAAAATGGGCTAAGTGTGCAGCCTAGTCTTACCCCGATTTGTAGTTCAAACGAATCTGAGAATTCATTGTTATTCTTAACGAAAGCTTTAACATTTTCATATATATTATGAATCTTTTTTTTCATTTAAGGACTTAGACCATGGGTATTAAAAATAGACCATAGCTTTTGTCTATCAACTGAATCAAATGCGTTTTCGAAACCAACGAAACGTGTATAGAGTTTACCACCTTTGATGTTGAGGTATCTCTGTATAATACTTTGTAATATAAACATATTGTCAGTAGTCGTATATCCATGTCTAAAACCTGCCTGAGATTCATTTATTTTATTCAATGTCTCTCCCCAAGTTACTAATCTTCTGTTAATGATAGAAGTGAAAACCTTACTAAAAATACTCAAAGGAGTAATGCCTCTTTAGTTATTTGGGTTATCGATACTTCCTTGTTTATGGAGCGGGACAATAATGCCGATTGTCCAACAAATTGGAAAACTACCATTTTCTAATATTATATTGGATGATAATTCTAAATATGGTGCTAAAATATCTACCGAATTCTTAATTAACTCGGGTATTACGTCATCAATACCTGGTGATTTATCGGGTTTTAAGCATTTAATACTGTCCAGAATCTCGTCCCTACTAATAGGAGAGTCCAGCATATCCTCTGTTAGCGCAAAATTAGGGTCAGGAGACGTTGATGGATTTGCGTCGTCAACAAAGTTATCAGTATTATTATCCGTTTCTAAGTTGAGAAGATTTCTAAAATGTTGATGCCACTC
The DNA here is from genome assembly GCF_003918875.1 of Haliotis rubra. Classification (NCBI taxonomy): domain Eukaryota; kingdom Metazoa; phylum Mollusca; class Gastropoda; order Lepetellida; family Haliotidae; genus Haliotis; species Haliotis rubra. Next base: position 309,336 of record NW_025767386.1, on the reverse strand, counting down.
ATTCTTACTAATATTGTTTTTTTGCTACGATAGAAGTGTTCAAAGTTTTCAGTTTAAGCCAAAACATTTCTGACTCCCATATGCTATTTTCTATGTCTAACCGCTTTTCTTTAAAGTAATCAAGTCGCTTTTGTTTACATACTACATTATATTCATTTCTTATCTGACAATATTCTTCAAATGACCTCTTATCTTTCGATTTTCTAAACTTATTTAATAGCTTACAACGTTTAGTTTTAAGTTTCTCACATGCACTATCATACCATTTGTTTGATAGTTTCTTTGATGTACCAAATTTTCTTTTCATATTTTCCGCAGCTAAACAGAGAGCATTAGTGACATATTTAATGCTGTCATAAATGTTTGTGAATGTATTATCAACTGATTTATCAAGTAATGATTGAACATGATCCGAAAACAGATTCTCTCTAAATTGTTCAGCTTTATCGTTTTCCCAGAAGAACCTATAAGCATTATTTGGATGTGTGTCACACCCGTCAGAATATCTAACATGATCTGTCTTTACTGATAGTGTTATTGGTAAATGATCTGACTCGATACGAGAGTGTATGCTAAAAGCAACAATAAAGTCAAATAATATCGATGATGAGATAATGTAATCTATTAGGCTTGTTCCATTATTGCCTATATACGTAAAATCCCCAGTTTCTACTCTTTCTTAGTAAAGTACAGATTCGGCTGGTTCGAATCCCGCATGAGACTCAACCCCCTAAAAGTATTGGATTTCCTACTTTACTAAAAAAGCGTTATCCCAAATATAACATATGTTACATTTGGCCACTTTCTAAAATGGCATTGTGTAATCATAGCATTTGTACGGTTAAACTTCGTCAGCGCGGTCAGTATTTAGAGGAATTGTTTAGTATTATTACTTCTAACATATGTAATATTTGGGATTACACTTTATCATTAAAGTACAAATTCTAGTACTTTTTGAGTTGAGCCCCATCTGCGATTCGAACTCACACCCTCAGAGTCAGGCACCTAATCGCCAGCACACAAAGTCAGCCGCCTAACCCGCTCAGCTACCGGGTTAGGAGGTCTGTAAATAATCGAGTCTGGACGAGACAATCCACTTATCAACAATTGGGAACCGATGACAAGCGTTAAATAAGTCAGCGAGCCTGACCACCCGACCCCGTTAGTCGCCTTTTACGACAAGCATGGGATACTTAAGATCAATATTCTAACCCGGGCCTTCACGGGTACATCGGGTGTAGAGGGGGTCAGGGCATGATCATGGTGCAGTCATCGATATTTGCCAATATTTGTTCTCTACACCAGATGGAATCAGTCTCAGTACAAGACGTCTTGGTCTTCTGCATTGACATTTATATCTATGTTGAACGCAATGCATCTACACCTTTTTTAGAATATTTGAAATTGTTTTAAATTTTCAGCACTTACTGTTGCACTTTCAGGTTCGAAACAAGAAGCGATGGAGTCAAATCATGTACATGTCCTACGTCATCGACTTCCTGATGACCTGTAAGTGACCACCGTTATTTAAGAAGGGCTCAGCAGAAACACATATGACAAATGTAAATGCAACATGTGAAAGTTTCGGCCTTGAATTCATTTGGAACCGACGCTTTCAAATGAAATGTTCCCGTGCTTCAAATACTCAATAACACCCGGACATTGGCCAACACATGATGTTTATCGACATTGTAAGCACAAAAGTAAACCAAAAGGTCGACACACGTTTTTGTGTTTGCACTCATTGACATCGAGTACGGGTACAGCAGTGAAATGTCAGCCGATCGTTTCGGCTGTCTCCCATGGTAGCATCTGGAACAGCTAATTTGTGACGTCATTCGGACTTTACGTCACAATATGATTTGATGACGTCACCACTGCTGACAACGTAACAATACAATGGTGTATGCGATGTTTGTACGTATTAATACGCAGCGAATGGTCTTGCAATTTCCGGGAATCGAATACCATGCAATCATATTTTTCATCCAATCAGATTAAAGAACACAGTGAAGTTTGGTTTACAATGTTCTATGAATAACGTTTGTATTTACTCAGATAAGGTTTTGGGACCGATATCGTATTTCTGGTACCGACGTTAAGGTATCCGTTATGGTATTTGATACTCATACCTTTTGTTAATCGTGGAATCTCGGCTTTTAGCACAAATTTCTTATAGATATGGAAAGGTAAGGGTTATGTCCCTTATACTTAATACAAGTAACTTCTAAGTGGACATCACTGTACGTAGGAATACAATAGTAGAATGAATCCCATGATCGATGGAAACTATTGAGAAACCATTTCAGCTAGAAGTTTGGTTTATGTCACCAGCGAATGATGAAGACTGCTACATTCTTACAACTGACGCTGACGTCAAGTTCACGCCGGAATCGGTGGAGGCGCTTCTGGATCTCATGACACGTGATCGCTCCGTTGGTGCAGTATGCGCACGCACCCACCCTATGGGAAGTGGACCTCTTGTATGGTATCAAGTGTTCGAGTACGCAATAGGACACTGGTTCCAGAAGGTTTGTACCTGTTTAATTCTTACGTTTATAATAGTGGAATACAAGCTGACATCCAATCAGGAATATGAAGTGAAATCGAAATCAGATTACTTTTAAAACACATGACTGTCGTTCTGTGTGAAGAGCAATAACATCCAAAATATATGCTTCAAAGCAAAAGATTGCATGCAAAATAACTTCATTAAACATAACACATGACCTTCGTTTTATGGTGGCTTGCTTTGATGAGAAGGTCACAGTCATACTGACCTCAAAATACTTGCCTGGAACAGAACGTTACAGACATAATAAGTTCATACCTCAAATTCATTGATAATCGTTATATGTTTGCTTGAACTGACCATTCTGTTGAAACACACTGAACTTCCAGTGGTTTCTTAGATCTATTGTAGTTATCCATTTTGGTCCCTCTATATTTCTAGGCAGCAGAACATGTTCTGGGGTCGGTGCTGTGTGCTCCGGGATGTTTCAGTGTGTACCGCTGTGTCGCCCTCAAGGAGATCCTCACAGTATACTCCACCAATGTGGAACATGCGTTTGATTTCCTTATTAAAGACATGGGAGAGGATCGCTGGCTGTGTACACTCATGGTGAGCATGTGTTGTACATATACCTAGGCCTTGTACGAAACATCTTACTGACTTAAAGTTTAAATCCTTGGTGAGGAAAATTGAGTCCTATATCACCCAGGTTGATAACCGTGCAATCATCGTCATTGACAAGTCGCTTGTTAAGACAAACCAGTCGTTATGGGTAAAGTTGAATTTGAATACAATCGTCAGTTTGGGGATGCTAAAAGAGATACCCGTGGAGATCCGGGTTATACTGGGCCGCGTTTCACAAAGCTCTGGTAAGCCTAATATCTCGTAACTTCCCTCGTAGCATTCCGACCTCCTATACTGTAACACTAACTTACGATGATCGTAGCGCTAAGAGAGCTTTGTGAAACGGGGCCCAGGTCTGCAGCAATCCATGCTTGTCGAAAGAGGCAACTAAGGGGATCGGATGGTCAGGCTCGCTGACTTGGTTGGCACATGTCATCGTATCCCAATTGTGTAGATCGATCACTGTTGACCACTCCATTATTTGACAAGACGCCATATAGGTGGAACAGAATGAGTGAGGCGTTAAACAACAAACAAAAAGTCTCTTGAAATGTCCTAACTGGGAAGCACTGCCAAGTGTGGTGCGCACACACGCATCATACATCCCTGGTATGCGTATCCTGCCATCCATACATGTACTTGCCAGACAAGCCAAAATCAACCAGCCAACCAACCAACCAAAACAGATTTAGTTGTGGGAGGGCCACAAGAAACAAGTCGTAAACACAAAAATACCTCCGCATATGAAACAAATTTGAAGTTAAATTTATTTACCTAAATGTATTTTTAGTCCAAATAATTCTTTTCAACCTCCTAGACAACAAATAATAAACCTCGAACTGCAAAACAATGATAAATGCTTTTGTTTCAGCCAACAACACCCATTAAATAATGTTTAACATTTACATGTGTTATAGTCAGCTCGATCTACATATTTGCAAAAAAAACCACCTTGTCATTGTTCAATTCATGTTAAAGCGTAGAAACTGACTCGCTCATACAAGACGTCTCTATTTTAGGTTCAGAGTGGCTGGAGAATTGAGTACTGCGCAGCTTCAGAGAACTCCACGCACTGTCCTAGTGACTTTGAGGAGTTCTACAAACAGCGTCGACGTTGGATCGCCTCCACCATTGCCAACCTGATGCTGCTGATCAAACAGTGGCAGATCATTCGGCTGTTCAACCATCGCGTGTCACTGCTATTCGTCGCCTACCAGGGGGCGTTGCTCTTCTCTACTCTGATTGGTCCGAGCACGGTCATCTTGATCGTTTCCGGTAGGTCTCAACTGATGTTTATTGATACAATCTAATGAAATGTGTCAAACAAGTCAGCGAGCCTGACCACCTGATCCATATTCTAAAATTACAAAATTATGTAAATTAAACATTACTTATCAAGTTTATTATGATTAAAAGATATTTTAGTGTCTTCACTATTTTATCAATCGTCGCTTTTATTAATACTCCTGCAGTGTCACGACGGGGATACCATATACGGCTTAACACATTGTACCCATGTTGGCAAGCGAACCCGGGTCTTCGCTTTAACCTTTAGGCAACCCTAAATCAATGATGGAACTGATGTTTCAAGTACAGAAATGCAACCAAGTATATGTGTATGTGCGTGTGCGTGTGCGTGTGCGTGTGAGTGTGAGTGTGAATGTGAATGTGAGTGTGAGTGAGTGAGTGAGTTTAGTTTTACGCCGCTTTTAGCAATATTCCAGCCATATCAAGGCCGGGGACACCGGAAATGGGCTTTACACATTGCATCCATGTGGGGATTCGAGCCCAGGTCTTCGGCGTGACGAGCGAAAGCTTTAACCACTTGGCTACCCTACCGCTCCTCGTGTGCATATACATGTATATGTTGCTAATACATTTACAACAATAACTATACATTTTGATACGCACTTTACCTTTGAATGTTCGTTAAGGTTGGAAAAGATGGAAGATGGAAGTTTCAAACGATGGGGAAAAAAAGAAATGCAACCAGGTGTAATTAATGCTCTATTGGTGACGTTTGTTTTTTAGGTGGTTTGACCTATGGCTGGGGCGTCGACTCTGTGGCGTCAGTCATCATTCAGCTGCTTATATGTGTGGCCTTTGCACTCACCTGTCTCTACACATCAGACAAGACTCAGATGCTGGTATACCACTGTTATAGTTATCAGATCCATCGGTGTCGAAAGCATCTCTCTGTTTAGTCTTGTTATTGGCAAATTAACTTGGAATGGAAACAAAGTACATCTCTTTGTATAATCTTGTTATTATCAAATTAATCTGGAGTGAAAACAAAGTACATCTGTCTGTTTAATCTTTTTATTATCAGGTTAATCGCGACTGAAAACAAATGCATATGTCTGTTTAATCCTAATACTGGTCAACTATTAGTCATGGTTCGTGCATTACAGATTGCAAAGTTGCTGACTTTCTTCTACGCTGTTGTCATGACAGCTGCATTTGTGGGGACGGCCCAGCAGATTGTGGACGACCTGGAGAGACCCACTGAAAAACACGATACGAACGGCAGCACTACCGTCAACCCGGTCAGGCCATCAGGTCACAAACAGTACTGATATATATGGTTTTGATTAAAGATACACGATTAACTGTACGTTTAATCGCCGTGTACTGAGATATAATTAACACAATCAAGGAAAGTGGCAGGGATCACCCTCTTGACATGATCATTACCTCATACTGTGCACATGTCACGAAAGACTGGCCAAAGAACATGGGTTGTAAAGGAGTACATTTAGTGACACTTAAAGCAACCCGTAAAGATGCGGTTATAATTTATCGTCACCAACCCATGCTTGTCGTAAGAGGCGACTAACTGGATCAGGTGGTCAGGCTCGCTGACCTGGTTAACACATGTCATCGCATCCTAACTGCGTAGATCGATGCTTATGCTGTTGATCATTGGATTATCTGGTCCAGACTCGATTATTTACAGACCACTGCAAATATAGCTGGAATATTGCTGAGTGTCGCGTTAAACAACAAACAAACAAACAAAACAAACAAACGATTTCTGAGCTCAGAGTGAGTGAGTTTAGTTTTACGCCGCACTCAGCAATATTCCAGCTATATGGCGGCGGTCTGTAAATAATCGAGTCTCGACCAGACAATCCAGTGATCAACAGCATGAGCATCGATCTGCGCAATTGGGAACGATGACATGTCAGCGAGCCTGACCACCCGATCCCGTTAGTCGCCTCTTATGACAAGCATAGTCGCCTTTTACAAAAGCATGGGTTACTGAAGACCAATTCTAACCCGGGACCTTCACGGGTCTCTGAGGTCAGAACAGGTTGGTAACCTATTGAATATCATAACCTCTTGTGTAGCAACAAACAAGCAAACAAAACACACGAAGCAGGTATTTCCAAATATGTCATCAGAGACATGTCTTCATGGTCAAATAATGCTTTGTTCTAGACGTCAGTATCGACTTCCCCGTGTCTGTGACGACGATTTACTTCGCGACAATGGCTGGTATTTATATCCTTGCTGGTTTGCTGCATCCCAGGGAGTTCTACTGCCTCATCAACTCTCTCTGGTATCTCCTGTGTCTTCCGTCCGGGTACCTCATACTCGTGATCTACAGCTTGTGCAACATCACCGACAGGAGCTGGGGTAGGTAGCATATGTAAAGGGTGGTTGGTTGGTTGGTTTTTTGTTTAACGCCTCACTCAGCAATTTTCCAGCTGTATGGCGACAGCCAGTAAATAATCGAATCTGGACCAGAAACTCCTCTATTGTCCTCAAGGGTATTACATTGTTGGTCCAGAAGGTAAAACGTTGCTGAATGTGGGAGTTCCCACATCATCACGGCGGGGGACACCTGAAATGGGCTTCACACATTGCACCCAAATTAGGAATAAAACCCGGGTCTTCGACGTGACGAGCGAACGCTTTAACCTCTAGGCTACCTCACTGCCCCTGATGCGGAAGTAAGGTGCCTTGACTATGCCAGATACGACGAGTGTGTGTTATAATTCATCAATACTTTATACAACCTTGTAAAGGCCTGAATTACTTGGGGTTTTGATTCATAGACGCTGACCTGCGATGAGCGAATGAGTGAGTGTGTTTGTACGCCGCTTTTAGCAATATTCCCGGAACATCACGGCGGGGGACAGCAGTAATGGGCTTCACTGACCCGATATGAGATGAAGAAGTCGTATTAAAATCTTCCATGAAAATACTTGATTTTGATAGGTCTGATGTGTCGAACATATACACTGAGAAAGTGGATCGTTAAACACAAATCGATCACTAGATTTTCTCGCCTGACTCGATTAATACAGGCCTCCCCATGTTGCTGCAGTATTATTTGGTGCGTCGTAAAACAACGTTAACCACAAATCGATCACTGGATTATCTTGCCTTACTAGATTATTACAGGCCTCGCCATATTGCTGCAGTATTACTAGGCGCGTCGTAAAACAACTGTTTCCTTGTTCACAGGAACCCGCGAGGAAAAGACAGCTGAGACGTCAGTAAAAAGCGAGCCTTGGTACACCAAAGTGAGACAATTGCTGGAAAATATATTCTTGTAAGTACATAATGCAGAATGAACTAAACATGTATTGATGCAGAGCTCCATGCCCACAGGTTCATGCGGCCAGCACACTCGTCACATATTACATAATTTAATGAAGGTATTGCAGATGATTTTAACCTGTATCATTTTGGATGAATATGCATCTTGTGATAAAAATCATGAATGAAAAGGTTAACGTCCAATGAGAAAACAAAAACATACTGAAAGGTGAAAAACAATATCCACATCCTTGCCCTATATCTCCAGGTCGAAAACCTACGATAACTGGGGATGCAAACATTTTGATATCTGTACGAGTTTATAACCGTGTATGCTCACAGAAAAGAAAACAGTTTGGTCACATGACACACTAATTAGAATATCGCGGTAAAGTTGAAATGATTACTGTACCTGAGTGTGGTTCGATAAAAAGAAATCGTGCAACGACTCGTTTGGATATATATAAATTGAACTGTTAAAAAGCACCCCCAAAACAACAACAAAAACCAAAAACAAAAACACCCAAACAAACAACAAACAACCCCCAAAAAACAACAACAAAACAAACAACAAAACAAAAACAACAAAACAAAACAAAACAAAAAACAGGGGGGAAAAAGAGAAAAACAAACCGAAAATATACCCAAACAACAAACGTACCAAAAAAGCCACCAAACAAGCAAAACAACAACGGCAATGAAAATACACAAATAACAACAATACTATTCCCAACAAAACTACTTCTTTGAGTGTCATTTTGAGAAGTTAGAGAGTCAGATAAGCACAAACTTTATGGATGAACAACTTCTTTATTCAGGTAATGCGATGATACAGATTCTGGTATCGTTGTCAAGCAGGTATATAGGTATACCTGACAACAATACAATAACCTGTTTCTCCTAACTCAACAAATCTAGTTCTGCTCTCACGGACATGTTGCAAGTGAAAGCACAACTACTTGTTAGCCGGGGAAATGAATTATGCCCAAAAGCCTTCATGAACCCCCCCCCCCCCACACACACACACACACACACACAAAAAAGAAAAAGGAAAAAAAGAAGTAAAATCCATTCTTTTTCTATTCTAGAGAATTAACTCTTTGTCTTTATAATTGTAAATAAACTATAAATTTGAAAGTATTTTTCTATGCTGCAGTCTATATTGGAGTATATCGGACGGGTACATATGTGGCTGTATTTACGTTTATAGATCTGTATGTTTTGTAGTTGCTGCCCACCTCGGGACAAACCAGTTGAGCACACCCCCGACGCACCCCTCACTTATAGACGGATGTCAAGTGAAGACCTTAGAATATCAGCTTACCCCGACAGCCACGACTTTGTGTTTGATGACGGAGGAGGTACTAATCCATGTCTTTTAGCTCTTTTGTTCTCGGTGACCTGTAAACCAGAGATGCAAACCCTCCCGAATTTATCGGAATAAACCCGAAAAATGCATGTCGATTCCGCCATTCCGACAAGCCAAATTCATTCCGATTTATTTCAAAATACAACGAAGATATTGATAGTCTTACTTACTGAAGGCCTAGGATCATCTTTGACTTTAAATAATGACAATTAAATAAAAATAACACTTTATTTTACAGAACTTCTCAAATTGTTTACACAAGAAAGTAATCCGGAAGTTCAGTAGGCTGAGAAATTCCACTCACTGTTTATTTTATTCACTTAACATTCACAAACACTGCTGCCGAATACCGGTTTCAGTTGTATAAGGATCACTATGTGTAATAGCATTGAAAAGTTTCGTTCCTTGAGTGCACCAATTTATAGGGATCACTGTGAGTCTACAAGTGGATGGATGGGTTCATCAGCATTGTGGAGAGGTGTAGTGGCCGACTGGTTAAAGAATTCAGTCGTCACGCTGAAAACCCTGGTTCGATTTCCCACATGCCTGAAACCCATTTCTGGTGTTTCCCGGTGTGATATTGCTGGAGCATTGTTAAAAGCGGTGTAAAACCAAACTCACTCACTCACCCTTCAGCTTGGTTCCATTGGTTCCTCACTCGTCGTTAACCATTGTGCTACAGCTCGATGACTCTACTTCTTGAATATGAAAATTGGAGTTTTTCTGCTAGATTAACGCATCTTTTTTACCGGCTTATACTTCCAGATTCTATTGTGGACTACAGGCATCCCGAGGATGAGGACGAGGATCTGGACCACTATGTGCCTGTACCTGTGGACGAATGGCTGCCTCCTGAACTCAGGGTAAGACCAGAAACAACAACAATCGGATAGAGGGTCCGCCTCTGCAAACCCTGTCTGAGGATACAAAAAGCTGCACCACCACAGCCCCTAATCCAAACCAGTGTGATAATACATACTTTACGTTGAAGCTCCCTAATCCCAGCACTCTCGTCCCAGCCCCCGAAACCAGCGTGATAATACATACTTTACGTTGAAGCTCCCTAATCCCAGCACTCTCGTCCCAGCCCCCGAAACCAGCGAGATAATACATACTTTACGTTGAAGCTCCCTAATCCCAGCACTCTCGTCCCAGCCCCGAAACCCAGCGTGATAATACATACTTTACGTTGAAGCTCCCTAATCCCAGCACTCTCGTCCCAGCCCCCGAAACCAGCGAGATAATACATACTTTACGTTGAAGCTCCCTAATCCCAGCACTCTCGTCCCAGCCCCCGAAACCAGCGTGATAATACATACTGTAGGTTGAAGCTCCCTAATCCCAGCACTCTCGTCCCAGCCCCGAAACCAGCGTGATAATACATACTTTACGTTGAAGCTCCTAATCCCAGCACTCTCGTCCTAGCCCCGAAACCAACGTGATAATACATACTTTACGTTGAAGCTCCCTAATCCCAGCACTCGTCCCAGCCCCGAAACCAGCGTGATAATACATACTTTACGTTGAAGCTCCCTAATCCCAGCACTCTCGTCCCAGCCCCCGAAACCAGCGTGATAATACATACTGTACGTTGAAGCTCCCTAATCCCAGCACTCTCGTCTCAGCCCCCGAAACCAGCGTGATAATACATACTTTACGTTGAAGCTCCCTAATCCCAGCCCTCTCGTCCCAGCCCCCGAAACCAGCGTGATAATACATACTTTACGTTGAAGCTCCCTAATCCCAGCCCTCTCGTCCCAGCCCCGAAACCAGCGTGATAATACATACTTTACGTTGAAGCTCCATAATCCCAGCACTCTCGTCCCAGCCCCCGAAACCAGCGTGATAATACATACTTTACGTTGAAGCTCCCTAATCCCAGCACTCTCGTCCCAGCCCCCGAAACCAGCGTGATAATACATACTTTACGTTGAAGCTCCCTAATAATCCCAGCACTCTCGTCTCAGCCCCCGAAACCAGCGCGTGATAATACATACTTTACGCTGAAGCTCCCTAATCCCAGCACTCTCGTCTCAGCCCCCGAAACCAGCGTGATAATACATACTTTACGTTGAACCTCCCTAATCCCAGCACTCTCGTCCCAGCCCCCGAAACCAATGTGATAATACATATTGTACGTTGAAGCTCCCTAATTCCAGCACTCTCGTCCCAGCCCCCGAAACCAGCGTGATAATACATACTTTACGTTGAAGCTCCTAATCCCAGCACTCTCGTCCCAGCCCCGAAACCAGCGTGATAATACATACTTTACGTTGAAGCTCCTAATCCCAGCACTCGTCCCAGCCCCCGAAACCAGCGTGATAATACATACTTTACGTTGAAGCTCCCTAATCCCAGCACTCTCGTCCCAGCCCCCGAAACCAGCGTGATAATACATACTTTACGTTGAAGCTCCCTAATCCCAGCACTCTCGTCTCAGCCCCGAAACCAGCGAGATAATACATACTGTACGTTGAAGCTCCCTAATCCCAGCACTCTCGTCCCAGCCCCCGAAACCAGCGTGATAATACATACTTTACGTTGAAGCTCCCTAATCCCAGCACTCTCGTCTCAGCCCCCGAAACCAGCGAGATAATACATACTGTACGTTGAAGCTCCCTAATCCCAGCACTCTCGTCCCAGCCCCCGAAATCTAGTATGAGAACATGAACTAACATTTACATATTGGTACCATTAATTCTGCGTTTGAATATGAACACAAATTCACATATACTGGCAAACAAGGGTAAGTTAGACCGGAGCAGAGAACGCGTTTACGACAAGTAGGCCGTGCACGGCAATGAGTAAACCCATCTGGTTTGTGAATAGGAGAGCAGATGTAGGCTTGTGCACGTGCATTACATGACGATGAAACTGATTCGGCGCGTAGCTGGATACGCCTTGCACTTTGCTTCACCCATCGCACTACACTTGATCGTGGACAACCTGGGGCCCCTTCGCTAACAATGGCAAGCGCCAGTGGGCGGCACTCATGCATGCTAATACAGGTCGATTGCCAGGTCGGTGCACAACTCATCCTTGTTTGCCAGTAGGTACCCCCATCACACTCAACATGAAACCAGAACGTCTGTAATGAATTACGGTAACCTACCGCGCCAGGATGAACACTGACCACATTGATGCATGCTCCAGGGACGTTCATAAGAGGTTCTCAGGTCAGATCAAATATCATAATAGATATTACTTTTGCACAATTTCAGAGAGTGCTAAAATGTCTTGAAACCACTGACGCGGAGTCGAAGTGATTGAGTACATTTTGTTTGTGTGGGTCATTCAGGCATACGGCGCAATATTCAAAAAGCATGGGTTTGACAACACCCTCTTCATCACCGGCATGACTGAGAAGGAATTAAAGAACATCGGCATCAAGGGACAAGGGACTCTTCAGAACCTGCTTCACATGATCGAGTTGCTGCCTGACTTTGAGATTGAGTACAACGTTCCGGTAAGTAGGACTCACACATAAACAAATGCCAGTGAATGAGATGGGATTTACACCGCTGTTATCAGTCACGGCAGGGGACACCCGAATTGTGCTTGACGCATTGTGGGGAATCGAACCCGGGCTTTCGGCATGAAAAGCGAAAGCTTTAACATTTGGGCTACCTCACTGACCCTATCCAAATACCAGTGTGCGTATCTGTCAGTATTACAGGTGAAATAGACATGTGCAAATCTAAATGTTGAATGTCCTTTGGGTAACAGTTACACCATGTCTTGAAGTTCCTTTCTGCGCTCTTGAAAAGCCTTCAATATTATCATGATCCAGGGCCGAAGACAATCCAGTGATTGATATTATGAGCCAAGGTATAGGACAGTATATGAGATACAACCACAAGGTCCACTTAGCAACCGAACCCGGAATCTTTTTGAGGCCCTAGTGCACCCATGTGCACGGGATTTAACATAATCGCCTTCAACATACCTTTTTTAAGGAGTTCATCCAACTTTCTTCCAAGTTAAAACAAAGCTCCAAGAGGCGAAAGCCTAAAGCTCTCTCACTTGCTGTTCTGTGTTTGTTCTAGGGCAGCGTGAAGGAATGGCTGGAAAGTATTGGTCTCTTAGAGTACGAGCGGAACTTCAAGAAGAACCAGATCAAGAGGCCTATGGACCTGAGTGTGCTGAAGGGCTTTGGGAGGAAGGAGATTGAGAGGGAGCTGAAAATCACCAAGGCTGGTAAGATTTTACAGTTATACAAACTGTAATTTTATAGAAGCAATGACATATTTGGAACCGACTTAAGACATTGTTCGAGAACTCAGAATATATAAAAATCCTATTGGAAATACAGTTACGGTCACATACATACACACCCTAACTCACTCACTCACTCAAGCACGCACGAACACAAGCACACACACGTAGACGCACGCACACATCATTACCTAGCATGTCGGTGACATTGTCATCGTGATGGTGTCCGTGTTATGTCTTGAAGAAACACATTTATAGGTTATCAATGCACAGAGGATGCATCTGTTTAAAATGTCATTGAGTTAGAGAGTCAGCATGTTGTAGACAGTCATTATTGCATGGCCTGTTCTTCACTGCAGGTCACATCAAACGGCTCCTGTACGCCATACGGAAGTTGAGGGAACCAACTGAAGGTGAGTTTGACGCCACACTTGCTCAGTAGGTTAATGTAGGTAAGATCAGTGTTACGGGACCGATGAACCTATATTCCAGAACGTAGGGTGCCTTGAATACATTGAGTCCTAGATAAATATGTGAGGGGGCTTGTGTTCAGTGTCGTGACAGTTTCATGACAGTCTCATGACAGTCTCATGACAGGCCACATCAAGGTGTGTAAAATTGTAGTGGAATAGTCGTTTTGCTCACACATATATAGAGGATACTAAACGACCTTCTGTGTAAATACTATTTTTATTCAACGAGTTAATGATTTGGTATCAAAATCTGTCACGAGTTTAATAAAACAGAAGCGAGTTTAGTATTCTGTTTATTATTCTCCAACATTAATTGATAGAAACTGCCTACAGTGTGATGACTCTCAGCTTTCTATGGAATCCGAGAAGGGACATTGTCGCGTTGTTGCATTGTCGCGTTGTCACTCCCTCAAAAACAAGGCAAAATGAGGCAAAGTTAGCCAAAGTTAACCATTTTATGAAAATGTTGCATTGTCGCATTGTCGCGTGTCACGTTTTAGTCAGTTTAAAGGCTTTTTTTACACATCTTAGATAGGGTGACAATGTGACAACGCGACACATGAGACATATTTTGTCGCCCTTTAGAGGAATAGAAAAATATTATTCAAAACGCGGCATGCGACATCTCGACAATGCGACAAATGGCCGAAATGTCGCGTTGTCGCATTTTCGCGCTTTGGTTAATTGTGCCTCATTTTGCTTGTATTTGAGAGGGCGACAACGCGACAGTGTCCCTTCCAGGATTCCATAGCTTTCCACAAAGCAATGTCTAATACCATTGTGACAGAGGTATTAGCATTGTGACGTCATAACTGTAAATCATTATGACATCATACGTCTTGCGGTATTATACTAGTGTATTGTTGCCATGTAGATATTACACCTCAGTATCTTCCACGGGCTAGAAATAATATTAGGATATCCTGAGAGTAGCTTTTGTTGTAATTGCCTGACAAGAATTACTTATATATAGGTACCAGCGAGCAAACTTGTCCAGTGAAGACAAAGCTGTCCTGTATATTAATTTCCGTTTCTATTACCGTCGTTGCAGAGGTGTCTAAATACACTGTAGCGGGGCTGGCAAAAATATCGATAATCGAAAATATCGTCGATAGGAAAAATATGTTAATTATGGATATGAAAATAGTGTCCTCGATATTATGGTTCATACACTTTTGTGACAGAATAAAGTTTAAATCTACTCACACAATACAGAAAATTAGGTTTTTATTCATTATAAGCTCCTAAAGTATGTTTAGGACGTATGCTTGTCGTAAGAGGCCACTTATGGTGTCGGGTGGTCAAGCTCGCTGATTTGGTTGACACATGTCATCCGTTCCCAATTGCGCAGATCGATGCTCATGCTGTTGATCACTGGAATGTCTGGTCCAGACACGATTATTTACAAATCGCTGCCATATAGCTGGAATAATGCTGAGTGTGGCGTAAAACTGAACTCACTCACTCACTGCTGTGAAGGACACAGATGTCACACAAACCATGGACATGATGAGTCTGTTTCTGTACTGTTGCAGCTGAGAAGGCGGCCATAGTGATGAAAGCACGTGTGGACAGGTCTCCCAAGCACCTGCTGAAGAGGTCGAACGTTGGAGAGTATGACTTCTGGATACGGCTGATTGAGGATTCACTGAAACCAGGCAATAAGGCGTTTGGTATTGAAGGAGAGCTGAAAGGTACAAACTCCATAGCTACATTCCATGCACCTAGCTCTGATTCCAGATATGAATAGGACCCAAGAAACCTTTGAATACCATATGAGGCAAATAGTTGAATACCTTAATCGCTTCTGATCGCTACCATATTGCTGGAATATTGTTGAATAGGGGATTAACTTAAGATCGAGCTTTACATCCATTTCATTTCTTCATGACGTGACAATCTGTTGTTTAGCGCCACACTCAGAAATAGTCAAGCTATAAGACTACGGTCTATTTTAAATCGAATCTCTTACAGGTAAAAAATCGTGTCTCCTTTTCAGAACCTATTATGAGTGCGGTACATGGCTCAGCTGTTCCTTTGCTAATCTAACTTGAACGTCCCCAAAATTATTTGACTGGTTGTATCCCACGAACCAATATACTATCCTCATGAGACACCAACTCTTCGTCAGCTCTAATGCAACCTTCGCTCTCTTTCTCCTATTAACTGAATTATCTTATCTGTGTTACGCCTCGCATTGCTTGCTTACATTCAAAAGATGCTTTTGTTAAACAATGTTCCCTGCAATCAAGAGCATATAACCACCTCTCAGGATTATCTAACATTGTGCTACAAAATACGCTTCTCTTCAGACCATCCGGTTATCCAATATAAAATCAACTGGATAAGCTCATATAGTCCTACCTAATCTATCCACAGATTTCCGGTATTTCCCAAACCAGAAATTTGACCATTGAGGGGATAATTGTTTGATTCCAAAATGTGTAAAGAAGGAAAAAGACACACTGGAGATGTTCTAAATGGCCAATGAAGATCTTTGGGGGTAATCATTAATTGCCGAGTTTTTGTGTAAAGCCAAAAAGGAGCCTTACGTCGCTGCTTTAAACTATATTTATCAACTATTATTTTGTTGAAATCTAAATTCAACCGGATAAGCCCATGCAACCCCACCTGCATACCCTGCTTGGCTGTGTACGTGTTTTCATTGCTTTCAGGCGTGGTGGAGGTGGGACGCGGCGAGCATAAAACGCACATGATAAAACAATTGCTTGGTTCAATTGCTTCATTTTTCTTCATAGCGAGACTGAGCGATCTGAGGAACTCGTGGCTCATGATTCTGGCGGTCAGCAACTCGTTGTGGATAATACTCATTACAACCTTAGCTTCTAAAGGAAATCTCACTATCCTTGGAGCTAACCCACTTGGTAAGTGCGACTTAATTATCACTATACTCAAAGCAAACCCAGTTGGTAAGTAGCCGTGAAGATCCGGCTTAGAATTGTTTTTCAGTAACCCAAGCTTGTCGTAAGAGGCAACTGACGGGATCGGGTGGTCAAGCTCGCTGACTTGGTTGACACATCTCATCGTATCCCAGTTGCGTAGATCGGTGCTCATGCTGTTGATCACTGGATTGTCTGGTCAATGTTCGATTATTTACAGAACTCCGCCGTATAGCTGGAATATTGCTGAGTGCGGCGTTAAACTAAGCTCACTCACTCACATTGTAAGTGCGACTTAACCATTGTCC
This sequence comes from Haliotis rubra, assembly GCF_003918875.1. NCBI lineage: Eukaryota > Metazoa > Mollusca > Gastropoda > Lepetellida > Haliotidae > Haliotis > Haliotis rubra. The sequence goes on along the minus strand of NW_025767386.1, from coordinate 292,387 downwards.
TTGGAGCGAACCCACTTGGTAAGTGCGACTTAACTCTGACTATCCTTTGAGCAAACCTCATTGACAAGTGTTACTTAAGTCTCCCTATATTTCGAACAAACCCACGTGGTATTTACAACTATCCCTTGAGAATACCCACTTAGTAAGTGCGACTTAATTCTCACAACGCTTTGGGCAAACCGACAACGGCAACGTACGAACACAACTTTTAATCTTTAGAGCAGACCCACTTGGTATGTACTACACAACTGTCACTATACTACAAAAACCGAAACATGGGTCTCACCAATTCAGACAATGACCTACTTTCCAGTCGATCCGAATTTACTCGTGTGAAAGCGAAAAGAGACACTACAAACAACTCTGGTTACACTGAATTCCAATTCCATGTTTGATACGAAAATGGTATTTACAAATTAATTCTACTTTTAAAGTTTAAACAAATCGTATTTCTCTATTTTATGCCGAGGTTTAGGCAGCATGTCGTTAACTAAGACGTCACAGACTGCCCCTGATTGACGAGGTCGTACAATGATTCACACTTTATCTGGCTCACTGGTTACAGTTGTTATGTGTTCTTTGTGCTCATTCAGTGTACTTTTGTAACGTACAATGTGGTTGATATAAGATGAAGTTCGTACCACACCGCCAAACCTTTCTAGTGGCCGAGCCTCGTTTTGAGATTTCCACGATTTCCGTTTGTCAGAGCTCGCTGTACGACGTGTTTGCAAGGATTAGGAGCGTAGTGTTGCAATATACAAGTGATTAGATGTATCAAATAATACTGATTAATATTTGTATATCCAGTTAAATGAGTTGGTCTAAAACTTCTGGACTGGTTATTGTACTAAGTTGCGCAATAGGACGGAACCCAGTCAGCAGGAAACCAGACTTCTGTGCAATCAATGTTTTGACTTTACCAACCCTTTTCACATCTATATATATACTCTCACTATACTATGTGCAAACCAACAAAGTATGTACAACCTAAACTCTATACGTGGTTTAAACGCCATTGGAAAGTCCAATGTGATCCTTGAGATGGTTGTTGAGTTTTTAGCTTTCTAGCAGTGTATATGAAACGATTTGTTAAGGACTGGTGTTTGTAAGTCATAGCAAACAATATTCCATTTATTTACGTGCACTCCTGTTAATGACTGAGCCAGGCAACGCATCGTGTCTCCTGGCATGACAATTATTCTGTCTGTACAATTTATGTGGAGTTAATGCCATGTAGAGTCCACAATATCACTAGTGGGCAATTGGATTTATACATCAGGTGTATTGTTGCGTATATATCTCAAGCTGAATCATCTCTGCATATGTGGGAGTTCCAGGTAATATTTGTTTTATATGGGCGATGGGGCAGCGGAACGGTTAATGCGTTCGCATTTCACGCCTAAGAACCGGGTTCGATTCCCCACATTGGTACAATGTGAGAAACCCTTTCCTGGTGTCCTCCACCGTGATAGTGCTGGAATATTGTTAAAAGTGGCGTAAAACTATACTCAGTCACTATTAGAGTTCCAGGTCTTGAACTGATTCAATTTTTTATGCTAGTTCATGCCAACAAACAATGTACTCACTGTACTATTTACTACTCACACTTTGAGAAGGATCACAAATATTCACATCTGTACTTAAACGTAGATTTATAATATGAAGTTGTTTCCATTTAAAACCGAATAGACTAAGACCGATTGTGGATAAAAGTAATGCAAGAAGCATGTTTTAGTAGGATTTGGTATCCAGGCTATTTTACATATTTAAAGGGTGCTGTTCACGAAACAATAGGATGCCAAGCTGAAAAAAAGTGTTTTTGACCATCAAATTTGAAAAACGAAATGGCCGCCCAAATCGCCCAAAATAGAGGTAGGTGTGCAAAGTATTTTCGCTTATGACTGTATCTCTATTTTTTTTTAATTTCGGAAACGTGACCATTTATGACATTTAAAGAATACTGATCATGAATAAATAGGATTCCAAGCTGAAAAATGTTTTTTGGACCTCAAATTTGATAAACAAAATGGCCACCAAAGTAATGGTATGTGTGCACAGTTTGTCATTATGTCGTGACGTCGCTTACATTGTGACGTAATGTAAAATGGTTCGATTATGAGGAGGCACACTAGAATGGCGCAGTGACGGGATAACGTCATTCAATTGTTACGTCATCAAAAAATTATACCTTTATTGTCTGATAATGTATTTTCTTTCGATTGTTCTAACCGCTAGGGATCTTAGAATAACGCTTGTAACGCGCTGAATCCATGCACAGGACATGCTCTAAGCGCACATGTCCAAGAGGAGATGAGAAAAGAGAAGGCAAGTCTGAACAGGAAGGTTTTGGGTTGTGGCTTAAACGATGACAAAGTGATTCACAGTCTTTCAGGTACTGGGGCAGAGAGTTCCAGGCTTTAGTGGCTGAATATGCAAATGTTCTCTCCCCATTGCGGGATGTTTTTACCATGGGAACTTGGAGCAGGGTTTAGGAATGGAAGCGTAGAGTTCTTGCTGGTGTGTAGGCTTTAATCAGATCAGATATGTAGGGAGGAGCCTCACGAGGCCGGAGAATGTCTCCAAAGTGGAACTCGCGGATTCCTGCCTCAGCCCTTCTATGCTGAGAACCAAGAGAAGACATTCACTCTTTGACTCGTTCAGCTTCAGCTTGTTCTGAAACATCCAAGCTTTTATATCCTCACAGCAGCCAGCTACCTGTGAAACTGCATCGTGAGCATCTGTAGCCTTGGGAGAGAAAACCTTGTTCATTTGAGTGTCGTCTGCATACTGCTGTCGGCAGACAGAGGCATGTCTATTACTGATTCCAGTTGTGGATGGTTTCTCAAACAAAATGCTACACACTGTGTTCACACTTTGAACATTATGAACACAATATACCTTGCACACAAATTCTTCAGCGGATCTGGTCTTGTCTTGGTTCAGGTTTTCGGCACCCAAATCCTTTGGGAGATGATGATAGTTGAGAAAGACCTTTCAGGCTGATCTCTTGGTATGATCACAGCCCGCAAGTGCATGAAATGGCAACAACGATGCAACAGAATGTGCTGGCAGTTTCTCGTAAACTTTACCAACTGGAAAGTACTTTTGACATGACATCTGGAATATCTTAAGTTTTGATGGTTTCAATGTGTAAAAAATCACACCAGGGGGCGGTCCACGCTGCCATCCTGCTACTTGTGTTGCACAGAACGTGTTTTTTCCATCCACGGTTTCATCCAGGATATCAATATTGTCTGATGTGAAGAAAACTAATCTGTTTGGTATGAGGTTTAGTGGTATCACAGAACCAGCATGTGATTCATTGTTTTCAACATTGACCCTGCCATGGATGTGCTAAGTCGCATGACCTGCTTGTAACTTGTCCTGCTTTGTGAAACAACTGAACAAGATCTTTGGATTTCGTTACTGGATGAAGTCAACATACAAATGTTTAAGGAACATGTAGACATTGTCCGGTATGCAAGTGATGGCACTTTGTTCATCAACCTCAAACACCAGTGTGAGATGGTGTATCTATCATAACGAAACTCAGAGGTCAACCATGCCATTGGTGGGTCTATGTTACAGTCATGAGCATTTTGGTTTTTTGACGTATTTCTTTTAAAGGAACTAAGACAGGGCATATGATATTTAGACTCGGCAGCAATTAGGCCACATACACCAGCAAGTTTACAATTCAAGTGATGATCAAATCGAGAAGCTTCCAGAACATCAGACCTGGTGTTTAATGTCATCACGTAATAGAGAATGCTGGTGTTGTTTCAAGTTAACTACTTGACAAAACATACATTTCTTCCAGTCAATAGGATTTGAACATGAGGGGTTCACTTACATTTTGTAACTGAAAATGCAGTATATTATTCATTCTATTGTTTTTATTTGCCATTTATTGAAAGTAGAAACACTATTTAAAAGATACACAATGTAACAGGAGGAAAAATTACAATAATTACACCAGCAACTTGACATGTCTTAGAAAGGCAGCCATCAAAAGTAAAGGGGCCGTTCATTATTATGAATTGTCAAATTACCACCCTTTTAAAAAACATTCCCAACAATTGCAACTGTGCTCAGTAATGTTTCATAATGTGTTGCTAACTATCTGAACTATGCAACAACTAAAGTGTTTAGTTAACAACTTTTTACTAATAATTGATAAAATACATTTAAAAAATAATTTTGGGATGATATAATTTTATAATATATATATTTTTTTAATGAAAGTCAGTTCTATATCTTGTGGTGACAACAATATTAACATTTTAATTGTACAGTGGTCATTTATATTACTTCATATACCAATCTAAGCATTCAGTATTTTGGTCCACTGAAAAGGTGATTGGCGGCCATTTTGTTTTTCAGTTTTGAGGTTCATAAACATTTTTTTCAGTGGGGAATCCTCTTTTTTTCGTGATGAGCACCCATTAAATGTCAAAATGAATCAGGTTTAAACAAATTAGAAAGCATATATACTGTCACAGGTGATGATATACCATGCAAACATACCACTGCTTGAGGTGACTATGGCGGCCAGTTTGTTTTTCAATTTTAAAAGGTTCAAAAACATTTTTCAGCTTGGAATCCTATTTTTTCATGATCAGCATTCTTTAAATGTCATATAAGGTCAAGTTTCCAAAATTTGAAAAATAGAGATACAGTCATAAGCGAAATTACTGTGCACACCTACCAATATTTTAGGCGATTTTGGCGGCCATTTTGTTTTTCAGTTTTGAGGTTCATAAACAATTTTTTCAGTGGGGAATCCTCTTTTTTTCGTGATGAGCACCCATTAAATGTCAAAATGAATCAGGTTTAAACAAATTAGAAAGCATATATACTGTCACAGGTGATGATATACCATGCAAACATACCACTGCTTGAGGTGACTATGGCGGCCAGTTTGTTTTTCAATTTTAAAAGGTTCGAAAACATTTTTCAGCTTGGAATCCTATTTATTCATGATCAGCATTCTTTAAATGTCATATAAGGTCAAGTTTCCAAAATTTAAAAATAGAGATACAGTTATAAGCGAAATTACTGTGCACACCTACCACTATTTTAGGCGATTTTGGCGGCCATTTTGTTTTTCAATTTAAGGGGTCAAAAACACTTTTTTCAGCTTGGCATCTTATTTTTTTGTGATCATCACCATTTAAATATGTAAAGTAGCCTGGATACCAAATCCTTCTAAAAAATGCCTCAACGTCTTTTATTTGAGCCTGTTTTTTCAGAATCGGGCCTAGTCTAGGATAAATAATAATATGATAACCCCTCTTTGTGCAGACAGCCCCTTTATTCTAACCTTATGCACTTGCTACATGAGTAGCCATAAAATGGTTTTCAACCATTTTGCAAATCATGGAAGGAGTCACTGACAAATAATATAAACACCACCTCCGTCAATAGCAGGTATGGGATCCACAAGATGCAATGCCATACTGAAACCTAGGATCCATGCTTACAAGAATCTTAGATATTTAAACCAAACTAGACCCCTCATAATAGCTTTCTGTTGAATCCATGATTTGATCCTTAGCAAAGTGTGAATAGTATATATTTGCACACCTACCAGGTATTTACAACCCAACTCTGATTATACAAATTATCGTGTCTCTGCAGAGACTGTGTTGGGAATATTGACCTGTAAATGATCACGATGCTGTATAAAATCTACAACGATCTGATTCCAGGGCTGAGTTTCCTGTTCATATTCGGCACTCTGCTGGCAATCCAGTTCCTGGCGATGATCATCCACCGCATCTCCACACTCGCCCACTTCCTGGCCAGGGCTCCATTCAAATACGGCGCCACAGCCGAAGACCTCGTGGTCGTTTGGGGCAACCGCCACCGGCACGACCCTGACACCTCTCGACGACTGGGAGGCCATACAGACTCTGCAACGTGACGAACACAGAATCAGGGAGGCCAAGAGGAGACAGAAGATGAAAAAGGCCCGCACCATGGCTAGCATCTCTGAAAACACTTCTCTGCTTCACGATGGTCAGCAGAACAAGGTGGGCTTGTCTGGCAAGTACATGTATGGAGATGGTCGGCAGGAAACGCATACCAGGGATTTGTCGCATGTATGATACGTGTGTGCGTACAACACTTGGCAGTGCTTCCCAGTGAGGATATTTCAAGAGAGTTTTTGTTCGTTTGTTGTTTTACGCCGCACTCAGCAATATTCCAGCTGCATGACGGCGGTCTGTACATAATCGAGTCTGGACCAGACAATCCAATGATCATCAACATGAGCACCGATCAACCCAATTGGGGCATGATGAGATTTGTCAACCATGTCAGCAAGCCTGGTTTCGATCCCGTTTGTCGCTTCTTAAAGACTAATTCACTCAGTGGTAGTCACCTGAACATAGCTGACACAATACCATATGGCATTATCAGCATACCGTTTCGGTTTTTGAACTGCAACCACTCCACAATATATGTATTCTAACCCGGATCAAGACGCTTCTCATTTCAAGAGATACAGTTCAAGTCCTGATTCTTGCCGCGAATTATTTTCACTTGATCGTTACAGAAAATTGATTCTTTCTGTTTTGGTAGAGATATGTTAATGAAAATGAAAATTGTTTTGTCGCATTTGTTTGAATGGCCCATGTGCTTCAGCTGTGAGAACAGCATTTTCTATGCAATGTAAAATTATGTGGCCCTTATAAAGACATAATGTGTTTGCAATCATCGTTATTTCACAGGGGAAGGTGTTATGGATCTCATCGTCTTTATAATAGAGAACACAAAGTGTCGGAGTATATGCTAACTCATTCACCAGGAGGCGGTTGGGTAGCCTAGGGATCAAAGCGTCCGCTCGTCACGTTGAGAACCCGGGCTCGATTCTCCACATGGGTCCAAAGTGTGTAACCCATTTCCAGTGTCTCCCGTCGTGATATTGCTGGAATATTGATGAAAACGGCGTAAAACTAAACTCACTCACTCCTTCATACAGAGCATGTATGAAGAAAGAACAAAGGACCTGACAGAACAAAGGTGGAAAGTTAAAACCACCAACAGTTAATTAAGGTGTAGCTTTGGGGGAAACCAACACTGAATCTAATAGCAATAGAGACTTGGGAAAGCCTTCATTCACCAGATGGAGTAATCTTATTCTCCTAAATTCAAAGACAGATCAGGTGTATCGTCTAATTGATCCATAAACCTGGATGAAGATGTAAAGTGTTTTCGTTCTTGTATTTTTCTCAGCTTCTTCTCACCTTCAGGTAGCCACAACTTTTGAATATGGCTGTGTGGTTGTGTCAACTCCCATAGTTGCGAAAATGGATAGAAGAGGCAGGTCAGAAGCATATGTTTTAAAGGGAAGGGTTTTCTGCTCCGTAGGGATTAAAATGGGTGTTGGCTAGTAGGCGAGTCCGTTCCATAAATAATGAAAAGGTTAAAGCGTCCGCACGTCCGGCAATAGACCTAGGTTTGATTCCCCACACGGGTACAATGTGTGAAGCCCATTTCTAGTGTCCCCTGCCGTGATATTGCTGTGATATTGCTAAAAGCGGCGGTGAGTCATACTCATACATGTTCAGGCCCAACAGTGGGCTAGGGCATCCCAGATCTGTCTTGGTGTTTCGGTGATCGTAACTGGTAACTGCCATACGTTACCATAGCCATAGCGTTAAAATCGCCTTCTGGAAAAAGGCACCGTTCCACGATCACCTGTGAACGTTCTGAGGAACAGAAACCAGGTGCTACGACCAGTGTGTAAACGGTGTTTTTTTTCTCTCTCTCTCTCTCACTCTCTCTCGCTCTCTCTCTCTCTCTCTCACACACACACACACACACAGAGAGAGAGAGAGACACACACACACACACACACACAAAAGCGGCATAAAACCCAACTAACTCGCTCACATATGGTAGATGAACGATGGTGTCCAGAGTCCCAGGGGTCTTTCGGGAATAACCATCACGATCTTACAGATTAGATAATTAGGTTCATTGTCCGAATGAAGGAATTACCCGTGTTAAATGTTAAAACTTTATGGTATAAATACAATATTAACCAATATTATCAGGAGGAATCTATCCACTTTAATTGTCGTGATTGGCTGCTAATGTGTGATAAAACAGCTGATATCAGTTTCAATATCTTTAAAAGTCTACACTAATTAATGTCGTGTTATGTTACAGATGTTATTCTCTTGAACGTGTTTTTCAGCGCTGTCACCATTTAAATATAATATAGAGTTGTATGTTCCACCGTCAACTGCCTCCTGGCATAGTTTATAATGATTACAACTAAACATAATTACTTGTCACGGAAATAGACAACAAGAATATCCACAGCATTTTTTTGTCGGTCAACCGTTGGCAAAGTCTCAGTCTCGTTACAACATTCGTTCACACTGCGAAAATATACTATTCAAGGGACGCTACTCTTATTTGGCAAATCCCCAGGAGGCGCTGTGCTTTTCCGCGCCCGACCGACGAGTAGACGACGCGACACAAGCACAAAATTGCCATAACTGAACATTGTTTTCCTCGGACACAAGGGTGAGTACAGTTTATAATTATTATAATTATTAATGACATAACATAACAACTAAAATGTATGTGAACGGAAGTGGACGATCTTTAAAGTCACTGAAGTATATACACCACAACAATAAAACGAAATGTGCAGAAAGTGAATTTTACATGTACAGGATTTCAGTATTCCAGTCTATTTAATGTATATATGGACAGATTTCATGTATGCTGTTGAACATTACGTTAACTGTAGTCTGATAAAAGTTGACATTCTATCAAGTTGTCAGTCACGTTTTCATGCAGTTTTTCAATTCCAAATATATCAAATTGATAAAATGAGTAGAGTAATTTTATAAGCAATATATTGATTTATTCTTCCTTAAAATACCTGAGAACTTTAAAGGAGAACAAATTTAATTTGTAGTTTGGTGCTAAGTTCATTCAAATGTATTTCCTACACTACCCGGAAGACAAACAACACGTGTTCATTAATGTCAAGGCTTGAAACTAGTTTTGTTGACATAAACATGGTTGCTAACGTCATGACTACAAGTCCGAAATACGTCCGACTGTTAAAATACCTTTTTGGTATTGAGATTGTCAGTATCATATTGCCAGCACAGGCTGTCATGACAGGCTGGGGAGGGAATAAGAGTTTACGCTGCTTTTAGCAATATTTCAGCAATATCACGGCAGGAAACACCAGAATTTGGCTTCACGCATTGTACCCTGGGAGTTACGAATGAAAAGCGAACCCTTTGGCACTAGCTACTCGTCATAAGAGCTAGTTGCTAAGTGCATCAAACTTCTTTCAATGTGAATTTACCGGCCACCTGAGCAATGCAAATACTGACTGTTGTATTTCTCAAAATAGAGAGTGTTTGATTTTATTGTTGAAATTTGTTAAATATACCCATTTGAAAATGACACCTTCGCCTTAAATAATTTGACAAAATGTTATAAGGTCGAATTATTAATTTATTTATTTTTTTAAATTACAATTGTTCAGAATTGGGCTTTGCAACTTTTAGCACTCTGCTTACATGTTGTCATAATAGCAATAGCATGCATACGCCTACTAATCATGGTAAGGAGGTGAGGGGCGGTGGGGTAGCCTAGTGGTTAAAGCGTTCGCTCGTCACGCCGAAGACCCGGGTTCGAATCCACACATGGGTACATTGTGTGAAGCTCATTTCTGGTGTGCCCCTCCGTGATATTGCTGGAATATTGCTAAAAGCGGCATAAAACCAAACTCACTCACTCACTGTAAGGAGGTGAACAGCTGTGAACAACAGGACGAGTTCAGTTTTCGATCAGCAGAAAATTTCGTGGTGTCGTTTGTTGCCAGAGTGGACACTATAGTTGCTTGCTATTGTTTGCATATATCATCAGTTTTTAGCAACCGTTGGAAATGAAGGGTTAAACTTGCATCAATGGTTTGTGGGGTAAAGTAGAAAAGTAACGTCATCAGTATATATATTGCATGCATTTTCAGTTTGTATTGATTAAAACAATCCACCTATGTGTCAATACTGAGAGCGACCATACTGATTGTTTCTGTTTTCCATGCAGGTGATGTAGACAGGATTGTGGTAGCATATGTACTTGACGTACAGCACTAACAGGAGTGATGGCTCCATCAACTGAGCCGTGAAGAAACATACTCGTGAAAATAAATAAATTCATCTTCAAGAATTAAAAAAAGAGACAATTTTCTGTTTTGATTCAAGGGCATCACATATAACTGTCTGTCCCACCTTCCCACAATTAACAGCCAGGGTCCCGATCCACAGGGCGTTCGTAACTTTACGACATTCGTAAGTCTGTGATTAACGATAGAGCTACGACAGTTCGTAACGTTACGACATTCGTAAGTCTGTGATTAACGATAGAGCTACGACAGGTCGTAACGTTACAAACGCTTTGTGGACGGGACCATTTAACTATACAGTATTGTTCAATAGGGGAGGGATTAAAGAGGCTAAGGAGTTTATGTTTTTTGTTTGTACTGAAAATAAATTTGGGTTGCCATTAGATTGTGTTTGGGTCTTTTTCCAGGGGCAGCGGATTAAGGAGTTGCGGACCCTCCCATGATTTGAGTTCCTGGTCCACTTCAAGTTCCGACCCGTCATTAAACAGCTGAATGGATGTCACCTTCACCAGAACATTGTGTTTATATTTCACGTTGTATCATGTTGCTCTCATGCACACGTTATATATATACGTCACGGAATGTCATCATGATACAGCAGATGTATTTTAATGACTAATTTGCTAGTCTCTCGCTTACCTTAATGTTGAATGAATGGACTATAGCCAAGATAAAATTCAAATGTCTCACATTTATAGTCATTTGTATGATGGTGCTTTTTTATCAAATTTTGTACATTTTTTAAAAATAAATTATTTAACCTCTTTATAATTGACAAAACATTTTGTAAGATTTGTTCCTTGTCCCTACATCAAGCAATCCAGCGGTGTTATGCCATGAGTAGATATACCGACGTCAAGGATTTATGCCGACGTTTTACAGGTTTTATGCCAACTTTGACGGTCCTAACAGCACTGGATCAACGTTGACAACCAACAGTGTTACCAAGGTGATCACGTAGGTGATCTGGTCCATCCCATCGTTCAGCTGGAATATAGCTTAGTGCGTTGATAAACAAGCAACCAAACAACCAAGTTTGGTGAGCAGTGGGTTTGTTATGATCACGCCCAACACATCAGTGTATTCTCTGAGAATTTAGTCATCGCAGACCCGTGGCAATGGTAAACGGGTGACGAGTGCAATAAGTCATATAGAGGTTGGACACAGATTCCTTAATATGTGAGTTGGTGAGTGAGTTTAGTTTTGCGCCGCACTCAGCAATATTTCAGCTATATGGTGGTGGTCTGTAAATAATCGAGTCTGGACAGGACAATTCAGTGGTCAACGGCATGGGCATCGATCTGCGCAATTGGGAACCGATGACATGTGTCAGCCAAGTCAGCAAGCCTGACCACCCAAACCCGTAAATCGCCTCTTACGATAAGCACAGTCGCCTTTTTGTGGCAAGCATGGGTTGCTGAAGACCTATTTTAACCCGGATCTTCACGGGTCTCCTTGATGTGTACGTTTATATCCTGGCAAAGGTATACCTGGGACGATCATCCCGGTATATGAACCACCATGACAGTGTGTCCTGGGTGATCCAAGAAGAGTATTTTCTGAATTTTAACATACACATTCAATTGCGGTACAGCAACATCTACAAATACTTCTTATATGCTCGGGGTATATCATGGACGCATAATGCAAATTGATCTCAGAGCAACGTCGATCTTAAGTCTAGGTTAATGCATTGGGAGTTATACACTCCCCTGAGATCCCTTTCTGCAGGGCGCTGTGGAAATTCGACTTCTCTGACATACACTTACGACTATCGTGGCGCAAAGGTTGTGTTGTACAACGGGACCTTAGAAAATGCACCGTTACATGCACGATAAGGTCGATTTGCCATGGTCACACATGTACAAACCGATTTTAAAGTTCTATGTTGGAGTTACAATCTCCTCTAACATTGCTTTCTGCAGAAAGGCTGTTGAAATTTGGTTTAACATTCTCCCTACTAGAGCATTCACTGCAACAAGTACAAAACACTATGAACCTATGAACCACCTGGGAGCTAGCATTACCAGTGCAACGACCAAGCGACCAGAAGAGACAGAGCAACAACTTCTAGACCAGCACAACCATTGTACCGCCCCATAAATTAGATAATGGTTTTCAGATGATACACGAACACACGTAAACAGGACTAGCCAAGCCTACACAAACTCAACAACGCGCACATCGGCATCGCAATACGAGCAACAGCCTACGCAACACATAGACTAACTGGTCAAGCACACACCGACCTTGTAATCAGCGCTAGCAACACGTACTACTGTCCAGCAATACGCACAACAGCCAAGCAACACGTTCATCAGCCTAGTAACATGTGCACCAGCCTCGCAACACATTCATCAGGCTAGTAACGCTTGCACCATCCTCGCAAGACGTACAGCAGCCTAGTAACACTTACAACAGCCTCGCAACACGTACAACAGCCTAGTAACACGTACAACAGCATCATGACACGTACAGCAGCCTCGCAACACGAGCACAAGCCTAGCAACAAATACAACATCCTAGCAACATGTACAACAGCGTAGTAACACCAGCACAAGCTTAGCAACACGTACAACAGCGTTGTAACACTACAATAGCCTCGCAACACGTACTGCAGCCTAGTAACACGTACAACAGCTTCGCCACACGTTCACCAGCCTAGCAACGCGTACAACAGCCATGAAACACGTATAACAGCCTAGCAACACTTACAACATCACCGTAATACGTACTGCAGCCTAGTACCACGTGCAACAGTCTATTAACACCTAGAAACACCTACGCCATCTTAGCAGCACATCCCACCAACATAGTGAAGCAAAATCTTAATAACACGTATACAAGCCCGGCAATATAACAGTCTGACACGTAACGATGTGAGAAGGGACACATTATATTTTGTGACTAGCAGCTCACATTTTACAAGTTAATGGAGACACAAAGTTTGAAACATCAAGCTGTAAAATGAGGGATAACTGACTACAACAACCGGTCGAGTTCAGTGTTTGCTCAAGACATCCAGGGTATGGCTGACAGGGTGTCCCCCCCATTCCCCTACACTCTCAAATTCACCTACATTTTGGGGGTCAAAAGTGTCGGTATAATTTGGGGATCTTAAATAAACACTGTAGATGATGTACACCCTCTCATGTAATAGGGACTCTTTCAATCTTCTGTAAGTAAAGCAAAAAGTGTAGGTATAATGGGGATCTTAAATAAACACTGTAGATGATGTACACCCTCTCATGTAATAGGGACTCTTTCAATCTTCTGTAAGTAAAGCAAACAGTGTAGGTATAATGGGGATCTTAAATAAACACTGTAGATGATGTACACCCTCTCATGTAATAGGGACTCTTCAATCTTCTGTAAGTAAAGCAAACAGTGTAGGTATAATGGGGATCTTAATGGGATGTACACCCTCTCATGTAATAGGGACTCTTTCAATCTTCTGTAAATAAACAAGCAGTGTAGATGTTAATGGGGGGATCTTAAATAAACACTGTAGATGATGTACACCCTCTCATGTAATAGGGACTCTTTCAATCTTCTGTAAGTAAAGCAAACAGTGTAGGTATAATGGGGGATCTTAAATAAACACTGTAGATGATGTACACCCTCCTCATGTAATAGGGACTCTTTTCAATCTTCTGTAAATAAAGCAAACAGTGTAGGTATAATGGGGATCTTAAATAAACACTGTAGATGATGTACACCCTCCTCATGTAATAGGGACTCTTTCAATCTTCTGTAAGTAAAGCAAACAGTGTAGGTATAATGGGGATCTTAAATAAACACTGTAGATGATGTACACCCTCTCATGTAATAGGGACTCTTTCAATCTCTGTAAGTAAAGCAAACAGTGTAGGTATAATGGGGATCTTAAATAAACACTGTAGATGATGTACACCCTCTCATGTAATAGGGACTCTTTCAATCTTCTGTAAATAAAGCAAACAGTGTAGGTATAATGGGGGATCTTAAATAAACACTGTAGATGATGTACACCCTCTCATGTAATAGGGACTCTTTCAATCTTCTGTAAATAAAGCAAACAGTGTAGGTATAATGGGGATCTTAAATAAACACTGTAGATGATGTACACCCCTCTCATGTAATAGGGACTCTTTCAATCTTCTGTAAATAAAGCAAACAGTGTAGGTATAATGGGGATCTTAAATAAACACTGTAGATGATGTACACCCTCTCATGTAATAGGACTCTTTCAATCTTCTGTAAATAAAGCAAACAGTGTAGGTATAATGGGGATCTTAAATAAACACTGTAGATGATGTACACCCTCTCATGTAATAGGGACTCTTTCAATCTTCTGTAAATAAAGCAAACAGTGTAGGTATAATGGGGATCTTAAATAAACACTTGCTGTAGATGATGTACACCCTCTCATGTAATAGGGACTCTTCAATCTTCTGTAAATAAAGCAAACAGTGTAGGTATAATGGGGGATCTTAAACAAACACTGTAGATGATGTACACCTCTCATGTAATAGGAGGGACTCTTTCAATCTTCTGTAAATAAAACAAACAGTGTAGGTATAATGGGGGATCTTAAATAAACACTGTAGATGATGTACACCCCTCTCATGTAATAGGGACTCTTTCAATCTTCTGTAAATAAAGCAAACAGTGTAGGTATAATGGGGGATCTTAAATAAACACTGTAGATGATGTACACCCTCTCATGTAATAGGGACTCTTTCAATCTTCTGTAAATAAAGCAAACAGTGTAGGTATAATGGGGGATCTTAAATAAACACTGTAGATGATGTACACCCTCTCATGTAATAGGGACTCTTTCAATCTTCTGTAAATAAAGCAAACAGTGTAGGTATAATGGGGATCTTAAATAAACACTGTAGATGATGTACACCCTCCTCATGTAATAGGGACTCTTTCAATCTTCTGTAAATAAAGCAAACAGTGTAGGTATAATGGGGATCTTAAAATAAACACTGTAGATGATGTACACCCTCCCTCATGTAATAGGGACTCTTTCAATCTTCTGTAAATAAAGCAAACAGTGTAGGTATAATGGGGGATCTTAAATAAACACTGTAGATGATGTACACCCTCTTATGTAATAGGGACTCTTTCAATCTTCTGTAAATAAAGCAAACAGTGAAGGTATAATGGGGGATCTTAAATAAACACTGTAGATGATGTACACCCTCTCATGTAATAGGGACTCTTTCAATCTTCTGTAAATAAAGCAAACAGTGTAGGTATAATGGGGATCTTAAATAAACACTGTAGATGATGTACACCCTCTCATGTAATAGGGGACTCTTTTCAATCTTCTGTAAGTAAAGCAAAAGTGTAGGTATAATGGGGATCTTAAATAAACACTGTAGATGATGTACACCCTCTCATGTAATAGGGACTCTTTCAATCTTCCGTAAATAAAGCAAACAGTGTAGGTATAATGGGGGATCTTAAATAAACACTGTAGATGATGTACACCCTCTCATGTAATAGGGACTCTTTCAATCTTCTGTAAATAAAGCAAACAGTGTAGGTATAATGGGGGATCTTAAATAAACACTGTAGATGATGTACACCCTCTCATGTAATAGGGACTCTTTCAATCTTCTGTAAATAAAGCAAACAGTGTAGGTATAGGGGGATCTTAAATAAACACTGTAGATGATGTACACCTCTCATGTAATAGGGACTCTTTCAATCTTCTGTAAGTAAAACAAAAGTGTAGGTATAATGGGGGATCTTAAATAAACACTGTAGATGATGTACACCCTCTCATGTAATAGGGACTCTTTCAATCTTCTGTAAGTAAAGCAAAAAAGTGTAGGTATAATGGGGATCTTAAATAAACACTGTAGATGATGTACACCCTCTCATGTAATAGGGACTCTTTCAATCTTCTGTAAGTAAAGCAAAAAGTGTAGGTATAATGGGGGATCTTAAATAAACACTGTAGATGATGTACACCCTCTCATGTAATAGGGACTCTTTCAATCTTTTGTAAGTAAAGCAAAAGTGTAGGTATAATGGGGATCTTAAATAAACACTGTAGATGATGTACACCCTCTCATGTAATAGGGACTCTTTCAATTTTCTGTAAAAGTAAAGCAAACAGTGTAGGTATAATGGGGGATCTTAAATGTGAAACACTGTAGATGATGTACACCCTCTCATGTAATAGGGACTCTTTCAATCTTCTGTAAGTAAAGCAAAAAGTGTAGGTATAATGGGGGATCTTAAATAAACACTGTAGATGATGTACACCCTCTCATGTAATAGGGACTCTTTCAATCTTCTGTAAGTAAAGCAAAAAGTGTAGGTATAATGGGGATCTTAAATAAACACTGTAGATGATGTACACCCTCTCATGTAATAGGGACTCTTTCAATCTTCTGTAAGTAAAGCAAACAGTGTAGGTATAATGGGGGATCTTAAATAAACACTGTAGATGATGTACACCCTCTCATGTAATAGGGACTCTTTCAATCTTCTGTAAGTAAAAGCAAACAGTGTAGGTATAATGGGGATCTTAAATAAACACTGTAGATGATGTACACCCTCTCATGTAATAGGGACTCTTTCAATCTTCTGTAAGTAAAGCAAACAGTGTAGGTATAATGGGGATCTTAAATAAACACTGTAGATGATGTACACCCTCTCATGTAATAGGGACTCTTTCAATCTTCTGTAAGAAAAAGCAAACAGTGAAGGTATAATGGGGATCTTAAATAAACACTGTAGATGATGTACACCCTCTCATGTAATAGGGACTCTTTCAATCTTCTGTAAGTAAAGCAAACAGTGTAGGTATAATGGGGATCTTAAATAAACACTGTAGATGATGTACACCCTCTCATGTAATAGGGACTCTTTCAATCTTCTGTAAGTAAAGCAAACAGTGTAGGTATAATGGGGGGTCTTAAATAAACACTGTAGATGATGTACACCCTCTCATGTAATAGGGACTCTTTCAATCTTCTGTAAGTAAATCAAACAGTGTAGGTATAATGGGGGATCTTAAATAAACACTGTAGATGATGTACACCCTCTCATGTAATAGGGACTCTTTCAATCTTCTGTAAGTAAAGCAGACAGTGTAGGTATAATGGGGGATCTTAAATAAACACTGGATTAAAATGGGTGTTGGCTAGTAGGCGAGTCCGTTCCATAAATAATGAAAAGGTTAAAGCGTCCGCACGTCCGGCAATAGACCTAGGTTTGATTCCCCACACGGGTACAATGTGTGAAGCCCATTTCTAGTGTCCCCTGCCGTGATATTGCTGTGATATTGCTAAAAGCGGCGGTGAGTCATACTCATACATGTTCAGGCCCAACAGTGGGCTAGGGCATCCCAGATCTGTCTTGGTGTTTCGGTGATCGTAACTGGTAACTGCCATACGTTACCATAGCCATAGCGTTAAAATCGCCTTCTGGAAAAAGGCACCGTTCCACGATCACCTGTGAACGTTCTGAGGAACAGAAACCAGGTGCTACGACCAGTGTGTAAACGGTGTTTTTTCTCTCTCTCTCTCTCACTCTTCGTTCTCTCTCTCTCACTCTCTACACACACACAGAGAGAGAGAGAGAGAGAGACACACACACACACACAAAAGCGGCATAAAACCCAACTAACTCGCTCACATATGGTAGATGAACGATGGTGTCCAGAGTCCCAGGGGTCTTTCGGGAATAACCATCACGATCTTACAGATTAGATAATTAGGTTCACTGTCCGAATGAAGGAATTACCCGTGTTAAATGTTAAAACTTTATGGTATAAATACAATATTAACCGATATTATCAGGAGGAATCTATCCACTTTAATTGTCGTGATTGGCTGCTAATGTGTGATAAAACAGCTGATATCAGTTTCAATATCTTTAAAAGTCTACACTAATTAATGTCGTGTTATGTTACAGATGTTATTCTCTTGAACGTGTTTTTCAGCGCTGTCACCATTTAAATATAATATAGAGTTGTATGTTCCACCGTCAACTGCCTCCTGGCATAGTTTATAATGATTACAACTAAACATAATTACTTGTCACGGAAATAGACAACAAGAATATCCACAGCATTTTTTTGTCGGTCAACCGTTGGCAAAGTCTCAGTCTCGTTACAACATTCGTTCACACTGCGAAAATATACTATTCAAGGGACGCTACTCTTATTTGGCAAATCCCCAGGAGGCGCTGTGCTTTTCCGCGCCCGACCGACGAGTAGACGACGCGACACAAGCACAAAATCGCCATAACTGAACATTGTTTTCCTCGGACACAAGGGTGAGTACAGTTTATAATTATTATAATTATTAATGACATAACATAACAACTAAAATGTATGTGAACGGAAGTGGACGATCTTTAAAGTCACTGAAGTATATACACCACAACAATAAAACGAAATGTGCAGAAAGTGAATTTTACATGTACAGGATTTCAGTATTCCAGTCTATTTAATGTATATATGGACAGATTTCATGTATGCTGTTGAACATTACGTTAACTGTAGTCTGATAAAAGTTGACATTCTATCAAGTTGTCAGTCACGTTTTCATGCAGTTTTTCAATTCCAAATATATCAAATTGATAAAATGAGTAGAGTAATTTTATAAGCAATATATTGATTTATTCTTCCTTAAAATACCTGAGAACTTTTAAAGGAGAACAAATTTAATTTGTAGTTTGGTGCTAAGTTCATTCAAATGTATTTCCTACACTACCCGGAAGACAAAACAACACGTGTTCATTAATGTCAAGGCTTGAAACTAGTTTTGTTGACATAAACATGGTTGCTAACGTCATGACTACAAGTCCGAAATACGTCCGACTGTTAAAATACCTTTTTGGTATTGAGATTGTCAGTATCATATTGCCAGCACAGGCTGTCATGACAGGCTGGGGAGGGAATAAGAGTTTACGCTGCTTTAGCAATATTTCAGCAATATCACGGCAGGAAACACCAGAATTTGGCTTCACGCATTGTACCCTGGGAGTTACGAATGAAAAGCGAACCCTTTGGCACTAGCTACTCGTCATAAGAGCTAGTTGCTAAGTGCATCAAACTTCTTCAATCAATGAATTTACCGGCCACCTGAGCAATGCAAATACTGACTGTTGTATTTCAAAATAGAGAGTGTTTGATTTTATTGTTGAAATTTGTTAAATATACCCATTTGAAAATGACACCTTCGCCTTAAATAATTTGACAAAATGTTATAAGGTCGAATTATTAATTTATTATTTTTTTTTTAAATTACAATTGTTCAGAATTGGGCTTTGCAACTTTTAGCACTCTGCTTACATGTTGTCATAATAGCAATAGCATGCATACGCCTACTAATCATGGTAAGGAGGTGAGGGGCGGTGGGGTAGCCTAGTGGTTAAAGCGTTCGCTCGTCACGCCAAAGACCCGGGTTCGAATCCACACATGGGTACATTGTGTGAAGCTCATTTCTGGTGTGCCCCTCCGTGATATTGCTGGAATATTGCTAAAAGCGGCATAAAACCAAACTCACTCACTCACTGTAAGGAGGTGAACAGCTGTGAACAACAGGACGAGTTCAGTTTTCGATCAGCAGAAAATTTCGTGGTGTCGTTTGTTGCCAGAGTGGACACTATAGTTGCTTGCTATTGTTTGCATATATCATCAGTTTTTAGCAACCGTTGGAAATGAAGGGTTAAACTTGCATCAATGGTTTGTGGGGTAAAGTAGAAAAGTAACGTCATCAGTATATATATTGCATGCATTTTCAGTTTGTATTGATTAAAACAATCCACCTATGTGTCAATACTGAGCGACCATACTGATTGTTTCTGTTTTCCATGCAGGTGATGTAGACAGGATTGTGGTAGCATATGTACTTGACGTACAGCACTAACAGGAGTGATGGCTCCATCAACTGAGCCGTGAAGAAACATACTCGTGAAAATAAATAAATTCATCTTCAAGAATTAAAAAAAGAGACAATTTTCTGTTTTGATTCAAGGGCATCACATATAACTGTCTGTCCCACCTTCCCACAATTAACAGCCAGGGTCCCGATCCACAGGGCGTTCGTAACTTTACGACATTCGTAAGTCTGTGATTAACGATAGAGCTACGACAGTTCGTAACGTTACGACATTCGTAAGTCTGTGATTAACGATAGAGCTACGACAGGTCGTAACGTTACAAACGCTTTGTGGACGGGACCATTTAACTATACAGTATTGTTCAATAGGGGAGGGATTAAAGAGGCTAAGGAGTTTATGTTTTTTGTTTGTACTGAAAATAAATTTGGGTTGCCATTAGATTGTGTTTGGTCTTTTCCAGGGGCAGCGGATTAAGGAGTTGCGGACCCTCCCATGATTTGAGTTCCTGGTCCACTTCAAGTTCCGACCCGTCATTAAACAGCTGAATGGATGTCACCTTCACCAGAACATTGTGTTTATATTTCACGTTGTATCATGTTGCTCTCATGCACACGTTATATATATACGTCACGGAATGTCATCATGATACAGCAGATGTATTTTAATGACTAATTTGCTAGTCTCTCGCTTACCTTAATGTTGAATGAATGGACTATAGCCAAGATAAAAATTTCAAATGTCTCACATTTATAGTCATTTGTATGATGGTGCTTTTTATCAAATTTTGTACATTTTTAAAAATAAATTATTTAACCTCTTTATAATTGACAAAACATTTTGTAAGATTTGTTCCTTGTCCCTACATCAAGCAATCCAGCGGTGTTATGCCATGAGTAGATATACCGACGTCAAGGATTTATGCCGACGTTTTACAGGTTTTATGCCAACTTTGACGGTCCTAACAGCACTGGATCAACGTTGACAACCAACAGTGTTACCAAGGTGATCACGTAGGTGATCTGGTCCATCCCATCGTTCAGCTGGAATATAGCTTAGTGCGTTGATAAACAAGCAACCAAACAACCAAGTTTGGTGAGCAGTGGGTTTGTTATGATCACGCCCAACACATCAGTGTATTCTCTGAGAATTTAGTCATCGCAGACCCGTGGCAAATGGTAAACGGGTGACGAGTGCAATAAGTCATATAGAGGTTGGACACAGATTCCTTTAATATGTGAGTTGGTGAGTGAGTTTAGTTTTGCGCCGCACCTCAGCAATATTTCAGCTATATGGTGGTGGTCTGTAAATAATCGAGTCTGGACAGGACAATTCAGTGGTCAACGGCATGGGCATCGATCTGCGCAATTGGGAACCGATGACATGTGTCAGCCAAGTCAGCAAGCCTGACCACCCAAAACCCGTAAATCGCCTCTTTACGATAAGCACAGTCGCCTTTTGTGGCGAAGCATGGGTTGCTGAAGACCTATTTTAACCCGGATCTTCACGGGTCTCCTTGATGTGTACGTTTATATCCTGGCAAAGGTATACCTGGGACGATCATCCCGGTATATGAACCACCATGACAGTGTGTCCTGGGTGATCCAAGAAGAGTATTTTCTGAATTTTAACATACACATTCAATTGCGGTACAGCAACATCTACAAATACTTCTTATATGCTCGGGGTATATCATGGACGCATAATACAAATTGATCTCAGGAGCAACGTCGATCTTAAGTCTATGTTAATGCATTGGAGTTATACACTCCCCTGAGATCCCTTTTTCTGCGGGGCTGTGGAAATTCGACTTCTCTGACATACACTTACGACTATCGTGGCGCAAAGGTTGTGTTGTACAACGGGACCTTAGAAAATGCACCGTTACATGCATCGATAAGGTCGATTTGCCATGGTCACACATGTACAAACCGATTTTAAAGTTCTATGTTGGAGTTACAATCTCCTCTAACATTGCTTTCTGCAGAAAGGCTGTTGAAATTTGGTTTAACATTCTCCCTACTAGAGCATTCACTGCAACAAGTACAAAACACTATGAACCTATGAACCACCTGGGAGCTAGCATTACCAGTGCAACGACCAAGCGACCAGAAGAGACAGAGCAACAACTTCTAGACCAGCACAACCATTGTACCGCCCCATAAATTAGATAATGGTTTTCAGATGATACACGAACACACGTAAACAGGACTAGCCAAGCCTACACAAACTCAACAACGCGCACATCGGCATCGCAATACGAGCAACAGCCTACGCAACACATAGACTAACTGGTCAAGCACACACCGACCTTGTAATCAGCGCTAGCAACACGTACTACTGTCCAGCAATACGCACAACAGCCAAGCAACACGTTCATCAGCCTAGTAACATGTGCACCAGCCTCGCAACACATTCATCAGGCTAGTAACGCTTGCACCATCCTCGCAAGACGTACAGCAGCCTAGTAACACTTACAACAGCCTCGCAACACGTACAACAGCCTAGTAACACGTACAACAGCATCATGACACGTACAGCAGCCTCGCAACACGAGCACAAGCCTAGCAACAAATACAACATCCTAGCAACATGTACAACAGCGTAGTAACACCAGCACAAGCTTAGCAACACGTACAACAGCGTTGTAACACTACAATAGCCTCGCAACACGTACTGCAGCCTAGTAACACGTACAACAGCTTCGCCACACGTTCACCAGCCTAGCAACGCGTACAACAGCCATGAAACACGTATAACAGCCTAGCAACACTTACAACATCACCGTAATACGTACTGCAGCCTAGTACCACGTGCAACAGTCTATTAACACCTAGAAACACCTACGCCATCTTAGCAGCACATCCCACCAACATAGTGAAGCAAAATCTTAATAACACGTATACAAGCCCGGCAATATAACAGTCTGACACGTAACGATGTGAGAAGGGACACATTATATTTTGTGACTAGCAGCTCACATTTTACAAGTTAATGGAGACACAAAGTTTGAAACATCAAGCTGTAAATGAGGATAACTGACTACAACAACCGGTCGAGTTCAGTGTTTGCTCAAGACATCCAGGGTATGGCTGACAGGGTGTCCCCAAATTCCCCCTACACTCTCAATTCACCTACATTTTTGGGGGTCAAAAGTGTCGGTATAATTTGGGGATCTTAAATAAACACTGTAGATGATGTACACCCTCTCATGTAATGGGGACTCTTTCAATCTTCTGTAAGTAAAGCAAACAGTGTAGGTATAATGGGGGATCTTAAATAAACACTGTAGATGATGTACACCCTCTCATGTAATAGGGACTCTTTCAATCTTCTGTAAGTAAAGCAAACAGTGTAGGTATAATGGGGGATCTTAAATAAACACTGTAGATGATGTACACCCTCTCATGTAATAGGGACTCTTTCAATCTTCTGTAAGTAAAGCAAAAAGTGTAGGTATAATGGGGATCTTAAATAAACACTGTAGATGATGTACACCCTCTCTCATGTAATAGGGACTCTTTCAATCTTCTGTAAAAGCAAAAAGCAAAGTGTAGGTATAATGGGGATCTTAAATAAACACTGTAGATGATGTACACCCCTCTCATGCTTAATAGGGACTCTTTCAATCTTTTGTAAATAAAGCAAACAGTGTAGGTATAATGGGGGATCTTAAATAAACACTGTAGATGATGTACACCCTCTCATGAAATAGGGACTCTTTCAATCTTCTGTAAATAAAGCAAACAGTGTAGGTATAATGGGGATCTTAAATAAACACTGTAGATGATGTACACCTCTCATGTAATAGGGACTCTTTCAATCTTCTGTAAATAAAGCAAACAGTGTAGGTATAATGGGGGATCTTAAATAAACACTGTAGATGATGTACACCCTCTCATGTAATAGGGACTCTTTCAATCTTCTGTAAATAAAGCAAACAGTGTAGGTATAATGGGGGATCTTAAATAAACACTGTAGATGATGTACACCCTCTCATGTAATAGGGACTCTTTCAATCTTCTGTAAATAAAGCAAACAGTGTAGGTATAATGGGGGATCTTAAATAAACACTGTAGATGATGTACACCCTCTCATGTAATAGGGACTCTTTCAATCTTCTGTAAATAAATAAAGCAAACAGTGTAGGTATAACGGGGATCTTAAATAAACACTGTAGATGATGTACACCCTCCTCATGTAATAGGGACTCTTTCAATCTTCTGTAAATAAAGCAAACAGTGTAGGTATAATGGGGGATCTTAAATAAACACTGTAGATGATGTACACCCTCTCATGTAATAGGGACTCTTTCAATCTTCTGTAAGTAAAGCAAAAAGTGTAGGTATAATGGGGGATCTTAAATAAACACTGTAGATGATGTACACCCTCTCATGTAATAGGGACTCTTTCAATCTTTTGTAAGTAAAGCAAAAAGTGTAGGTATAATGGGGGATCTTAAATAAACACTGTAGATGATGTACACCCTCTCATGTAATAGGGACTCTTTCAATCTTCTGTAAGTAAAGCAAAAAGTGTAGGTATAATGGGGGATCTTAAATAAACACTGTAGATGATGTACACCCTCTCATGTAATAGGGACTCTTTCAATCTTCTGTAAGTAAAGCAAAAAGTGTAGGTATAATGGGGATCTTAAATAAACACTGTAGATGATGTACACCTCTCATGTAATAGGGACTCTTTCAATCTTCTGTAAGTAAAGCAAAAGTGTAGGTATAATGGGGATCTTAAATAAACACTGTAGATGATGTACACCCTCTCATGTAATAGGGACTCTTCTCAATCTTCTGTAAAGTAAAGCAAAAAGTGTAGGTATAATGGGGATCTTAAATAAACACTGTAGATGATGTACACCCTCTCATGTAATAGGGGACTCTTTCAATCTTCTGTAAGTAAAGCAAAAAGTGTAGGTATAATGGGGATCTTAAATAAACACTGTAGATGATGTACACCTCCTCTCATGTAATAGGGACTCTTTCAATCTTCTGTAAGTAAAGCAAAAAGTGTAGGTATAATGGGGATCTTAAATAAACACTGTAGATGATGTACACCCTCTCATGTAATAGGGACTCTTTCAATCTTCTGTAAGTAAAGCAAAAAGTGTAGGTATAATGGGGATCTTAAATAAACACTGTAGATGATGTACACCCTCTCATGTAATAGGGACTCCTTTTCAATCTTCTGTAAGTAAAAGCAAAAAGTGTAGGTATAATGGGGATCTTAAATAAACACTGTAGATGATGTACACCCTCTCATGTAATAGGGACTCTTTCAATCTTTGTAAGTAAAGCAAAAAGTGTAGGTATAATGGGGATCTTAAATAAACACTGTAGATGATGTACACCCTCTCATGTAATAGGGACTCTTTCAATCTTCTGTAAGTAAAGCAAAAAGTGTAGGTATAATGGGGATCTTAAATAAACACTGTAGATGATGTACACCCTCTCATGTAATAGGGACTCTTTCAATCTTTGTAAGTAAAGCAAAACGTGTAGGTATAATGGGGGATCTTAAATAAACACTGTAGATGATGTACACCCTCCTCATGTAATAGGGACTCTTTCAATCTTCTGTAAGTAAAGCAAAAAGTGTAGGTATAATGGGGGATCTTAAATAAACACTGTAGATGATGTACACCCTCCTCATGTAATAGGGACTCTTTCAATCTTCTGTAAGTAAAGCAAAAAGTGTAGGTATAATGGGGATCTTAAATAAACACTGTAGATGATGTACACCCTCTCATGTAATAGGGACTCTTTCAATCTTCTGTAATAGGGACTCTTTCAGATCTTCTGTAAGTAAAGCAAAAAAGTGTAGGTATAATGGGGATCTTAAATAAACACTGTAGATGATGTACACCCTCTCATGTAATAGGGACTCTTTCAATCTTCTGTGTAAGTAAAGCAAAAAGTGTAGGTATAATGGGGATCTTAAATAAACACTGTAGATGATGTACACCCTCTCATGTAATAGGGACTCTTTCAATCTTCTGTAAGTAAAGCAAAAAGTGTAGGTATAATGGGGGATCTTAAATAAACACTGTAGATGATGTACACCCTCTCTTATGTAATAGGGACTCTTTCAATCTTCTGTAAGTAAAGTAAACAAAAAAGTGTAGGTATAATGGGGATCTTAAATAAACACTGTAGATGATGTACACCCTCTCTCATGTAATAGGGACTCTTTCAATCTTCTGTAAGTAAAGCAAAAGTGTAGGTATAATGGGGATCTTAAATAAACACTGTAGATGATGTACACCCTCTCATGTAATAGGGACTCTTTCAATCTTCTGTAAGTAAAGCAAAACAGTGTAGGTATAATGGGGATCTTAAATAAACACTGTAGATGATGTACATGTACAATCTTCTGTAAGTAATAGGGACTCCCTTAAACAATCTAGGATGATGTACACCCCTCTCATGTAATAGGGACTCTTTCAAAGCAAAAAGTGTGGGTATAATGGGGATCTTAAATAAACACTGTAGATGATGTACACCCTCTCATGTAATAGGGACTCTTTCAATCTTCTGTAAGTAAAAGCAAAAAGTGTAGGTATAATGGGGATCTTAAATAAACACTGTAGATGATGTACACCCTCCTCATGTAATAGGGACTCTTTCTTCAATCTTCTGTAGACGATGTACACCCTCTCCTGTAAAAAAGCAAAAGTGTAGGTATAATGGGGGATCTTAAATAAACACTGTAGATGATGTACACCCTCCTCATGTAATAGGGACTCTTTCAATCTTTGTAAGTAAAGCAAAAAGTGTAGGTATAATGGGGGATCTTAAATAAACACTGTAGATGATGTACACCTCCTCATGTAATAGGGACTCTTTCAATCTTCTGTGGCAAAGCAAAAGTGTAGGTATAATGGGGGATCTTAAATAAACACTGTAGATGATGTACACCCTCTCATGTAATAGGGACTCTTTCAATCTTCTTGTAAGTAAAGCAAAGTGTAGGTATAATGGGGGATCTTAAATAAACACTGTAGATGATGTACACCCTCCTCATGTAATAGGGACTCTTTCAATCTTCTGTAAGTAAAGCAAAAAGTGTAGGTATAATGGGGATCTTAAATAAACACTGTAGATGATGTACACCCTCTCATGTAATAGGGACTCTTTCAATCTTCTGTAAGTAAAGCAAAAAGTGTAGGTATAATGGGGATCTTAAATAAACACTGTAGATGATGTACACCCTCTCTCATGTAATAGGGACTCTTTCAATCTTCTGTAAGTAAAGCAAAAAGTGTAGGTATAATGGGGATCTTAAATAAACACTGTAGATGATGTACACCCTCTCTCATGTAATAGGGACTCTTTCAATCTTCTGTAAGTAAAAGCAAAAAGTGTAGGTATAATGGGGGATCTTAAATAAACACTGTAGATGATGTACAACCCTCTCATGTAATAGGGAC
Source organism: Haliotis rubra (assembly GCF_003918875.1). NCBI lineage: Eukaryota > Metazoa > Mollusca > Gastropoda > Lepetellida > Haliotidae > Haliotis > Haliotis rubra. The sequence continues at coordinate 264,920 of NW_025767386.1, read as the reverse complement.
TCTTTCAATCTTCTGTAAGTAAAGCAAAAGTGTAGGTATAATGGGGATCTTAAATAAACACTGTAGATGATACACCCCTCTCATGTAATAGGGACTCTTTCAATCTTCTGTAAGTAAAGCAAAAAGTGTAGGTATAATGGGGGATCTTAAATAAACACTGTAGATGATGTACACCCTCTCATGTAATAGGACTCTTTCAATCTTCTGTAAGTAAAGCAAAAAGTGTAGGTATAATGGGGATCTTAAATAAACACTGTAGATGATGTACACCCTCCTCATGTAATAGGGACTCTTTCAATCTTCTGTAAGTAAAGCAAAAAGTGTAGGTATAATGGGGGATCTTAAATAAACACTGTAGATGATGTACACCCTCTCATGTAATAGGGACTCTTTCAATCTTCTGTAAGTAAAGCAAAAAAGTGTAGGTATAATGGGGATCTTAAATAAACACTTGTAGATGATGTACACCCTCTCATGTAATAGGGACTCTTTCAATCTTCTGTAAGTAAAGCAAACAGTGTAGGTATAATGGGGATCTTAAATAAACACTGTAGATGATGTACACCCTCTCATGTAATAGGGACTCTTTCAATCTTCTGTAAGTAAAGCAAACAGTGTAGGTATAATGGGGATCTTAAATAAACACTGTAGATGATGTACACCCTCCTCATGTAATAGGGACTCTTTCAATCTTCTGTAAGTAAAGCAAACAGTGTAGGTATAATGGGGGATCTTAAATAAACACTGTAGATGATGTACACCCTCTCATGTAATAGGGACTCTTTCAATCTTCTGTAAGTAAAGCAAAAAGTGTAGGTATAATGGGGGATCTTAAATAAACACTGTAGATGATGTACACCCTCTCATGTAATAGGGACTCTTTCAATCTTCTGTAAAGTAAAGCAAACAGTGTAGGTATAATGGGGATCTTAAATAAACACTGTAGATGATGTACACCCCTCTCATGTAATAGGGACTCTTTCAATCTTCTGTAAGTAAAGCAAAAAGTGTAGGTATAATGGGGGATCTTAAATAAACACTGTAGATGATGTACACCCTCTCATGTAATAGGGACTCTTTCAATCTTCTTTGTAAGTAAAGCAAAAAGTGTAGGTATAATGGGGATCTTAAATAAACACTGTAGATGATGTACACCCCTCTCATGTAATAGGGACTCTTTCAATCTTCTGTAAGTAAAGCAAACAGTGTAGGTATAATGGGGATCTTAAATAAACACTGTAGATGATGTACACCTCTCTGCTGTACTCTTTCAATCTTCTGTATGTAATAGGGACTCACTGTTGATGTACAATCATGTAATAGGGACTCTTCAATCTTCTGTAAGTAAAGCAAAAAAGTGTAGGTATAATGGGGATCTTAAATAAACACTGTAGATGATGTACACCCTCTCATGTAATAGGGACTCTTTCAATCTTCTGTAAGTAAAGCAAACAGTGTAGGTATAATGGGGATCTTAAATAAACACTGTAGATGATGTACACCCTCTCATGTAATAGGGACTCTTTCAATCTTCTGTAAGTAAAGCAAACAGTGTAGGTATAATGGGGATCTTAAATAAACACTGTAGATGATGTACACCCTCTCATGTAATAGGGACTCTTTCAATCTTCTGTAAGTAAAGCAAACAAGTGTAGGTATAATGGGGATCTTAAATAAACACTGTAGATGATGTACACCTCCCATGTAATGGGGACTCTTTCAATCTTTCTGTAAGTAAAGCAAAAAGTGTAGGTATAATGGGGGATCTTAAATAAACACTGTAGATGATGTACACCCTCTCATGTAATAGGGACTCTTTCAATCTTCTGTAAGTAAAGCAAACAGTGTAGGTATAATGGGGATCTTAAATAAACACTGTAGATGATGTACACCCTCTCATGTAATAGGGACTCTTTCAATCTTCTGTAAGTAAAAGCAAACAGTGTAGGTATAATGGGGATCTTAAATAAACACTGTAGATGATGTACACCCTCTCATGTAATAGGGACTCTTTCAATCTTCTGTAAGTAAAGCAAAAGTGTAGGTATAATGGGGATCTTAAATAAACACTGTAGATGATGTACACCCTCTCATGTAATAGGACTCTTTCAATCTTCTGTGTAAGTAAAGCAAAAAGTGTAGGTATAATGGGGATCTTAAATAAACACTGTAGATGATGTACACCCTCTCATGTAATAGGGACTCTTTCAATCTCAAAAAGTGTAAGTAAAAAGGGACTCTTTCAATCTTCTGTGTAAAGCAAAAAGTAGGTATAATGGGGATCTTAAAGTAAACACTGTAGATGATGTACACCCTCTCATGTAATAGGGACTCTTTCAATCTTCTGTAAGTAAAGCAAAAGTGTGTAGGTATAATGGGGGATCTTAAATAAACACTGTAGATGATGTACACCCTCTCATGTAATAGGGACTCTTTCAATCTTCTGTAAGTAAAGCAAAAAGTGTAGGTATAATGGGGATCTTAAATAAACACTGTAGATGATGTACACCCTCTCATGTAATAGGGACTCTTTTCAATCTTCTGTAAGTAAAGCAAAAGTGTAGGTATAATGGGGATCTTAAATAAACACTGTAGATGATGTACACCCTCTCATGTAATAGGGACTCTTTCAATCTTCTGTAAGTAAAGCAAAAAGTGTAGGGTATAATGGGGGATCTTAAATAAACACTGTAGATGATGTACACACCCTCTCATGTAATAGGGACTCTTCAATCTTCTGTAGAAGCAAAGCAAAAAGTGTAGGTATAATGGGGGATCTTAAATAAACACTGTAGATGATGTACACCTCTCTCATGTAATAGGGACTCTTTCAATCTTCTGTAAGTAAAGCAAAAAGTGTAGGTATAATGGGGATCTTAAATAAACACTGTAGATGATGTACACCCTCTCATGTAATAGGGACTCTTTCAATCTTCTGTAAGTAAAGCAAAAAAAGTGTAGGTATAATGGGGATCTTAAATAAACACTGTAGATGATGTACACCCTCTCATGTAATAGGGACTCTTTCAATCTTCTGTAAGTAAAGCAAAAAGTGTAGGTATAATGGGGGATCTTAAATAAACACTGTAGATGATGTACCCTCTCATGTAATAGGGACTCTTTCAATCTTCTGTAAGTAAAGCAAAAAGTGTAGGTATAATGGGGATCTTAAATAAACACTGTAGATGATGTACACCCTCATGTAATAGGGACTCTTTCAATCTTCTGTAAGTAAAGCAAAAAGTGTAGGTATAATGGGGGATCTTAAATAAACACTGTAGATGATGTACACCCTCTCATGTAATAGGGACTCTTTCAATCTTCTGTAAGTAAAGCAAAAAGTGTAGGTATAATGGGGGATCTTAAATAAACACTGTAGATGATGTACACCTCTCCTGTGTAATAGGGACTCTTTCAATCTTCTGTAAGTAAAATCAAAAGTGTAGGTATAATGGGGATCTTAAATAAACACTGTAGATGATGTACACCCTCTCATGTAATAGGGACTCTTTCAATCTTCTGTAAGTAAAGCAAAAGTGTAGGTATAATGGGGATCTTAAATAAACACTGTAGATGATGTACACCTCTCATGTAATAGGGACTCTTTCAATCTTCTGTAAGTAAAGCAAACAGTGTAGGTATAATGGGGGATCTTAAATAAACACTGTAGATGATGTACACCCTCTCATGTAATAGGGACTCTTTCAATCTTCTGTAAGTAAAGCAAACAGTGTAGGTATAATGGGGATCTTAAATAAACACTGTAGATGATGTACACCCTCTCATGTAATAGGGACTCTTTCAATCTTCTGTAAGTAAAGCAAAAAGTGTAGGTATAATGGGGGATCTTAAATAAACACTGTAGATGATGTACACCCTCTCATGTAATAGGGACTCTTTCAATCTTCTGTAAGTAAAGCAAACAGTGTAGGTATAATGGGGGATCTTAAATAAACACTGTAGATGATGTACACCTCTCATGTAATAGGGACTCTTTCAATCTTCTGTAAGTAAAGCAAAAAGTGTAGGTATAATGGGGGATCTTAAATAAACACTGTAGATGATGTACACCCTCTCATGTAATAGGGACTCTTTCAATCTTCTGTAAGTAAAGCAAAAAGTGTAGGTATAATGGGGGATCTTAAATAAACACTGTAGATGATGTACACCCTCTCATGTAATAGGGACTCTTTCAATCTTCTGTAAGTAAAGCAAACAGTGTAGGTATAATGGGGATCTTAAATAAACACTGTAGATGATGTACACCCTCTCATGTAATAGGGACTCTTTCAATCTTCTGTAAGTAAAACAAACAGTGTAGGGTATAATGGGGGATCTTAAATAAACACTGTAGATGATGTACACCCTCTCATGTAATAGGGACTCTTTCAATCTTCTGTAAGTAAAGCAAACAGTGTAGGTATAATGGGGGATCTTAAATAAACACTGTAGATGATGTACACCCTCTCATGTAATAGGGACTCTTTCAATCTTCTGTAAGTAAAGCAGACAGTGTAGGTATAATGGGGATCTTAAATAAACACTGTAGATGATGTACACCCTCTCATGTAATAGGGACTCTTTCAATCTTCTGTAAAGTAAAGCAAACAGTGTAGGTATAATGGGGGGATCTTAAATAAACACTGTAGATGATGTACACCCTCTCATGTAATAGGGACTCTTTCAATCTTCTGTAAGTAAAGCAAACAGTGTAGGTATAATGGGGATCTTAAATAAACACTGTAGATGATGTACACCCTCTCATGTAATAGGGACTCTTTCAATCTTCTGTAAGTAAAAGCAAACAGTGTAGGTATAATGGGGATCTTAAATAAACACTGTAGATGATGTACACCCTCTCATGTAATAGGGACTCTTTCAATCTTCTGTAAAGTAAAGCAAACAGTGTAGGTATAATGGGGGATCTTAAATAAACACTGTAGATGATGTACACCCTCTCATGTAATAGGGACTCTTTCAATCTTCTGTAAGTAAAGCAAAAAACAGTAGGTATAATGGGGGATCTTAAATAAACACTGTAGATGATGTACACCCTCTCATGTAATAGGGACTCTTTCAATCTTCTGTAAGTAAAGCAAAAAGTGTAGGTATAATGGGGGATCTTAAATAAACACTGTAGATGATGTACACCCTCTCATGTAATAGGGACTCTTTTCAATCTTCTGTAAGTAAAGCAAACAGTGTAGGTATAATGGGGATCTTAAATAAACACTGTAGATGATGTACACCCTCTCATGTAATAGGGACTCTTTCAATCTTCTGTAAGTAAAAGCAAACAGTGTAGGTATAATGGGGATCTTAAATAAACACTGTAGATGATGTACACCCTCTCATGTAATAGGGACTCTTTCAATCTTCTGTAAGTAAAGCAAACAGTGTAGGTATAATGGGGATCTTAAATAAACACTGTAGATGATGTACACCCTCTCATGTAATAGGGACTCTTTCAATCTTCTGTAAGTAAAGCAAACAGTGTAGGTATAATGGGGATCTTAAATAAACACTGTAGATGATGTACACCCTCTCATGTAATAGGGACTCTTTCAATCTTCTGTAAGTAAAGCAAACAGTGTAGGTATAATGGGGGATCTTAAATAAACACTGTAGATGATGTACACCCTCTCATGTAATAGGGACTCTTTCAATCTTCTGTAAGTAAAGCAAACAGTGTAGGTATAATGGGGATCTTAAATAAACACTGTAGATGATGTACACCCTCTCATGTAATAGGGACTCTTTCAATCTTCTGTAAGTAAAGCAAACAGTGTAGGTATAATGGGGATCTTAAATAAACACTGTAGATGATGTACACCCTCTCATGTAATAGGGACTCTTTCAATCTTCTGTAAGTAAAGCAAACAGTGTAGGTATAATGGGGATCTTAAATAAACACTGTAGATGATGTACACCCTCTCATGTAATAGGGACTCTTTCAATCTTCTGTAAGTAAAGCAAACAGTGTAGGTATAATGGGGATCTTAAATAAACACTGTAGATGATGTACACCCTCTCATGTAATAGGGACTCTTTCAATCTTCTGTAAGTAAAGCAAACAGTGTAGGTATAATGGGGATCTTAAATAAACACTGTAGATGATGTACACCCTCTCTCATGTAATAGGGACTCTTTCAATCTTCTGTAAGTAAAGCAAACAGTGTAGGTATAATGGGGATCTTAAATAAACACTGTAGATGATGTACACCCTCTCATGTAATAGGGACTCTTTCAATCTTCTGTAAGTAAAGCAAACAGTGTAGGTATAATGGGGGATCTTAAATAAACACTGTAGATGATGTACACCCTCTCATGTAATAGGGACTCTTTCAATCTTCTGTAAGTAAAGCAAACAGTGTAGGTATAATGGGGGATCTTAAATAAACACTGTAGATGATGTACACCCTCTCATGTAATAGGGACTCTTTCAATCTTCTGTAAGTAAAGCAAACAGTGTAGGTATAATGGGGATCTTAAATAAACACTGTAGATGATGTACACCCTCTCATGTAATAGGGACTCTTTCAATCTTCTGTAAGTAAAGCAAACAGTGTAGGTATAATGGGGGATCTTAAATAAACACTGTAGATGATGTACACCCTCTCATGTAATAGGGACTCTTTCAATCTTCTGTAAGTAAAGCAGACAATACATTTTAACTTATACGTTCATTCCTGGACAAAAGAATTTTATATTTAAAAAGCATCTGTTAAAAGGTATTTTTTGTCATTTACACTGTATATACTTTTCTCATCATAACAATATCTATAAAAATGTATGTAAATATTAAAATGGATTGTTTATATTGCTTAAAATATAAAATTTCAAATTCATATGAATAATGATAGCAATAGCTTAGCAATACAAATGCTAATAGCATAAAACGTGAAAAAGCTAAAATCCCTGAATGCTTGAACATACAAACTAAAATCAGAAATCAAAGCCCCCAAATTTCTTCAGAAATGAGTCAAGTCCGTTTGTTAATTGGGTGAGTCCACTAGAGAGTAGGGTAGAACCAAAGCAAAGTGTAGGGGTACTGAGAAAACATGCATTGATTAAGTGTTGGTGAACCGGGGTGTAGGTGAAATTAGAGTTTAGGGGTTATGGGTGTGAACCGCTGACAGTTAAGCGGATATATGCCCGCGGTGGTAACCTGACTCAGGGTGACACTTTATCATTATTGACTTTCCGTGTCGTTCAGCCTTTAACATTAAGCCACGGCTACCGTATCTGTTCACTTTACTTGCTTATAGCACAAACAACAATGATTGACTTAACGTTGATTTACGAAATCACTGAAGGCACTTTACTGTAAACCTCCTCATGCTTCGTAATATCGGTGTCTAAAGTTATAGATAAACTTCAAATGTTTAGTGAGTTCATTTTTAACAAACTGTTCAGATTCAATTTGCCCCCAACTTTACAAACGTCATCAAGACCTTACCAGATTGAAACAGTGCAAACCTTTGGGACCAATTGTAAGGCACATCTATTGATCCGTATCGAGTCATAGCAATCGAGTAACCAGTATATTGTAAACACAAAAGTCACCGTGTCCTTTAATCTGACTGGTTGAAAAACATGATCGAATGGTATTCGATTCCCGGAAATTGCAAGACTCTTCACTGTGCATTGACACGTTCAAATTTCGCACACAATTGTATTGTTTTGTCGTCAACAGTGGTGACGTCATTCAAATCATACTGTGACGTAAAGTCGGAATGATGTCACACATGAGCAGTTCCAGATGGGAACCAGCTGAAACTGGCGGCTGATGACACTTCACTGCTGTACCCGTACTCGGTGTCAATGAGTGGAGACAGTAAAACCCAAGTGGGCCTTTTTTGTTTACTTTTGTTTATAATGTCGATAAACATCATGTGTTGGCCTATTTCCGGGTGTTATTGAGTATTTGAAGCATTTGGAACATTTCATTTGAAACCTCCGTCGGTTACAAATGAATTCCCGTACTTCAAATACTCAATAACACCCGGAAATAGGCCAGCACATGATGTTTATCTCCTAATGTCATTTCTAGCCACCTCCCAACACTGATTAGGTGTGAGTGAGAGTGAATTAAACTTTATATTCCCATCTGCAATATTTTAGCTATATTGTGACTAACACAAGTTCTAAATATTAAATTTTAAAACTTAAATTTAAAATTGTGTCGACAGAGGACAATTAAACAACTAGAATATCACAGAAACAGAATAAAAAACCCGAGGATTTATCTTTAAAATTTGATTACAATTTTGAACAATGCAATTTTACAATCGGCTATAGATTACCAGCAACTGAAGGTAGATAATCTTACTGGGGCCTTACTGTACTTTTGCTGTATGGATCCAAGCTGGATTTAAACTATCTCTTCACATGCTGTCATTGTAGACAATTCTAACCATAAGTGGATATAACAGGAAGTGGTAGATTTAAATTTCCCTCGAATGTTTCGCCACTGACAATCGTGTGTTCGCTTCCTATTATTAATATTCATAGCAATATATTTTTATTGTTTATGATATTAATTACAATAGGTGAGGTAGAATGGGGTTTTATTTCGCTCATATGACGACGTGCATGCGTGTGTATGTGTATGTGTGGTTGCTTGTACTAGCCCAGACTAAAGCTGGTTCTATAGTGCTAGCCCACTGATAGACCATGCCGCAGTTAAGCATGAATACCCCACTCAGACACATTATACTGACTCCGAGCTCACCAGTCCTTGTTGTACCCATGAATGCCGAGCGCCAGGCAGGGACCAACAAGTACCGCATTTTAACGTATTTTGGTATGACGCTGCCGGGTATCGAACCCGCAACCTTCCGCTCTCAACGGAGGCGGTAGCACATATATGAACTTAACATTTTAAGATGTGTCTATTTCTCATTTATTGTTCACATTTATTCACATTCAATGCCTCGTTCACACAACGCAAACAATTTATCATTTTCTCTCTGTGGGAATCCCTCCAACTCTCGGAAATACGATCTTTGTGTTTATTGGTGGTTGTATTCACACTATGTGTTATATTTTTGTATTCACACTATGTGTGATATATTTCTAAGAATGCAACGTTTGAGTGTATATGTTTTATTATTTTGATTGACAAAACACATACCCAACCAATTACTGCCAAGATCAAACGAGATGTCAAGATTATTAAACGTACAGGTTATGAAGATGAATTATACTCAAAAAGGAATATTTGATCATACCTACACTTTAGAAGGAGAATTCAATTATTTGAACTACATCTTACAGATGAAAAGTTCCCAAACTAACGAAATTTAAACAACAACATAACCCCCCAAAACTACTTACCGCCATGCTCATACGTACAACTTGAAGACTTAAATTACATGAGCAATACCTTAATGAAGACTGACTGACTGACTGAATTTGGCTTTTGCCGCTTTAAGCAATATCCCAGCAACATCACGGCGGGGGACACCAGAAATGGGCTACACAAATTGTACCCATGTGGAGATTCGAACCTGGTCTTCGGCGTGACGAGCCAACGCTTTAACCACTAGGCTACCCCACCGTCCCCTTAAATGAAGAACATACACAAACTATATACAACTATCTAAAATACCCAATCACCATCGCACCCGCAGATTACAGCAAACCAGCTATAGGTATTGATCAATATAACGTTTGTAGTCATGTTTGAAAAACAAGTTATAACCGGTATAATAATTTACAATTTGATCTTCCTGTCGTTTCTAAATTTTCAGCTCTCAGTCAAATATTTAACAATGTTGGCTCATTGTGCAAAGAAATCACTTCAGTTCTACTTCCCCAGATAACTCCATCAGCTCATAGATTGTTGACAGAGCAAGGAAAACGTTTTTCTGTTAAAGTTTAAGTCACACGGTAAATTTCATAAGAGGATATGGAAATGCGATATCTATGTAGTTTCTTTATGACAGCTATGCATTTTAGTGGTTTTGATAATCAGATGATAACCCACGAGTGCCGGGTATATATAGAGCAGACCACAGTTTCTCTGAATTGCCAGTTTCCAACTTGTGATCATTCATTATGAAGACTGCAGTGGTTCTCGTCTCTGTTCGGCCTTGGTCTTTGCGGGTCTCTCGGTAAGTCATTCTGTATTATTCGACTCTCATAGGGATACTCCCTTAATTGTAGTGTGGGGCGGTGGGGTAACCTAGTGGTTGAAGTGTTGGCTCGTCTCGCCGAAGGCCCTGGCTCGATTCCCCACAAAAGGTACAATGCGTGAAGCCCATTTCTTGTGTCCCCGCCGTGATATTGGTGGAATATTGCTAATAGGGGTGTAAAACTAAACTCACGCACTCGTTGTAGTGTTGAAGGTAAAGTGTCTGTCTTGGTGGTCCGATCATCAGCCGCCGCGTCATAACAAATTACCTTAAAAGCTGGTACTTGTTGTTCCTTTGCCTGTCCAAAAGAGAATTGGTTGGCTTGATGTATGTTTAATGTTGGGTAACCGTGCTTACAGACTAAGCTGCCCCATGTTACTAACAGAACGGCATTATTAAGGATTAGAACAAGCAGTCACACCGCACCATTCTCGTAAGAAATATAAATGACCATAGTAGTGAGTTAACGTGTAACATCGCATCGAGGATGTTGCACATTAAATTGACTGCTGTAAATACATATGGAGGTAAGAAGAGCCGCATCAGGTTTGTCGAGTGGCATCTTTCTAAGTGATGTTGACAGGTTGCAGTTAAGTTGCTATATTTGTTCAATTTATTGCTCGGTTCTGTGATTACTTTCCCGTTATAGTAAAGTTTTTTCAAAACCTCAAAATTTCAAGTTTTTTAAAGGAACTTATGATAGAAAGAAGAAAGAAAGAACGAGAAAATAATCGAAATTTCCCATTATAAAATGTCAAATGGTGAAAAATAATCGATGGACAAGCACATTAACGAGAAAGTACTTGAAGCAACGAGACATTCTCACTTTCCCTTTTATATCTTTTATATAACTCTCGAAATTTCATTTTTTTTACAGGAACTTGAATCAACAAGAAAACATCGAAAGAATGAGAAAATAATCGAAATGTCACTTATTTGAAAGAAAAGAAAGACGAAAAGTAATCGATGTAACGATAAAATACTTGAAGCAGCGAGAAATTCGCTGAAAAGATAATTTATGCCACAAAGCTGTGGCATTAGTTTTTTGTACACGCACATGCACAAACCCTCTGTCTTCTTCCTTCATATGTTCTTTACATGCTATGTCTGCAGTCCGCCAGTGTCGCCAGGATTGGGAGTTGGGTAATGGCGAGAAGTCCTGCTACAAAGTCGTGAAACTACAGACATCTTGGGCCCAGGCCTACGTGAGTATCCTTCATCATCGTTCTCAACAGTTGCCGGGGTTATGGCTGTGGGTTAGGTCAGGGTTCGTTTTCCGCTTTGGTCTATGTGTACCATTGCTTCTGCTGTGTCAACGAGTATCTCTCTCAGAAGCAATGTGTCAAATGTTTTGTATTATCTGTTTGGAGAAACTGATTCCCAAAATAGCAAATGCATGCTGTATCTGTCGTGGGTGGTGACCACAGTTATACTTTGAAGGACAGCACGTACATTCCCAAAGATGAAACACATGTTTTATAAACTGACAATGAATTAAGTATGCAAGGTATTGGACGTGCGTATGGTCTTACACTGCTTCAGATAATGTCACAGCAATACAATGGCGGTGAACACAATATAGGCCCTTCTCATGTTCTACACATGAGGGGAATCGAAACCAAGGCACCTGGGAATGTTCCGTGTCCGTCCCTGATATCATCACACCTTCGTTTGAAGAGTTTTGACACGTTCTTATATTTCTAATCACTTAAGCGATAATACAACATACAACAACTTATTAAAGATAACATTATCGTAAACACACGCTATCATTCACGAATATATACAGTGTTTGTATCACCCAACATCCCTTGTCATAGCACAAGTAAGGACTGTCGACCGAAAACGTGATATCCAAAATGATATCCTAAATATGATCCGGCGAAAATGCTCTCCTACAGATGTGGTGCACAGTGATGAGGTCCCATCTCGCCGACATCACCAGCCAGTTTGAACAGGACTCAGTTGCCGACATCCTCAAGACCAAGTACAGCGGTGAGTGAGAGCCACGCTCCGAGTCCCTGGCGACACCATACATGCAGACCAGAAACATTTCCCTTATCAATTTACGTTTTCTGAACAACTGACATCATGACTGCTACATTTCGCCTCATTTCAAATGTCTTGGTAACAGGAACCAAAAAGTGATATAAAATGCATTTAGAGACATGCTGTAAGCTTTCTAATAGTAAATCATAGATATTATGGGACAAACTTAGAAACATCTAATTTGGTTATATATGCGACAGGTAACATATTGACAGATTATTCTTGCCTCCCTTGACTGTTTCAGGATTCGCTCGTGGAATCCAATAGTCTCAGCATGTCTCTTCAAGTGAACCAGCACTTATTATCATCAGTCTATATTTGTCCATAGTCTTGGGTTTACAAAGTGGTAATCGGAATCAAACTGCTTCCTTTAGGTCTAACACCTTCAGCTCACTTCGTTTGTCAAAGCTCCAAAACATATGATCCAGTGATGTGAAATGCTCCTTTGTTCAGAATACTATGAGCAGTTCTGGATTGACCTGAGCGACATGTCAACTGAGGGTGACTGGCGTCTGATGACCTTCAACCAAAACACGACTTTCACCCCCTGGATCCAAGGTCAGCCCAACAACTATGACCAGGCTGAGAACTGCGCCCACATCAACGCCAAGCCGTCCCGCAACTTCATGTGGAACGACCACAACTGTCAGGCCCAGCTCAACTTCATCTGCGAAGCTTAGTAAGTGTGAAACACGATAGCACTGGGCTGACATTTATCAACGTTTTTCTGGTACCTCTGATGTGTCCTCATTTCAGATGAGGGAGTGAGTGAGTGAGTTTAGTTTTACGCCGCACTCAGCAATACTCAAGCTATATGGCGGCGGTCTGTAAATAATCGTCATTTCAGATGATGCCTCAGACAGAACATAATGGCATTCCACCATATACGAAAGTAATTGTCCACATTAGGACATATGCAAGCCGTTTCTGACTCACAGAATCCGTTTAGCGAGTCTAAATATATCTCTAGGACACAAGGTGGCGCGAAAACAGGTTCAGATGTTGTAATGCGGCAAAAATCTTTCTCGATGCGGAATCATAGCTAGTGGAGACAAAGTCACCTGAGCGATTACCAAGAGCACATTTATGAAACCGCGAGTGAGTCAATATTGTTTTACGCCTCATCAGCCATTTTGCAGCGACTAGTGGCGAGAAATATATTTTGTTTTGTAGCATGTTGGACTATAAAAGTGATGCTGAAAATCACTAAAATGTCAGTTAAATGTCACACTTATGGGTAAGAACTGACTGTTGAGATAACACATTTTATCGAATAGTTTGAATATGCTGCAATCAAGTGGTTGAAAACGGTTCTAAAGAGCTGAGATAGGAACATCATCATAATACAGTGTCTGATATGCGCAAGATCTATACATTCAAGTGAAATGTTCATAGTATACAGATAACTGTATGTCACGGCACAGTAGGGTGTGTACACTATATCCGTTCTGTTTTAGCCCGGAGGAGGTCTACGTGGACTAGACAACATCTGAACACCTGAGATGCTGACAAGGATGTTACAGTTTTTGGGTCTTTTCCTGTATTTAATATATACATGTGTGTTGTCTTGTGTAAATAAACAGCCTTTCTGAAACCATAACGTGGCGTGTGCGTTTTTGTCACAATTCTCTGAACGTGAGTGATTGAGTTTAATTTTACGCTGCACTCAGCAATATTCCAGCTATATGGCGGCGGTCTGTAAATAATCGAGTCTGGACCAGACAATCCAATGATCAACAGCATTAGCATCGATCTACACAATTGGAATATAGTGACATAATATGTCAACCAAGTCAGCGAGCCTGACCACCCGATGCCGTTAGTTGCCTCTTTCTAGCATGGGTTACTGAAAACCGATTCTAATCCAGAAATTCTCAGAAAGACTGACTGACTGACTGAGTTTGGTTTTAGCAATATTCCAGCAACATCACGGCGGGGGACACCAGAACTGGGCTTCACACATTGTACCCATGTGGGATTCGAACCTGGGTCTTCGACGTGACGAGACAACTCTTTAACCATTAGGCTACCCCATCGCCCCTCTCAGAAACAGATATGGCACGTGAAAAGTTACCGTTTGCTTGTTATTCTTCGACTGATTAGTAAATATAATAATCTACGTATGTGACAATGTTGTAGCGTGAAGGAGGAAATGTAACATTTACGTTTACCATACTTTTTAAAGAAAGAACAGAAACTGGTGAACACTTCATGAGTGTGTGACAATGTGTGTGACAATGTGTGTGTGTGCGTAAGAGAGTATGATCATGCGTGTGTGACACATTTAGTCTCCCGTGAATACATACGTCACTTTCACACATACCATGATCCATCTCACTGTTATTGCTGAGTCTGTGATGAATGATCTATTAGCGTGACATAGCTCACGACTGTTACGTTAATTTTAATACCTGCTATGTTGAAGCCATATCCTGCCAATATTCCATTATATTGTCATAAACCCAGTGACACCAGCGCACGCTGACACACAACAGGACGAGATACCGCTCCCATCGACCACGCCCTATATAGCTGTATCCCAACACACACATGGATAACTATGCCCCCGGATACACTTCGACCTGACGAGCCAACGCTTTAACCATTAGGCTACCCCACCTAACAACATTACTATTGCATTATAAAACAAATGAGTGATACCATGAACGCAGATCAGCGCCACCAGGACATAATGACACGGAACAGTACAATTTCAACCACGTCCTTTTTAGCTGCATCCCGTGACACACATGGATAACTATATTCCCCGGATATTCCAGAAGAATACTGAATACCGAGTCTTCCGTATGACACCAATATATTTTTTTAAATTTCGGGTGACGTCAAAGAAATTGCAATCTAACATATACTTATGCAATCAATTATACTTATATCTCACGGCACATAGAAGGGTAAGTAAACAGCAGATCCTTTAAGGTTCTGAAAATAGGTGAACTAAACAGTGGAGAACAAAGCATTGAATACTTTGCCATGGTCCATTGCCACAGTTTGTTTGTGAGAGTTGTGTCCCCTAGCCGGAAAAGGATCTTGTGGTCATTTTTACGACAATTGGCCTGTTAGTGCCTGTGTTTCACCAAGTATTTTACATCCCCCACTTACTTAACTTCCTTCAACCAAGTAGCCCTATGTTGATCTCGAGCCAAACCACACTCACGCCATCCATCGATTTACACAGATCACTGAAAGTAATATTGAGTACTACCAAGATATGTTGGACGACTATAACCAGATCTTTCATGTCAAGACAATTTTTAAGAATGAATGTGAATTATTCACTCGTTCACCAACGTGTATCCTGGTAGATGGCGACGAGGCATAGAACAGGGTGTTCTTGATTCTGTGGAAACGAATGTCTCTGATGAAGTTGGGTTGGAAACCGAAGCATGTATAGGAACTGGAAGTAAAATCTTGACGGGTGCACCCAAATCATCCCCTCATTGAAATTACTATGTAGAAAATTCATTTATATCAGTGAGCGTGATCGTAGTGGGCAGCAAAGAGATTTAACATGGAAACCCCACAAGCTGTATTGCTACAGAGACATTTAGTTGTGGCATCAACACCTCATACACTGGTTCAGGGTGGCTATGTACGGTTAAATTATTAGAGGTTGTATTAGTGAGCAATTCATCGGTATCAAATGAAATCAAACGGAGTGTAGTTGGTCTAACTGCATGTTATAATCTTGTCCTGTGCTGGGGGATGTACGTGGAGCGTGTTAATCAACGGGTGAAGCCCCATGTTGTACAGTACTTTGTGGGAGCACGATCAATACTTTACTAAACAGCGGATGTACATGTGGTCTGTGTCCACATTAAATCCTTAGACAGGTAGAATGAACGACGTTTCATACAAACATTCTTCAGACGAATCTGTGTGGGTTGCCTAGCTGTCAAATCCTGGACATCACGAGGAAGAGTTGTTCGCTGGACAAGTGCGAGAGTTCCTAACCCATTACCACGGTTAGAATTCCCAGACATATTCTTATCAACCTGTATTCTATAAATGTAAAAGTATGGTCAAAGATAACAAATGCTCCTGTCTCTAATATGACATAAGATTACCTTTGCACAGGCCATACTGACACAATGCATGAATCTTATCAAGAAAAGAAAAAGAGGTAGGTCTCACATGAACTGGAGCCATGTTGAATCCAACACAGTTCGTGTGCTTCATGCTGGCATTCCTGTTCGTGGTGAGTAAGATCACAGTTCATGTTATATAACGCATTAACAACATTATTGGATGTTGAATGGTGTGGCTTTTAACAGATGTCATCCAGAAAGCTATACGGTCTTATCTGATAGTATGTGTTTGCCTGGAGGAACGCAAATGGACAACCGTTATCTTTCATAATGAATGAAGGTTTTATAAAGGTTGTTGTCACACATGTTCCTGTCTGACCATGTTTATGAGACAGTTGCGTTAAATTTCATACTTGAACAAAATGTACTTAATATATGCTAACGATATTTACAAGACAAATGTAGGTATGTTCAAATCTATTCATATGGACAAACGTCAGGTTAATCTGTGGAGATCCTGTCCTCGTCTTTTGCTACTGGGAGCGTCTGGTTAGTCCAGTGGTTAAAGCGTTCGTTCGTCACGCCGAAGACCCGAGTTCGATTCCCCACATGAATAGACTGATTGAATGACTGAGTTTAGTTTTACGCCGCTTTTAGCAATATTCCAGCAATATCACGGCGGGGGACACCAGAAATGGGCTTAACACATTGTGCCCATGTGGGGAATCGAACCCGGGTCTTCGGCGTGACGAGCCAACGCTTTAACCACTAGGCTACCCCACCGCCCCTCCACATGAATACAACGTCTGAAAGCACATTTAAGGTGTCCTTCGCCGTGATATTGCTGAAATAATGTTAAACGCGGCGTAAATGTACTCATTCACTTTTGCTTCAAATGATCGTTGGGAGAGAGAAATGCTCCTACTGGTATTTGTACCCATGGGTTATCCATATTCTATGGTATGGTGATAACAAGGGTATACTTTATAGCTCAGCTATTTATGTATGTGGAGTTTCATATGATTCTTGAAGACAGTGGCACGAGCGTAAACTGACCATTGTTCCTTTAATCGTTTATACATTTATATGCCTTTCTGTTTCAGTTTGATTGCTACACAACATTAGTTCAAGGTCAGTTTTATTTTGCTGGAGTTTCTGTTTGAAACACATCTTTGCTTCTGCAGCATGGATTACAATATTCTCAGTTTACAAGCTGTTGGTATTGGACTTGCAATGCCACGGGATACTGTTTACTTTTCTTTTGCAAAACTGGATTTGTATTTTTATTTTCCATCCCAATCAATGATGCTCACTCACTTACTCCACAGCTGAATCCACCCCTATACTGCTGACCACAGCTGACCCCCGAGTCCAGGTGTTCAGGAACGGACAGTGGGCATACATCTGCGGTAATGGCTGGAACTCTAAAGATGCGAAGGTCATTTGTCGGATGATGGGATACTGGTGAGTAAATAGCTGGATTCCCTTGTAACATACAAATGATTTAGAACATGTTCAAGTACAATGAGAAAGCATGTTAACAAAAACATTATGTCCATGGACATAGCTAAATAATAATATGATTATGCATTGTCAGATTTAATGGAAAATGCAGTTTGGTTTCGTAACGAAATGGTGCCATTAAGATGTACGATCATTAACTCTGTGTTCGATACAGTGGGAACGTTAAGAAGGCACTGAAACAAGCCTCTGGTCTATGTTCAGGCAGGGTACTGGCACTGCTCGGATCATCACGTTGAGCGGTTCGGAGAAATTCTGGCTCGACGACGTGGACTGCATCGGCAACGAGACCGACATCAGCGAGTGTAGCTTCCAAGGCTGGGGAATACCGTCATGTCCAGCTGGGGGAGTGGCAGGAGTCAACTGTGAGGTGTCGGGTGAGTTTCCTGGCGTAGATGAAGCGGATACCGTCATGTCCAGCTGGTGGAGTGGCGGGCGTCAACTGTGAGGTGTCGGGTGAGTTTCCTGGAGTAGATGTTGCAGATACCGTCATGTCCTGCTGGTGGGGTAACGGGCGTCAACTGTGAGGTGTCGGGTGAGTTTCCTGGCGTAGATGAAGCGGATACCGTCATGTCCAGCTGGTGGAGTTTCGGGAGTCAACTGTGAGGTGTCGGGTGAGTTTCCTGGCGAAGATGAAGCGGATACCGTCATGTCCTGCTGGTGGGGTAGCGGAAGTCAACTGTGAGGTGTCGGGTGAGTTTCCTGGCGTAGATGAAGCGGATACCGTCATGTCCAGCCGGTGGAGCGGCGGGAGTCAACTGTGAGGTGTCGGGTGAGTTTCCTGTCTTGAATGAAGCGGATACCGTCCTGTCCTGCTGGTGGGGTAGCGGAAGTCAACTGTGAGGTGTCGGGAGAGTTTCCTGGCGTAGATGAAGCGGATACCGTCATGTCCAGCTGGTATAGTGGCGGGCGTCAACTGTGAGGTGTCGGGAGAATTTCCTTGAGTAGATGAAGCGGATACCGTCATGTCCAGCTGGTGGAGTGGCGGGCGTCAACTGTAAGGTGTCGGGTGAGTTTCCTGACGTAGATGAAACGGATACAGTCATGTCCAGCTGGTGGAGTGGCGGGAGTCAACTGTGAGGTGTCGGGTGAGTTTCCTGCCGTAGATAAAGCGGATACAGTCAAGTCAAGCTAGTGGAAAGGCGGGCGTCAACTGTGAGGTGTCGGGTGAGTTTCCTGGCGTAGATGAAGCGTATACCGTGATATCCTGCGGGTGGGTTTGCGGAAGTCAACTGTGAGGTGTCGGGTGAGTTTCCTGGCGTAGATGAAGCGGATAACATCACGTTTTGCTGGGGGCATCAGTGGCGTCAGTTGTGAGGTGTCGGGGGGAGTTTCTTGCCTCGGTAGATATCGCCATGTCCTGCTGGGAGAATCGGGGCCGTCAACCGTGAGATATCACCGTCTGGCTGATGGGGCGGCTGATACAGTTGGACATGTCTAATGTGATATGTTTCCCATGTTTTCAACACAGTCCAATTACCGGATGGCTGATCGTGATGTGTGACATGTCATTCGATGTATTTCCTGTGGTTTCAGCACTGCCCAATGTCCGGCTTACCAATGGGTTCGGACCATGGGAAGGTCGTGTGGAGATCTATGAAAACGACATGTGGCAGCCCGTGTGTACAACAGGCTGGGACGACGAAGACGCTCAAGTCATCTGTAGAGAACTCGGAGTTAGGTACACTATATTAAAAATATGTCAACGTTATGAAGCGGGTGAACACAATCTTTTCCAAGCTGTTGACCCAGAAACATATTCAGTTGTTATGGAGAAGCGTTTGCTTCGCTTTGATCCCGTTAAATGTTTGGGCGGCTTGGTATCCTAGAGTTTAAGACGGCCTCTCGTCACGCTAAAGACACGAGTTCGATTCCCGACCTGTTGAGCCAGAGCATATTTCATTTCCATGGATATTTCTTCTCTTTAGTCTCGTTATTAAGTTTCGGGGCGGTGGGGTACAATGCCCATTTCTGGTTTCTCCAGCTATGGCATTGCTGTAATATTGCTCAAAGTGGCGTAAAGCCATACCCAGTCACTGTTCTGAGGACTGAAACAGAGATGTCGTTAGTTCAGGTGAAATGATTCCAACGTAACACCTTTCTGATTGTTGCTTTACCCTGCAGTTAGTTGATAAACTCACACCGAATCGAAAACAGTGACGGGTTGACAGATCAGTGGCACCACTCACTCTTGGATTTGTCTGTTGCAGGTCCTCAGGTGGCTTTGCCCACACCGACGGGAAGTACGGCCGGAGTACCAACCCGCCTATAATCACGTCCTCCAAATGTGTGGGAAGCGAAAGGGACATTTCCTTGTGTCCAGCCAAACTGACCACGCCCTCACAGACATCCTGTGTTCAGGCGGGGGTCGAGTGTTATAGTCAGTACAATCATAGATAATCACTTAATGGACGACAAAATATATCAGTGTCGACTGAATGAATTGTGTGAGGCCCAGTCCGATGTAAGGGTTTTAGCATTATTTCCCCAGGGTGGCTTCAAATCCCGATTCAAAACGATCATATTCGTTATTTCATTAAAGTATGATTTTTTTCATAGTTATCTAAAAGAAAACGTCTCAAGATTTCTAAACCATTTATCTGCAGTGTTGTTAGGTACGACATTTGCTATGTCTAGGTACGACACCTCATTGTGTTCCTTGCTGTGTCATGAGTTACTTATCATCAATTTAGTCTTTATTACCCGAGGATAGATTCCATACAATTGAGTTATATTGTCCAGCTTGAGGTGGCAAGTTGTCACAGCGCGTTCTTATTTACTCGGGATCTTACAAAGATGAGTAACTGACTTTAAAAGATCCCTGAAAGGTGTATGAGTTTTGAAGTACTGAGTGTCAAGAAAATGGTTGGTACCTTAATAATTATATAGTTATTTGGAGAAGAGTAACTATACATTCTCTGTGAAACAATGGTATGGAGATACGTTGTAGAAGAAGGTGTACCTGCGGTACAGCCTTTAATATATATCAGTTGTGTAAGTTTCTTTGGCGGCCAAATCATCTTTTCGCATTGTTGTCGGTCTGTTTCAGATTGTGGATACCAATATTCAGGTGAGGCGGGCATCCTGCAGTCTGACAACTACCCCCAGCCCTACCCTCGGAACGTCCACTGCCTCTATATCATCCGTCCCACCAACACCGGCCAGCTGTACAAGTTGGAGTTCTCGGACTTCAAGACCGAGTCATGTTGTGATATTGTACATGTAGGTACCACACTGACTTCTAGACAGAGTCCTGCTGTGACACTGTACATGTAGGTACCACAGTGACTTCTAGACAGAGTCCTGCTGTGGCATTGTACACGTCTGTATCACAGTGACACATATACAGAGTCCTGCTGTCACATTGTACACGTTTGTACCACAGTGACCTCGAAACAGAGTCCTGCTGTGACACTGTATAGGTTTGTACCACAGTGACATCGAGACAGAGTCCTGCTGTGACACTGTATAGGTTTGTACCACAATGACCTCAAGACAGAGTCCTGCTGTGACACTGTATAGGTTTGTACCACAGTGACCTCAAGACAGAGTCCTGCTGTGACACTGTATAGGTTTGTACCACAATGACCTCAAGACAGAGTCTTGCTGTGACACTGTATAGGTTTGTACCACAGTGACCTCAAGACAGAGTCCTGCTGTGACACTGCATAGGTTTGTACCACAATGACCTCAAGACAGAGTCCTGCTGTGACATTGTACACGTTTGTACCACAGTGACCTCAAGACAGAGTCCTGTTGTGACACTGTATAGGTTTGTACCACAGTGACCTCAAGACAGAGTCCTAATGTGACACTGCATAGGTTTGTACCACAGTGACCTCAGGACAGAGTCCTGCTGTGACACTGTATAGGTTTGTACCACAGTGACCTCAAGACAGAGTCCTGCTGTGACACTGTACACGGTTTTGTACCACAGTGACCCATAGATAGAGTCCTGCTTTGACATTGTTCATATTTGGACCACAGTGACCTCTAGAGAGAGTAGTTCTGTGACATTGTACACGCTTGTGCCACAGTGACCTCAAGCCAGAGTCCTGCTGTGACATTGTTGATATTTGCACCACAATGACCTCAAGACAGAGCCCTGCTGTGACATTGTTCATGTTTGGACCACAGTGACCTCTAGACAGAGTACTAATGTGACACTGTATACGTTTGTACCACAGTGACCTCGAGCCAGAGTCCTGCTGTGACATTGTTCATGTTTTGACCACAGTGACCTCTAGACAGAGTCCTGCAGTGACATTGTTCATGTTATGACCAAAGTGACCTCTAGACAGAGTCCTGCTGTGACATTGTTCATGCTTGTACCACAGTGACCTATAGACAGAGTCCTGCTGTGAAAATGTTCTTGTAGGTACCACAATGACCTCGAGACAGAGTCCTGCTGTGACATTGTTCATTGTTTCTAGATGCCACTAGCACATGCCAGTGAGCCATCCTGTCAAATCGTGGAAAAATAGGCATGCATGAGATAGTGTAAAGGATCCACTACCCTTTGGGTCCAGAAACCTTCTAGTTTAGTTGCACAGACGTATCAGACTTGTTAAATGTAGCGAAACCGCTGTAGTCTGACTTATCGAAATAAAGTTCGTATTCTTGTTTCATTTTAAATAAGACATTTATTAAAGTACAGTCTCGTTCTGAATAATAGTCGGATCACCATCTTATCAGGGCCACAAAAATGTAGTAATAATAAACTAGGTCGCCACACTCAAGATGAAGTCATATGTTAACATTGTACATGTACATGTGCTAATTTGGTCGTCCTGCCACAAAATTGATGCATACAATGTTTTACTGTCATCCAGGTCGCCACACTCAACAGTTCCTCCAGCATCCCCGTCGGTGGCTCCACCTACAGCGGCAGCGGCAAACCCCCCATCCTCCTCGGCAAAGCATTTGCCGTCAGCTTCGACACTGACGGCTCCAACAACATGGCCGGCTTCCAAGCCAAGTGGAGCCGTGAGTGGAGGTGTTTAATGATATTAATACAAGGGTACTCCGTATAGAATAAAAGAACAACGCTTCAAATGACTCAAGAACTGTCGACGCATCATTCCGCCATTGAAAATGTATCTGTTTTCACTGGGAAATGGGAAAAAATGTTTCTGTTGACTGGTTCTGTTATTGGGATGGATCATGCAACTGGTTTTACAATGTCGCACCTGCACTTTATAGGCACGCACATGCCGTTGGAAGTGCCTATAACACTTTTCCCATTTGTGTAGATCGCTTTCCACGTTGTTCATTGTCTGGTCCAGACTCGATTGGTTACAGGTGAGAGGGGTAATTGAACAATAAATAAACAAAAACAGATTGACATTGGTTAAGTAAACATAATATGACAAAGTCGTCAAAATTTCTGATAATTCCTGATAATAGTTGCTCTGTTCTGTATGCATTACATATTACCTCAATGCATGCAGAATGAAAACGTCTGTTGGCGGCACTGCCAAGGTCACTTTGTCATCTACAGCGGCGTTGGTGCAGGATGTCGTCAACATGTCGTGTGACGCGGGGACTTTCAATATCCAGATTGATCTCACCTTCCTGAAGCGACTCTACCCAGCTTCGTCAGAGAGAACCATCGCTCTGGCTGATTCCTCCTGTACCGGCATCGTCAGCAACGACATCTTAATCATCAACACGAACGCCGATTCCTGCGGGACAATAGTCAAGGTAGTGTTTGACGTCATAGAACGCTAGTGATGTCATCTGGTTGTTATCACAGAACCTTGTTTCGTAGAATCACCTCTTAGCAGGGACGTAAACAGAATCTTAGTCATCAACACGAAGGGTGCCCCATGTGGGACCAAAATCAGGTGAAAATATTACAGAACAATGGGCAGTGGGCATTACAGTGTAGGGTCGGCTCCAGCATCCTGTAGGGTGTGTAGATTAGTGGTGTAAGCGTTCGCTCGTCAAGCCGAAGGCCCCGGTTCGATTCCCCACATGTGTACAATGTGTGAAGCTCATGTTGGGGTTTCCCCGGCCAGGATACTGCTGGAAGATTGCTAAAAGCGGCGTAAAACAGTACTCACTCGCCCCAGAATCTAACGTTTTGCTGTTACATCTTACTCAAGTGTGTACACCAATAGGGTTTAATGTGATAATTAAGTCCTCCACTCCATGTTGTTTGTTAGACAGAGGCAGACAGACACGTCTACACCAACTTCCTCGTGGACAGAATATTTGCAACCGAATCCAACGACATTGTTCGAGGTCAGAGGTGGAAGATACCCCTCACGTGCTCCGTGCCTCGTTCTGAATCATTCTCCATCCATTATCAACCCTACCCGGATGTAGGCCTGCGGAGAGCATCAGATGTGGAGGTCCTAAAACGAAATGTTAAAGGTCAGGTTTAGTTCCGGAAACATAAACATGTACTCCACATACAGCAATATGTGCCATATCACAATGGTATGTGTATGAGGGGTGGTGTGACAGCCTATTGGTTAAAGCGTTCGCTCGTCACATTGGACACTACAGCTGCCGACTATTTTGACCATTATATCACATATTTTATTCTGAGCTGGATTCCATCACTTTGGTGTTGGAGTAGTCTAGTCCACCCGTCACGCCGAAGACCTGGTTTCGATTCCATGGGTACATGGGTACAATGTCTGGTGTCTCCCGCCATGATATTGCTGGAATGTTGCTAAAATTGCGTAAACCATACCCACTCACTATCGGACCAGCATACAATTGTGTTTTCAACCCGCTCTATGAAAACGTATTTCCTAAACTGCCAAGCCTGGTTCCACCACTCGGAAGCAGGATCAAACCACACATATCTGCAGCTAAAATTGACCTCAACATCATTGCACCATACCGACTTCTGTCCTCACCACCATGGCAAATGGTGAAACCACAGGTCGATCTTACCCTCACCAAACTGAAAAAGTCTGAAAAATATCCCTTGGTGTTCCAACAGGAATACAACCAGTTACGCTCGAAGTATAACACTCACAGATCCATTTTCACAGACGGATCCAAGGACGATGGCCAAGTTGCCAGCGCTACAGTCATTGGATCCAAGACTGTCTCCTCTAGGATCCCCGACAACAGTTCCATTTTCACCGTTGAAGCCCAAGCTATCTTCTCAGCTTTGACCTACATTCAACAGCAAAATCAGTCCAAAAACTTCATCGTATTTACAGATTCATTATCCTGCCTTCAAGCACTTCTAAATGTGACTTCAAGTCACCCAATCATCCTGGACATACTAGACCTGTACAACGACCTTTCTACTGGCCAATATGACATCGTCCTCTGCTGGTTGCCGGGTCACGTCGGCATAGCGGGTAACACTAAGGCCGATGCTGCAGCAAAAGCAGCTCTTGAAAAGCCCCTATCTCCACTGCTAATCCCGTACAGTGATTTCAAACCCACTATCAGAAGCTATACTCAAGTAAGAAGAAACAAACTCCATGAATTGAAGCAAACAATCGGTTATACCTACTTGGGTTGCCAGTGAAGACGTGATGAAGTAATTTTACGACGATGTCGTATTGGCCACAGTCGATTTACACATGACTATCTACTAAAAACGGATGGGGACGGACCCCCCCATATGGTTCTCCTGCGATGAGCCTTTCACCGTCAAGCATATTCTGCTTGACTGTGTGGGCTTTACATCTGCAAGGGACTCGCATTATCACGCAACCAATCTGAAAGATCTGTTCTCCAGCGTGAGCGCTCACCTGATACTGAACTACCTGAGGGTAGCTGATCTATAAATTGTAACTGTGTAATGTCACTAACGAATTTACCTGCTTTTCAATTTAGTGCTATGACATTCTGTTCCAAAATGACAATGTAATGAATGTGTGTCTTTGAAACGAAACCACTTTGTACTTACAATGTATATTAATGCAGACTTGTTCTCGTCACTATATGGCTGGAATGATGCCGATGTGACGTAAAGCCCAACTCAACTCAACTCCAGGTCTTGAACAATGTGTCACTCACTCACTCACTCAATACCCACCAACTCACTCACTCACTGGTACATCTGTTTTGAGTATTTTATGTCTCTAATATCGGCGTTGGGGATTAAGTGTTTCATCCATTATGAACTGGTTGGTCTTCAGCCACTTCGATAGAGGACGTCATCAACATATCGTGCAACAGTGGATCATTTAACATCCAGATTAATCGCCAAGTCCTGAAGCAACTCCACCCAGCTTCCTCAGAGAAAACCATCGGCCTTTCTGACCCCTTCTGTACTGGCACCATACTCAACGACAACATCGTCATCACATCTAAAGCCAATACCTGCGGCACAATGGTCAAGGTAGGTGGGTGACGATATGAATCTCTAGTGGCGTCCTCCTAATGCTTTCAGTGTCTTGTTTTCGTACAATAGCTTATTAGCAGGGGCGTCAACTGAATACACTTAATCACATCTAAAGCCAATATCTGAGAAAGTACTTTGCAGTAATCCCAAATATAGCATATAATTATGTTCCTGCGATATGTCAGAATCGCCCTGATAGTGGTTAGTTGTGTAAACATTACAATGTCACAAGCCTAGAGGGTAAAACGTTCCCTCGTCACACCGAAAAACCTGGTTCAATGCCGGACATAGGTACAATGTGTGTACAATTTCTGATGCATCCCGCGCGATATTGCTGGACTATTGCTAAAGGCAAGAGACCTTAACTTAACCCCCTTCCTCATTCGCTGTCAATATGAGATGGTCCACCTACTTATGACGGAACATTACGTTCCCATCCCGTGGTGGTAAAATGTATGTGATTTGGAGTCGATGGATTTGTTGTAGGATTGTTCTCAGACATTTGCGCCCATTTCTACTGACCCAAGCAGTGATTGTGCAAGAATGTTGCGAAAAGCGGCGTAAAACCTCACTCACTATTTACTGACTGACGCTAATTCACTGAACATGTATACACAAAGAACTTAATTAGGCACCCCCTGTATTTTTGCAATGATAGGTTTTCAACACGTACATAACGCTTCTCGTGGCGACCACGATGGAAAAACATGAGTTTTTCTGACCTGTATGATCCTTTGGTTCATGAAAAACGACAAAGTTATTGGAATTCATGTAGTTTTTATGATGATAATTGCTCAGTAAAAACACCAAAAAAAACGAAACAACCAAAAATATTAACCAAAAATATACGACTGATTTTATTACAAAACCATTTCTGTGCAAGTATGGCCCTGGACCCCGTTCCTCAAGGCGATCGTAGCGTTAAGGTGATCGTAACTCCCATACTTTAACATAGACTTACGACTGTCGTAGCGCTACGATCGCTTTGAGGAACGGGGCCCTGGAATGTTTAATGTTGAATTTATTGGTGAAAGTGAACATTCAAAATGTCATTTTGCGTGTCTAACACGATTCAAGGTACGATCGTAACCGAGTATAACCTCCATGTGACTGTACCTTCTGTCAGCCTCCTGATCCTCCGAAGGGACAGTCTACGGCATTCCTCGTTGGAAGCAGCCTCCAATTGGGCCAGGTTCCGTACATAGGGATACCTCTGTTGCACACGACGACCTGTCATGTCCCAGATATGCTCCAAATGGTTAACATCGTGGTTCATTCTATCTTGAGATAAATCAGGGGATGCTGAACTAAGTTCTTTGTGCATATAATGCTCAGGTTTTTCCACTGCGCCATGAACCTTCTCTGTTCAGACCGAACCTGGGGAGCATGTCTACACCAACTTCCTCGTGGACAGAATCTTTGCTAAAGAGTCAAACAATATCGTCAGAGGTGAGAGGTGGAAGGTTCCCATCAGGTGCACGGTTCCTCGTTCTGAATCTGTCTCCATCAGCTATCAAACCGACAGAAAACGGAGTAAACTGGCAGTGGAAGCAGTGGATCGTCTGAGGAGGGTAGTCGAAGGTCACATCCGAGTCCAGCAGGACTTTCCGGTAACCATATACGTTTACGAGGACCAGGCAATGACGATCAGACAGTACACATCACCACAGAAGAGACTTGGGGATGACCTCTATTTCAGGTGCTGCACAGCCTGTAGTTTGTGATGTTTGTTTGTTTATTGTTAAACGCCGAGTTAAGTGAGTGAGTGAGCAGGGGACACCAGAAATGGACTTCACAAATTGTACCCATGTTAAACGCCGGGTTAAGCAATATCTCAGCTATAATATGGCGATATGTAAATACTAAAGACAAGACCAGACACCCCAATGATTGGCATCATGAGAATCGATTTATACAATAGGGATACGATGACATGTGTCAACCATGTGAAGGTGATATGTAAACAGTTGAACCTCGACCAGAACATTCAGTGATTGGCATCATAAGTATCGTTCTACCGTTTTGGGATACGTTGTTTTGTGTCAATCAAGTCAGCGAGACTGACCACCCAATCCCGTTCGTCGAATCATAGGACAAGCATTGGTTGATAAAGATATCTAACCCAGTTCTTCACGGGTAATCTGGTTTGGGAGTCCAACAGCTATAATGGCAGATGATGTACACAAAGTGCAGAGTATCAGTCTAAATTTACACTATATAAGAATTACAAATCAGACGGGAATTTTCAACATATAATTGCCAAACAACTTATTTCCAGGCTTATGTTTCAGATATGTAAATGAGAGCAAGTTAAGCTTATAGTCCTTGCTTTGATGTCCACATCCTTTCTATAATCATATCTATATCATATTCTATATCATCCTTTAATATAATTCATGTTCTATGTGTTTGGCTTCTTGGGACCATCCATACAACAAGGTATTGAGTTGAATGACGACGTGGTATGTGTTTATTCACTGTGTACAGGGTACAGATGGACCCCGCTGACTCGGACCTGAAGCTGGTGGTTGGATCATGTTATGCTCTACCAACAGCTGATGAGACTGTCGGGACGAAGTACTTCCTCACAAAAGGAGGGTATGCAGAACTCTGCTGTACCTTTGGTTTCCTTTTCTTATCCTTCTGTCAAGAAACTCAGGCTTTTTCCCCAATATGATCTTGTTGATTTTGAGACAGGAAACTACATTTTGATAAACACCTGGTTCAGTCCCACCATATAATTGTCACAGCTATTTTTCGAGTCCAACCATATACTTGTCACAGCTATTTTGCCCTTTACAAACAAGAAACGAAATCAGTGCAGGATGTTTTCTATTTCCTATATTAGGTATAATTACTAAGACGTTTTGAAAACCGGTACAAATATACCTGACATTTTGTACATTATTTTGCAAGTCTAGGTGACCTATTTCAACGTGGAGACTATGACTATGCCGTTTTGTTTACCATAAACAAAACATCGTGGAACTGGATCAGTTTGTAAATAGGATCCACCAATTCTGTTTTAAATGTAGAGGTTGTTCTATATTGATTTCACACCGATAAATGTACCATTAAATAGTGAACAATATACCAACACAAATGTACATTTTCATTCATTAGGAATGATATTTTAACGGAATCGTTTTCTTGCGTTCGTATTCACTGCGTCCATAGGTCGGAACCTTGACTGGTATTTATTGGAATCATAATGATACGGCCTTTAGCTACGTCGGCGGACTTCATACACTGACACTATGTATCTCTTAAGGTGGTTATGTTTGAACCGGCAAATAACATAAAACTCAAACATTAAACAGGAGCTTTCACGAAAGAGTATTTTGGGAATGAAATGTACGAATAATAAACATTGTCTTTAGCGATCCTGTCAAAGATATTTGTAAAATAGTCCCGAAAACCCCCAAGGCATTGTAAGACAGAGAGAATTAAGTATCACGTCCATACATTTCCTATGTAAAATATGCCATGTGTTCCAGCTGCGCAGTAGACAGTGGTACCCACATCCTCAGGACAACCAATCACCACACAGACTTTCAGATGAAGGTGTTCAAATTCTCTGGGAACTACAACACGGTGTACATCACATGTGACGTCAGAGTCTGCCCAAACACAGATACCTCCACCGCCTGCAAACAGACCTGTCCATCACGGAGGAAGAGAAGCAGTGAAAGAAACACAGGGACGATCAGAGTTAGGTTTGGTCCTGTCACAGTAGAGGACCTGCCTGTCAACTGAGCCTGTTGTCGACGTGTGTCGTCGCTCCCGAGGTCGACTCCTCAAATAAAGATGTTTTTCGTCATTGTGAAACAGTTTGTGGTTCTGTCTGTTGGGTTGCACATAGTTCCCGCTGGTCACGTGTGGAAAGACGCAGTGTTATCAGTTCATAATTTTAAAAAAAATAAATTAAAATTTATTTTTATTCCATTTCAAGTTGCATGTACAGACAGAGGACTGACATGTGACATCGGTTACATCATCAAGTTAGTACACAATTGTATGTATACACATATGAGGGTGTACATATAGATACATAGGAGCCAGGTGACAATGATATGACTGTTGTGGAAACCTTAATATGAGTAGGTCAAATTGCATGTGTGCTAAATTAAAATGTCAGAGTACGGTATCTAAGTGATGTCATTTCCTAGTAAAACAACTAATTTTATTGTTTTTCATTGTAATAAACTTTCCGATATAGCATGTGTCTTTAAGCAACATGAGGAATCCTGAAATATATTTCTTGCTGTTTAAGGCTTGAAGTATAGATTGATTTCTTGGCAAGTAATAAAATGTCATTTACTAATTGACATTCAAAGAAAACATGAAATGGTTTTACAAAATACACAAGTATCATCATCAACAAACTTCATCTTCAAATAGTTCTTTTTTCTTCTTTTTTAATATTCTTTTTTTTATTTTCATGAAACAGAAGTCTTCTATCATAACGGTCTTTACATAATGGCATATGCAAATACATGCACATAATGAGATATCCAGCCTACAAGGATGTAACACAGTTAGACCTCCGAAATACTAAGGTGTATACCGTGCTGTATGTAGTGCCACATCCGACATATGTTTTATATAGCGTAACATACAGCATACAGTACTGTATATAACGTCATATCACACACAGCATGCTGTATATGGGGTCACATCCGACATGTGGTATATAGTGCCACACCCGACATATGTTTTATATAGCGTAACATACAGTATACAGTGTTGTATATAGGGTCATATCAGACACAGCATGTTGTATATGGGGTCACATCCGACATGTGGTATATAGCGCAACATCCGACATATGTTTTATATAGCGTAACATACAGCATACAGTGTTGTATATAGGGTCATATCAGACACAGCATGTTGTATATGGGGTCACATCCGACATGTGGTATATAGTGCCACATCCGACATATGTTTTATATAGCGTAACATGCAGCATACAGTGTTGTATATAGGGTCATATCAGACACAGCATGTTGTATATGGGGTCACATCCGACATGTGGTATATAGTGCCACATCCGACGTATGTTTTATACAGCGTAACATGCAGCATACAGTGTTGTATATAGGGTCATATCAGACACAACATGTTGTATATGGGGTCACATCCGACATGTGGTATATAGTGCCACATCCGACATATGTTTTATATAGCGTAACATGCAGCATACAGTGTTGTATATAGGGTCATATCAGACACAGCATGTTGTATATGGGGTCACATCCGACATGTGGTATATAGTGCCACATCCGACATATGTTTTATATAGCGTAACATGCAGCATACAGTGTTGTATATAGGGTCATATCAGACACAGCATGTTGTATATGGGGTCACATCCGACATGTGGTATATAGTGCCACATCCGACATATGTTTTATATAGCGTAACATGCAGCATACAGTGTTGTATATAGCGTCCCATCCGACATGTGGTATATAGTGCCACATCCGACATATGTTTTATATAGCGTAACATACAGCATACAGTGTTGTATATAGCGTCATATCAGACACAGTATGTTTTATATGGGGTCACATCCGACATGTGGTGTATAGCGCATGATCCGAAATATGTCGTATATTGTGTCATGTCCAACATATCATATTGAATATAGCATATCAACCGACGTGTCATGTTGTATATAGCACCATATCCGACACGTCATATTGTATATAGGATCACATCTGAGGTATATTGCGTCAAATACATAGTTTTTTTTTTTGGTATAAATTGTTCTGTTTATAAATAGGTATTGAAAGTCTGAGAGCCTACAGTCATTTGTACATTTCATATAGTAGCTAAATACATCTTTCCAGACAATCTCAGTCTTCCAATGTTCTAAGGACTTTGGTGTAGTATCATTAGTTCGTCAGAGAATTTCCTTGAGGCTTTAGCATTACAGATAATATATTTATAGATACATTATTAATATGTGGTTGATCGAATGTAAGTGCTCTGTTTCTGATCTGATATCTCCAGTTATTTGGAATTTTGTTTAACAAGTGATTCTGTTTGAAATTTTTCAAACTTAGAGAGCCATTTTCATTACATATATCTTTTATGCTTTGTATACCTTGACTAAACCATTTTTTTATAACATGTGATGATTTAAAGAAATGATTCAGCCAAAGTGGTTGAGTCAAGATTTTATCTACATCATTTTCCTCAAAGGTATTTTTCCTATAGAATATCCTCCAAGCTGATAAAACGTCTCTCCAGTAAGTGTTATCATGGTCAGATAAACAGTCAACAGCATCGGAGCCAAGTGAGAATAAATGAGTTAAACGAAAGATACTAATTGATTGTTTAGTTTTTTTTACAACGTTTTTCAGTGAGGATAATTTCAAAGCATTAATGAAACATTCTACGTCGATATTAGTTCATAGTTGTATTCCATCCAAGAACTGTTGTCCTGTGTGTTGGGTTGCACATAGTTTCCCGCTGGTCAAGTATGTACAAACACTGTATTATTAGTTCACAGTTCTCTTCCATCCAGGTCAGTTGTATTCCATCCAGGAACTGTTGTCCTGTGTGTTGGGTTACACATAGTTTCCCGCTGGTCAAGTATGTACAGACACCGCATTATTAGTTCATAGTTCTCTTTCATCCAGGTTAGTAGTTCGAACCCAAGTTTTGAAATGACATCATCGACTTCTTCCACAATACCTCGCTGGGGTAATGAATTATGTATTATATATTTTACGATTCGATTCGATTATATTGAACTTTACAATCACAACGTCTTGCCCAGTTATAGAAATAATACTGGAACATTGAAGAATGCTTGAATCGCTTCTTTTCCTGAAGATAACTGTAAATTAAACTTAAGCGTAATCACGCACTACGCCTCACGCGTGCAAGGAAAACGGCTATTACTATTTTAGTATAAAGTGTTGTTTCCTCACTACGCACACATGAAAACCCGGTTTTATCTTTTCAAATGACATCCAGAAATCACTGCTCTCTTCCATTAAAAGTCACAGACAAGTCCCACACTAATGCACTACACAAGCACCTAGTCACACCAGCTCATCAAAGATGATGAAATAACTTTCAAAACAATGAAACGGGAAATACGCCAATCCTGGTCACAAAATGGCCGATATCTACTGAATTTAAATCATGAGAGTTCACAAAAATAACGAGTAGCGTATGTATCACAATACTGACTCATCTACAGACTGGCCTAGAGAAGCCCACATTCAACCTACACCAGGCTCAATGATGCCTACAGGATAACCTTTAACATCATATAGCGCAACATACAGTTCTTGTCGTAAAAGGTGACTAACCGAATCGGGTGGTCAGCCTCGCTGACATGGTTGACGCATGCCATCGTATCTAAGTTGGGTGAATCGATGCTCATGATGTTGATCACTGGATTGTCTGGCTCAGACTCGATTATTTACAGACCACCGCCATATAGCTTGAATATTGCTGAGTGCGGCGTTAAACTAAACTCACTCACGATGTTCCTTCGACGTGTTATCAACGTTGTCTGTGGTTGTAACCGATTCCATGGTTAGGTCGCACATCGACGGGTTTGTTCGTGAGGGAAATGTCTCTACGTGGTGCTCTTAATGGATTCGTATCCCCGAGCATCATAAAGAAGGATCAGCAGGTGTTATTCTGTGTTTTCTAACGGTGTCTTTCCTTGTCAAATAACTTCTCAACTTCTATTGTATTCGCAATCTATTTCTTCTAAACTTGTAATGTAAAGCCTCTAGGAGTAAATAGGACACTGTGAATCTGATGATAATTGAAAGCAAATTTGTTTTCGCTTTGATCGCATAATATAGTTTTGCTGACCCCGAGACTTAATATGTTAGGGTCAAAATAGATACTGAAAAATATTCTTTCCGACCTTCCACATGCACAGTGAACATAGCAAGTTGTAGTGCTGGGCTGTTATGAGCTATAAACACCCCCGCCCAGACGCGGCTGGTAACACGCCTGGCTGCTCACCCATCAGGTTACACAACATCAAATGTTTTCCCATAGACTTCTATAGTAGCCTTATATTTTTTTAAAATAATCCAGGCTATCAACAGCCATTCCATGTGCACATGGGTACACTCTGGCCTTTAAACTACCATAAAACACACTATCTGGCCAACTTGTCCGGCTCGTTTTGCGAGCACAGGAAGCGGAACACATCAACCCCAGATCCGCACCAAATGTCACCTACTGGAAAATATCTGTACACACAATAAGCATAAGTCATGGTGATGGAAATCACAGCACTAAATACTTAAAATTGTGGTCAGTTTTAATTACTGGTTGGATATTCTTTTAAAAACATAAACATCTTACACTATTTCATCCAATCACAACTGTCACATGTCTTTATCTCTTCATTTGTTTACATACGCATCTCGCTCCAGTGAGCAAGCGATTCTCATTTAGTGTAGTATAACCTGTAGGAAAATTTAGAAACATTTGCCCTAGGCAAATCTGTGACTTATGTACTGTATATACATGCAACTTCTCAGAAAAATATAAAACTGCATGAAGCTTCAATACTTTTTCCTGTCCAACATATCTATATGGCACAAGTGTTGCAGGGGTGAGTCAATAATGACAAGCTGCGGGTGTGTTTGTGAGAGGTGACGTTTATTTCATCATCGTCATATATATGGATCAACTATTCAACTGATCAGTCAATCAAATGATCAGTCATTCAATTGATCAGTCATTCACCCTGTAATATAAGAAAGAATGCTATACATAAATCTAAACATGCAACAAGCACAGTTACACATAACTAGTTCATAATAAGTTATTCTTATTACCACTGATGTATAAAACACTACATAATGGTTGTAATTTAACTTGCAAATGATCAACTTAAATGATCATAGAGGTGATATTTAAATCACACATAGATAATTACATACATGATAAAAGATAATATGTACATACCCTGTGGGTGACACCGGGGTGTGCCTATATACCCACACAAGTATTCTTTGTTAATGCATTCCTAAAACAAATAATAAGTACAATATTTTACTATGCCTACAATTAATAATGTAGAAAGAAACTTCTTGTTCAACATTACATTCAAACTACCAATCAAATCATGCTCTCACACATTCATACATTTACACACTTCATATTGATTAATTAAAAGGTACATTGGCTACTTGATATAAAATAGTAATATTTACAACACTTTATATTATTTATAACATATTTAATGGATAGTTGAGATTCTATTTAGGTTAATATAAAGTAAATGTCTAACCTGAGCTGTGCTGAGTTGCTTGTCCTGTGCAGAGTTGTTAGCAGTGTGACTAAAAAGTGTGCAAGTGCTATGGAGGAAAGCTGTAGTTACATAATATTAATCAAATAGGAAGCTGAGGGCTATTGTATTGAAAGCTAGACTGTTGAGGCCCTAAACAGACCAACTGCTTGGATCAGTAACCCAAGCACATAAACTAATGAACACAAAACAACCTGAAGTCATAAATATAAAACTTTATTGCTAAAACTATAAACACAATCTCCTGTTACACAAGAATATATGGATTTGCTGCACTGACAGAGCTGTAAGAGTTATATCATGTCTATTTCACCAAAGCTATACAAAATGCACTTCTGCATTAATAGAGAAAGTTTTTAAATCATACATATACCATGGGAGTTTACTCTTATTTCACAAAAAAGGGGGCCATGGGTTAATTCCATGCATGACTGGGACTGCCTTGATCATATCAATCCAAACTATATTTTGAACGACAAAAAATCATTGAATTCAGGCCAGAAATTGGACAGGTTTAACATTAAGCAGCTTTAACATCCTGACATATGTAAGGCTGGATGATGAACTTTGCCAGAATGTAATAAGTGAGGGGTTGGATTATGCCTAGCAGTCTGAAACACTGACCACAGTACCCTGCCGCCTGTTAGTCGATCAAGGCAAATGACCCTTTCAACAGATGAAATCACTTTTTAGACCACAGCATGATAAGAACTTACATTTGAATCTATTGATTCATCAAGCTAAGACTTTGAAATACTTCCAGAAATTCAAAACTATTGACTGTGTATTGTTTTGAGGCTGTTACACTTGCCAATTTCATGTATAAGCCAGTTTAGAGGGAACAAAGTGAAAAAATCCACATAACTTTGGATTTATTGGTTACCCTGCCCTAAACTGAATATTTTTAATTACAATTAACAGTATTTGACAATATCAGCTAAAAACAGAGCTTCTCTGCAGTAATTTATGGATTACTGGGTTAGAGGAAGACACAATGTATTTGGGTAAACAGGGGAGATAATTTTAAGATATCGAACACTCTCATGTCAATAAAATGTGAATTCAGACCCATAATATTACATTCCACAAGGGTCAGTTGTTATTATTTACATCTAAGCAGCTTCTGGGATTGATGTACAGCCCTTATTTCATGTCTGGGAAGCTGAAATACTACACACTGAGGCATTAAGGGGACACTGTCAGAAATTTCTAATGTATGAGGATGACCGAGTGATGGAATTTGGTAGTGAGACATTTTGGTGCCTTAACTGGACTGGGACACTTAAATGTACTATATGTACCTACATGTCCAAGTACTGCAACTTCTACAAGGCGGTGAAGCATATCGAAGCAAAGGGAGTATGCTTGATTAGACACTGCCAACAACAGACTTCGGCCGGCATGTCGAAATACCACATTGGATGTGAAGGCTTCTTTTTCTGCTGTATTTGTGAAGATACACCTCCCCATTCACCAACAGGCATTCTACAAGCTGAAAATAGTGTTGAGATTTCATTAAATGTCAAATCATAAAATCTATAACAGCAATGAGACAGTTGTTAATAAAACAGAAATTCATTTTGAAAGTCCTATGGGTGAAAAAAGGGGTATATTTTAAAAAAGGAAAAGAAAATTAGGTCGTTGCATATTCAAAAGGGGACAGGCAGAAAGAATTGATCATATGCTACACTGTTTGCATTGAAAACAAGGGTTTGTGACATGTTCTGCTGTCAGCAGTGAACAAATTTCATGATATTCTTATCATTTGACTTCAAATTGACCCTCAGGAGATGAACTTAGACACTCACATTGTTGTGGCAGTGGTGATTTTAACCTAATTTGTTGTCAAATTCATCAGTTCCAACAAATTTAGAAGTCAGGGAACCACTACTTGATGGTAAGACTCACCGTGAGGGTCTTTTTCCCCACTGTTCGACCACAAAACGAAGCAACGTTCATATTCTGGACACTAAAACAATCTATTCCACTCAAAACAGCCCTACCTTTACTCCCAGTACCTTTAAATTTGCCTCTACATTAATGCTAACATGTTTCCATGGTGAAATAAACACAGGAAATCATGTAAAGTATGAATTACTGAAAAGTGCTCGAACCCTACAGGTTACACAACACCAAATGTTTTCCCATAGACTTCTATAGTAGCCTTATATTTTTAAAAATATAATCCAGGCTATCAACAGCCATTCCATGTGCACATGGGTACACTCTGGCCTTTAAACTACCATAAAAACACACTATCTGGCCAACTTGTCCGGCTCGTTTTGCGAGCACAGGAAGCGGAACACATCAACCCCAGATCCGCACCCAAATGTCACCTACTGGAAAATATCTGTACACACAATAAGCATAAGTCATGGTGATGGAAATCACAGCACTAAATACTTAAAATTGTGGTCAGTTTTAATTACTGGTTGGATATTCTTTTAAAAACATAAACATCTTACACTATTTCATCCAATCACAACTGTCACATGTCTTTATCTCTTCATTTGTTTACATACGCATCTCGCTCAGTGAGCAAGCGATTCTCATTTAGTGTAGTATAACCATCACCCTCCGTCTCGCCATATATGTGACCTGGTTCGGTCAGGTTGTGTAGGCGAACGGTAGCGGGATTACCCTGGCTAAATTTAGACTTGGTTTTGCGAAATACTTGCCTTTATGAAGTTCAAAGAAACCTATTCACAGCACGTGACTCTGATTAGCCAATCAATATCGGCACTTAAGCTGAAGTGACGCATTCGTTTGAATAGTCGAAATAATGTTATTGTCAGCACATGATTCGCTGCAGATGGCATATTATATCATCTTGTGAGTTCATTCTGAAGGATTCACCAGGAACTAGGATAAAGGTCAAAGGATATATTTCAGTTTTCTACATGCCCCTCGCTTCCGTAATGGACAGTCACGTGGTATAAACACTCAGTCGACAGTTTGAGGATTCAGAGTTACATCTGCGTTTGTTGTGGATGCATAACGTTCCTGGTGGTAAGTCCAATGTAACGGCAGACTGTAGCCTATTGTTGT
The DNA here is from genome assembly GCF_003918875.1 of Haliotis rubra. Classification (NCBI taxonomy): domain Eukaryota; kingdom Metazoa; phylum Mollusca; class Gastropoda; order Lepetellida; family Haliotidae; genus Haliotis; species Haliotis rubra. The sequence goes on along the minus strand of NW_025767386.1, from coordinate 226,490 downwards.
GTGCAGAGCTCTAGTGCACGGAGACATGGTGATGATCGATATACTCCTAAGCCCAGATTCCTAGTAAGCCTTTTAACCAAGCATCTTGTGCTTGTAGCTTACGATGTGGAGTACCAGGGAATTCAAGCCCGTGAAGATCCGGGCTGAAATGATCTTCAGAAACCCATGCTTGTCGTAAGAGGCGACTAACGGTTGATCTTCATCCAATTTGAAATCGATGCCAACAAACGGGCTGTTCAACTCGGATGACTGTGTAGATTGATGCTTTGGCGGGTCCAGGAAGGGGAGTAGGGGAAGCGGGGGTGGGGGGGTGGGGGGGGATGCTCATTATGTCAGTCTCAGGGTTGTTTGGTCCAAACTCGATTATATACAGATGAAGTAACACATGCGAGGTGAAGCGTTATACAACATATACATTCTCAATATGATAGTTATAGGAACGTGATGTGTGATAACAGTAGCCTTCCCTCTCACCTGGAAAAGCTTATCGCAAGGTGTAGTTACAACGAAAGGTATGGTATTTATTATAACTGTTTAATTAATACTGACGTGGGCACAAAAGTGATATATATATTGTGAAAAACTTTTAAAGGAATTTACAAACTGACCCTATAAAGAGAGATTATAGAATGAATTCTTGGGTCGGTATTACAGGAAAGGTGTTTGGTTAGTTGCAGCAATATCACGGCGGGAAGGAGGGCGGGGGTGGGGGTGTCACCAGTAATGGGCTTCACACATTGTACCCATATGGAGAATCGAACCCGGGTCTTTGGCGTGACGAGCAAAAGCTTGTACTAAAAGGCTACCCAACCGCCCCTAGAGAGTGGGGACGTTGATGTTTGGGTTAATAGTTAATCGATAACTGATATGATGTGATATCAGTTTAGGTGATGTATGATTGAAGGGGGCTTAATATCGTGTTAATTATACCTGTGTGGACGGGTTCCTGTCATAGCTCTAGTACCCGGGAAGATCCGGCTTAGAAATGATCTTCAGTAACCCATGCTTGCCGTAAGAGGCGAGTACCGGGATCGCGTGGTGAGGCTCTCTGACTGGGCTGCGTGGATCGATGCTCATGATGTTGATCACTGGATTGTCTGGTCCAGACTCGATTATTTACAGACCGCTACCATATCGCTGAAATATTGACCACTGTGTAAAGCTGAACTTACTGACTGACTCACTCACTCGCTCATAGTTGTAGGCCACTGAAATACATCATTGTCCCTGTGTACAAAGATGAAATGTTAACAATGAAATCCACATTTTATATTGACATTACAAACAATAGGGGTCATCGGAGGTGATGTTCTTAGTCTATGATGATGCTAATGCAGTCGTAGAAACCTGATTTTGCTCTTGGCCGAGGTTTTCTATGGTGTGTGGATTATTGTTTTCATTTTAATCATTATCATTTTTATTTTATGTGTTATATTATGCAAATACACTGACCAAGACGAATGTAGAAGGGGATCAGAGAGCTATGAAACTTACGTGCTGAAGAATCGCAATGGACTGTACTTACAAAATAAGTCACAGAATATATTTTGCGATGGTCTGCTTATCGTCATTGTTGTTTTCAGTCTAATGTAAGATCTCGAGTGAGTGAGTGAGTGAGTGAGTGAGTGAGTACTTCTGAATGAAGACTGTGTTGTGTCATTCAAGCAACACGTAAACCCAACCATACCGACCATATACACCTTTAATAATGTTAAAAGTATGTAAAGAAGCACACAGTTAGGTGTATGGGAGATGAATGGAGGGTTGGGTTCGGCTGTAATTTGAGCCATGAAACACATTTAAACCTTCAGCAGACTGCTCTGAGCCGGGAGGATCACCCTAGCCTGACGGGTAGTCTCTAAATATATATAATGAAATAAAAACATCAATTAAGTAATTCCTTTTTAACTGAAAAAGAACCAGAGCGAGATGGGAGATTGAAATCTAGACTTGTTTCAGTTAGGGTTTTCCATTGCAGAAAGGGCTGGGAGGAAGGGAAGCTGGTGTGGGTTGTGAGACAGACTAGGAATTATCCCAGCTCCAGCTCAAACAGTCACGTGTGGCCTGAGTCTGGGGCAAGGTCAGCGTGGGGTTGTCCAGTCCTATGATCAAGTGACTCTAGAGGAAATTAAACCGACCACTGAGTTACCCTATCTACACCAGACAGGATAACATCGGTTACTCATACAGTATATTAACTCTTTCATAATTGTGTGATATACTGATACATATCCCTAGAGGAAAGGCATTTCCACCACTATGCTAGCATCACATAATGGTGTTAGAGTGAGTACAGAGGCAATTGACAATTTGTCAGTCGGGTCAAGTGGAGTGTAATTATATCCATACACACAAACCGTAAACGTTCGTGCTACTCGAGTCTCAGTCAATCGTCAGTAGTCTGTTTCACAGTCCCTGAATCGCATTATTTTCTATTCTGCCTAGCTCTTTCTGCGGTTCTAAAGCCCTAAATGAAGCAAGTCTAGATTTCCTCAGGCCCCAGGTTCTGAATCTCCAATCACAGTGTGGCCCCTTTGCAATTTATAAGGAATTGTTGGTTCCATCATCGTTATATTTACAAATGTATTCAGAGACTGGCCGTTAGTCTAAGTTTATACTTACACGGACACTTCCCCTGGGGCTCCGCGGGCATTCAGTCTTATGTCAACAGTGCCGATTGAGCGCTTTGTTCGTTTGAGTTATGCTATCCGAGCATCTCGAGTGTTTTCAGATCCGACGCTCTAAATCTCACCTGAATTGTGAAATGGCGTTGATGTTCAATCAGAGCCGAATTATGTCAGAAATGTTTGATGCATTTTACCTGTTTTCACGCATGCAACAGCTCGATAGCGCGCACAGCAAAGTAATGCCAATCGTATTCTATTTTCTCCAAATTCGTATTGATACAAGTAACGAGCACCATGGTTAAAAACGTATGGGCATGGTGACGTTTAACACACCAAAAGTTCCTGATGAAGAGTATGGCTATTGTATTGTATACTTATCATCAAAAGGTTAGACTCACTTAAAACACTTTAAACGATATATTTTATGTATATATGGTTGATTCCAACGACAAGTGTACACAGCATGTTTGGACCCATAACAATTTAGCATTACTATCTTCACTTATAACGCTTACGGGAGACAAAAACAGGTCATTTTTATTCATTTCGACTTATATTTTACAAATGTGTTGTTGAAAACATGTTGTGTGTTAAATAGTAGTCAAACTGGATAAACAGAAGTTTATTTATCTGATTGCCAAATGTTTCGTGAATAAATCCCCTGAAATGATTTTGTCTAGGGCTTAATTCGTAATTTTGGTAATTTGTTTTCAAGTGGTATTTTTGCACTACCTACGAATACAGTTTTCAAAGACTCTGTCAATTTATGTAAATGCAACACAAGGTTATGTTTTGTATTACTTTTTACAGCATTAATATGTAAAGTACTCAAATGCAATGGCGTTACATAATATTTCTTACAAGTAATCATCTCAAAAAATTGTTAGAAAATCAAAGTCTGATTTGGTAAAAAAAAATCACGTTACCTACATATACCATTAAATATGTTGCTGTTTCCACAGATGAACACTTTAGTGAATGATATCCTAAGTTCAAGGGCCAAAGGGCTACAAGATATACGTGTGACACATGTGAACATTTTCTGTGCTGTTTTTTACGAAGATATCACACAAAATAACCTGTATTCGTAGGCAAATTTTCACTCCCAAATGTTACTTACAAGTGCCAACAACTCATCACATTCAAATAGATTGGTGGAATGACAACACGTGACATGTGTTCCATTTGGAAGTCATCATAGATGAGACCAGACAACATCTTGGTGATTTCATTTTCTTTAAGAATGTTATATAAATAAACCAGTGTCGCAATAACACAGGATCAATATGACACTTGTTACAACAAACCATCGTTAATTATAGTGAGGTTTTAAGCTTATTATTGTAAAAATAAAGCCTCAGACTGGAAGTCGAATTGACGTGGGGGCTCAAATTGGTAAGACCTGGTGTCACGGTATTTGTACGTAACATGTATTCGTTGTTAACAAAATGAAATAGAGAACACAATACGCTACTATAACATAATTTATACTGAAGGCAATTATTGCAGATCATAAAATAAACCGATAAGGTACGCAGTACTGCATATTAATAGGTTGAAATGGTTCCTTGGAATTTCAATTGGCTACATAACTGAGCGTTCAATAAAAATGTTCTATTCAGGGATGCACTGCAGTTCGTGGTTTAGACTCTATTATCGTGATACATGAATTCTCTTTGAGTGAAATGTCAGAAAACAAGTTGATCTTGGTGACAAAAGTGAATGTTTGGATGATATTCACGCAATAAACGGCAGATTAGTTGGTAACATGTGTATTCGTTGGTAACATTCCGTATTTGTAGGTAACATCAGTCAGTGTGTTTGAAGTTGTAAGTCTTGTTCAGGGCTGTCACCGATGCACTTGCGAACATAGGAGAATTGAGACTGTAGTAGAAGTTAGTTGCATGGGTTTAGTAATTAGATTTGTCAAAGGTATGTCGTATTCGTAGGTAGCTCGTTTTTGTAGTTGAAACTTTTTGTAAATGTCTATCTAATATCAATTGTCATTGCAAAACATGGGTAATTAATGCAGAGTTATAGTTCAGTAAGACGCATAATGTATTGATTGTTTTAGTGACATGTTTATCTGTACATAATGGTATATAGTATACGGTAATAGTTCAAGCGTTTTAAACATTTTTATTTACAATGCATCAGTTCATGTGTAAACAGTACCTTTAAACAGTATTGAATATTTTGCAAAATGTAGTTTAGAACAGTTGACCGAAGTAAGTGGCTATATTTACACTAGTGAGTCTAAACTTTAGATGGGAAGTATATCATCAACACGAGTTATCAGGGTGATTCATTTGTTATGTTTGCTATGCTCTTTTGTACCCACCACCATTTCTAGTCTCTGATATTGCTGGGATATTGCTATAAGCGGTGTAAAACGTAACTCACTCACAACACAGCGCGCGTGTTTCACAATTGTATAGTGTATACTGTACACTCTAAACTCGAGGACTCATTGTGGTTATTTTACTATGTTGACATGCAATGTTCTATTCAAAACACTCGTCTGCTGGGAATTCCGGTTTCAACAACACGACATACAAACGACGCGAACGACATCCTCGACGAGTTACTGAACTGAGTGTACCTTGCCCGCCGTCTGTTCCGCGTCAGTGCGTAGAACGCTGTCAATTGATTACTGACTGTAGGCTCAGCCCTTGTGTATGAAGTGGGTCAGGCTGACCTACACCGAGCGCATCACCTGGCGATTATTCTGTTGAGTGCATTTACTGGATCCTGCTCTCCAGGTGCACGTGTTCGGGATCGACTGCTGCTGCATCTGCAACTGCAACGTCTACGCGCAGTCCTTCTACTCAGATCACATCTGAAACCTCTAGCGTAACTCGTGAAAAACCGGGTTAGATTTAGTCCTGACCAATCCATGCTTGCCCAGCCTGCCATGCTGACCCCAAAACACAGTACACAGTACTATTCCAGCTACATGGTAAGTCTAAATTACTACAACCGGGAAGTCAAACTATTATATCTACTACTATATAATACAGCCTGCCATACCGACCCCAAAACACAGTATCAGTACTATTCTTGCACATGGTAAGTCTAAATGCAACCGGGACCCCAAAACATTACATCTACACAGTACTAACCAATCCATGCTTGCAGTCTACCATACCGACCCAAAACACCATACACAGTACTATTCCAGCTACATGGTAAGTCTAAATTACTACAACCGGGAAGTCAAACTATTACATCTACTACTATATAACCAATCCATGCTTGCACAGCCTGCCATACCGACCCAAAACACCATACACAGTACTATTCCAGCTACATGGTAAATCTAAATTACTACAACCGGGAAGTCAAACTATTACATCTACTACTATATAACCAATCCATGCTTGCACAGCCTACCATACCGACCCAAAACACCATACACAGTACTATTCCAGCTACATGGTAAGTCTAAATTACTACAACCGGGAAGTCAAACTATTACATCTACTACTACTATATAACCAATCCATGTACCCAAAACACCATACACAGTACTATTCCAGCTACATGGTAAGTCTAAATTACTACAACCTGGAAAGTCATTACATCTACTATTACATCTACTACTATATAACCAATCCATGCTTGTACAGCCTGCTAAATTATACCGACTCAAAACATCTACACTACACCAGTACTATTCCAGCTACATACACAAATCTATGGCAAATCTAATTTACTACAACCGGGAAGTCAAACTATTACATCTACTACTATATAACCAATCCATGCTTGCACAGCCTGCCATACCGACCCAGCCTATTCCAGCTACATGGTAAGTCTAAATTACTACAACCGGGAAGTCAAACTATTACATCTACTACTATATAACCAATCCATGCTATTACCCAAAACACCATACACAGTACTATTCCAGCTACATGGTAAGTCTAAATTACTACAACCGGGAAGTCAAACTATTACATCTACTACTATATAACCAATCCATGCTTGCACAGCCTGCCATACCGACCCAAAACACAGTACACAGTACTATTCCAGCTCCATGGCAAATCTAAATTACTACAACCGGGAAGTCAAACTATTATATCTACTACTATATAGCCAATACATGCTTGCACAGCCTGCCATACCGACCCAAAACACCATACACAGTACTATTCCAGCTCCATGGCAAATCTAAATTACTACAACCGGGAAGTCAAACTATTACATCTACTACTATATAACCAATCCATGCTTGCCCAGACCGCCATACCGACCCCAAAACACCGTACACAGTACTATTCCAGCTACATGGCAAGTCTAAATTACTACAACCGGGAAGTCAAACTATACTGTATATTATATCTACTACTATTCGTATAACCATTCCATGCTTGCCCAGCCTGCCATACCGACCCAAAACACCGTACACAGTACTATTCCAGCTACATGGCAAGTCTACATTACTACATTTCACCTTGAAAATCAAAAACGTTTCGGGAGACCTTTTTATGATATTTAGGAACCATTTTCGGTAAAATATGTTCATTTCAGAGTCTATGTTTGCAACCTAATAACAAATTATTATGTTTACTACTATACAACCAATCCTGCTTCTTCTACTACTTATGCGGTTATGTATACTCTCTCAAAAAAGAAACGCATATAGGAATTTCAACTGTATTTTTATGTCAATGAACTATAGCGAAATTGCACACAGGGAATACAGACTTATCCGTCTTTGGCACCAACTCGAGGAAAGTCAGTTTGAGTGTCACATGGAGACGTGTGGTGGCGCTGAAGTCAATACCTAGCGTGACCACCGTGGGCATCCAGAGTGAGTGAGTGACTATGGTTTTACGCCGCTTTTAGCAGTATTCCAGCAATATCACGGCGGGGTACACCAGAAATGAGCTTCACACATTGCGCCCATTTGGGGAATCGAACCCGGGTCTTCGGCGTGACGAGCCAACGCTTTAACCATTGGGCTACCCCACCGCCCCACGGCATCCAGATCTGCACGGCATCGCCTCGGCATCGAACGAATATGTCTCAGAATCTCGTGTTGCCCAATCGCAGCCCACTCTGCCTGTAGTGCCTGTGCGAGTTGCTGAAGTGTCTAAATCACTACTCCTACGGCAGGTGATCTCTCCCCACATCATAAGACTTCCCCGGCCGAATCTGTCAACCCGGAGAACGCAAGCGTCGGCGAAACGTTCACGTCGACGTCTGTACACCCGCATTCTTTCATCGCGTCGTTCCAATAGTAATTATGATTCATCACTAAACCAGATTCTATGCCAATTCGGTAGGTTCCAGGCCTGAACGTTGGTGCACCATTGAACTCGATGTCGACGATGTTGTTGTCGAAGCACAGAGACTAGGTTTGCAACCGGGAAGTCAAACTATTATATCTACCTCTATATAACCAATCCTGCTACTTCTACTACTTATGCGGTTATGTATCTACTTTTATCATCTTTCTCTCCTGTGGATTCTGGTAAGGAATACGTTTCCTCCATAACTTATAGCTATCGTAAGTGGTAAGTGGTGATAACGTGATCAATCTCGTGTCTTGCGAGTCTACGTACATGTCATTGTATCGATGCTGCGTAGATATATGTTTATGATGTCAAACGTCTGATTGTCTGGTCCAGATTAATTACAGACAGATGTCATCCACCATGCACAATTGCGTAAACTAAAGTCTTGCTATTTGTCACTGGATTGTCAGGTATATACACAAAGCCGCCATATGACCAACCAGACAAAGCATACGTTCAGCGTCAAACGATAATCATTACAGCAATTGGCCATTGTCTGATATACACTTGCGTCTGTCATGTATGTAAGAAGCTACATGATGTCTATGCGTTCTATCTAGTATAAAAATCTATCGTAGAGGCTGCTTGTGGGATGACGCAAGATGTCATACTGTACCATTGAAATATTTTATATACTGAGTCAAAAAAGAAACTTCACATTCTTTCTTCAGGGCACTATAAAAGAACAAGAGATGGTAAGATAGTTAAATTGTTATAATTTCATTGCTGAGATCTGTGTGATGTACTCGATACACTGACAGTGCCATAATCAGTTCCACTAGGCTACACCGCCGTTCCAAGACATGGGTATACAGAATGTCAAGTCACGAGAATAAAACTGCGAAATTTCTCAGTTCAATATCGTGTATGGCCGCCCCGCGCAGTCACCACTGCCACACACCGTCTCCTCATCGACTGCCTGATGCTTGTGAACACATCATGGGATTCTGCGCCATTGCACTTGCAAGGCAGCGCCAAGTTCCTGCAAATTCTGAGGTTGGTTCCTAAGACCACGAAGCCTTCTCCCAACTGCATCCCAAACGTGCTCTATTGGATTAAGGTCAGGGGACCTCGATGGCCAGTCCATGACGTTGATTCCAGCGTTTTGAAGGAAATTTCATGTCAACATCGCAGTATGCGGCCGAGCATTATCATGCTTGAACTGTAGACCTGAGCCATGAGCCGCCATGAAAGGAACGAGTTCAGGGGTGAGCACCTGGTCGCGGTAAGCAGCAGCTGTGAGGTTTCCACGGATGACCAGAAGTCGGAAACGGTTGTTCCCACAGAAAGCACCCCACACCATGCAACTTCCGCCCCCGAATCTGTCAACTTCCTGTACACAACATTGGGCATACCGTTCACGACGTCGTCTCCAGACTCTATGCCTGCCGTCCGCGAATCTGAGGGTAAACCTGGATTCATCGCTAAAGACGACTCAATTCCAGTCTCTCTGGGTCCATCGGAGGTGACGTTGGGCCCACAGCAGACGTTGACGTTGATGAAACGGCGTCAATATTGACCCACGATATGGACGTCGAGAATGGACACTGGCAGCCCGGAACCGATTTCAAATGGTCTGTGAGGACAGTCGACCTCTAAACATCACAGCCCTGGTTCGTGTAGCCGGCAGAAATCTGTCACGTAGGTGACGTAGGACGATTTGACGGTCTTCTGCTCGTGACGTCACACGTGGACGACCCGACCCTGGGCGATCAGAAGTGGTGCCAGTTTCTTGTTGACGACCTCGCCTGTCATATACAGTACGACGGCTGCATCCCATTGCTCTTGCGACGTCAACAACTGATCTTCCCGCTTGCAACATGCCAACGATACGTTTACGTTGCACACTTGACAATCGTGGCATTTCAAGTACCGTTAGAACTGTGGTTTAAAAGTGTTTTTTCAATTCTTGAGGCCAATGGAAACACGTGCATATGAAGAAAACTTCGATGCGAGGGTCACGTAATCGACTGCACGTGCAAAACCTGATTTGCGACTAACGTCATTTGCACGATGAATGAATGGGTTTGAGTGGGTTTTGCTAACGTTGTTCTAGAGTCGAAAGATAGGGATCCCATTTCGGATATATAGATGTATCATCAGAGAAGAAATTATTCATTATTTTTCAATTTACATTTTGTAAAGTTTCTTTTTTGACTCAGTATACATTGCAATTGGTATTGACTGCCATTTGCTTCGTTTGTATCTGACACATTACAATTGGACGTGTTGGATTGGTTGTTGTTTTACGCCGCACTCAGCAATATTCCAGCTATATGGCGGCAGTCTATAAATAACCGAGTCTGGACAAGAAAATCCAGTAATCAACAGCAGGAGCATCGATCTACGCAATTGGGACGTCTACCAAGTCAGTGAGCTTGACCACCCGATCCTGCTAGTTGCATCTTACGGCAAGCAGGGTTACTGAATATCACTTCTAACTGGGACAATCACGGGTTCACACCCATATACAGATATCCATTCTCTACTGTTTATTAAACAAATGAATACGTGTGAAATCTCACGAACTGAAGTGTCATTGGATTATTTTAACATACAAGCAACACCTCGGTGTTTTTATGTTTACAGGGTAAACGTTAGGTGTTTGGTGTTTGGTCCAATCAAGGGACAAGATGGAAAATCCTGTCGTTACAAGGGACCAGAGCCCGTCAAGTGTGATGCATAGTCGCCATGGAGATGGTGTTCAGGGTGTTTCTGGAGTTGGTGAGGCGGGGCAAAATGTACATGGCGTACATGGAGGTCCTTCTGCTGCTTCCAACCACATTCGTACCAAAGAGCACGATGGGGCCTCTATCACGTCTTTAGATTCTGTAAAATCACGGGATAATTCTGAGGCTGAACATAAAACTGATCTGAGTGTAAGCAGTAAATGGAAAGTTACTGAAAGGCTTGATGAGAAACTTCTTGCCTCTCGCAAACCACCATTACTGGCTCCAGTTGTTAAGTGGATGTGGACTATACTGATTGGAGTATTTCTTCTCGCATGCCTGTCAGCCGGCAAGCTTTCCGTCGTGGGTCTGGCAGAGAGACTCAACAACTCTACCAAAGAAGCTATTTCTGCGAGCACCAGAGAGGGGAGGAGAGAAGCTACTCGTGTGTTTCTGATGCTCGCCCTGATTTTACTTGTGCCGTACTGTTTCAATTTCCTAAGAGCTGTGATCCTCTCTTTATTCCGGAAGGACATGCCGTGGCCAAGCATCAAGTCTTTGATAATAGTGAGTATTTTCAGGTCTCTATCCCACATCTTGTTTCTAGTCTTGTTTTTCAACAATGAATGAATTCAAATGCTAATTGAAAAGTTAGTACACCCAAGGGCACTATTACATGGCATGTGGATGATTAAGAACTAAATATTGTCAATCAAATACCCCTTTTCAGAGTTGGGCCCCACATGCGACCAAGAAACCTGTGATCTTCCAAACGAACCCCACTTCTGTTGACCATATGTCTTACATTCCCTTATGTCTCGACCATGGGATTTTGGCATGCTACGGGAGGCAACTCTGAAGCATACGTTTTTGCATAATGAGGTGAGGTGAGGTGAAATTGGGTTTATCGTCGTGCTTGAGAATATTTCGCTCATATGATGACGTGCATGCGTGTGTATGTGTATGTGCGGCTGCTTGTACTAGCCCACACTGAAGCTGGTTTTATAGTGCTAGCCCACTGAGATACCATGCCGCAGTGAAGCATGAATACCCCACTCAGACACATTATACTGGCTCCAAGCCATTAATGCCGAGCGCCAGATAGGGACCAAAAAGTACCAAATTTTAACGTCTTTTGGTATGACGCGGTAGGAGATCGGACCCGGGACATTCCGCTCTCCGGGCGGACGCTGTAACCACTACACCACGGAGGCGGTCTTTTGCATAGCGGTGCCTTGGACATATGAACCACTTGTTTCATCTTGAATTAACCTACCATTAAATAAGTCAAATGCTTACCGATGTCAAACGGAACTAACACACTCATCTAAGGATATATACCATATTTTTGCAGGGTATTGCTGCTGCTGTACTGGAATCGTTTGGAGTGTGTTTGTTTGCGTTGAAGGTTTTGGTGAAATACAAAGGCTACCTCACCATACTTCTGATGAATGCTGTGCTCGTTGTTCCACTTGTTGTCAACACAGTTTACTACGCAATCCACAGACGACGACATCGAAGGGGCACGGCAGTCTGTGCCATTTCCGCGTTGGCGTGCGTGTTTCAACTTGCTGGTTTTGGATTAGTTCTGTTTCTGGTTCTAGAACAGGACACGAATAGTGACATATGGCATGCCTTAGTTTCCATTGCTTGTCTCACTGTAGCTTGGGTCCCAGTCATACAGAAACTGACTGTAAAATCGAAACTTGAAACAGATGCCAGTTCCAGCTCAGGAGAAATAGCTTACTCCAGGATAGGAGACACCGAGACTCACTCTGCAGGACCCGGATTGCAGTCAGCAGGTTCATCATGGAAGATGGGAATCATATCCAACTTTGTCAAAGCTGTGTTTGTGTTGGTTTTCAGCTACATATTGTTTTACGTTGACGGCAACATCTATTCAACTGAAATGCTGTTGAAGAATGAGACGTATGAAGATTTCCTTGCAGCCTGGAAGTTTGTCATCAACAGTAACTGTAATTACTTCCTCACTAACATACATGCAACATTGGTCGGATACTTTCTTTCCTTACTTGCCTGTCAGACTGCTGTACACAAATGGGCCTTTGCTATCCCAATCTGTCTAACTTGCCCTCTGTTCGTGGTAGTTTTGCTGGTGAAAAGTTGCTGTTTAGTCGCCTTGCCTTTCTCTCGGGGCGTGTGTGTAGACGACAACAGGAACCTATGGGCTGTGATAGTAGCGACAGCTTGTTTCTGTCTCGCTCATCTTCATTGTACAACGCTGCTGATTTTCAGAAGCAAGTTCATCCCACCCCAAAAGGAATCATCAGTAAGTACTGTGACTTAATATACTATACCCGTTGCAGTAAATAGAAGAAATGCAAAAGAATACCAAATCTTGAATATCAACAGAAAGAGATTTCACGCCATGAAGGCACAATAAGATTTGTAAGTTTGATAACAAACGAAGAAGAAATAGTCTACCACCCATGCCCACCTCTTCTGATAATATTCAGACAACGAAGATTTCGCAAAAGTGAACCTGAACTATGGAACATGCCGTCACATTTGTAATGAATACTAATTTCTTGTACATTGGTTTGACATTTCCGAACAGGCTGATTGCTTGTTTGAATATTCCAAATCAAACCTACTGAACGGTTGTAAGAATCTGAATATTCACGTCAGTCATTACAAGGATTTGTGTCAACAGGTTAAATGTGTCATCAGGCCAAGGACATAGCAACAGTACAATTTACTGATTGATAAATCCAGCCAAGCAGCAGTGGGGCCGTGCCTAAAATATAATTCATTTGATAGTTACTCGATTATTTACAATCTGCAGTAATACAACCTACTTCGGTGTAAAGGAATACATACGACTGTTCAAGTCACACTTTAGAAACTGCATTACAAACGATATCCCCATTGTATGCATTTATTGTAACTAATGGGAAAATAGACCACAAGTCACTTTTAATTTTCGATTTGGTTGAATGACACAAACTAAAAACATTGTCTAAGATATCCAATACAATAACTAAGACATGTTCAAATACATGTTTTGAAGTGAGCAGGCATTCATGGTGATAATATTTTCATCATCAGATATTCTGGCTGCCATCCTACAATGGCGTTCTGCTGGAGCAGTGGTTGATCCTCAACAGGCAGACAGAGCAAAGAGAGCAACCACGCCCAACCCACAGGAGGAGTCGAGTGTACATCTGTACGACCATGTACAGAGAGGTATTTTCTTGCATATGTGTCCAATTTTGTGTTTATATTTTTTTGCCAACATATGCTTATGTCGAGAAGAAGCTATACAGGTTTTAAAAGAGTGTGCCCACATTCATGAAGTTCTACTGGATTCATTGAAAGAACATAATGTTTTTGTCAATATGGTCAAGATATGAGAATACATGTCACAAAACCTACCTCTGAGATGATCGTAAATCCAATACTGTAACATCGTCTCACGAGAGTAAGTGATTCTACAGCTTTATGGAACGGGTATTAGTGATCCAGTCATATCATAGTCTATCATATTGTCTGTTGCTTCATCTGAAACTGTCAAAGAGCATAACGGAGACCGATTATTATGTGGATTTGAGGAGGACAAATCCCTCCCGCTCATGTCAGTGATAAAACAGTCTATTTTACCATCTAGGTGATTTAAGTGCATTATATCTATTTTGGTTCCTCTCTGTCTCTGTATCACCAGACACAAGACGAGATGAGACAACTTCTCCAGTCCGTCAACCAAATCAACGTGGCTCGTTTTCATAATGACAGGTTCTTCGAGTCACATATCATGTTCGACAGTGGAATACGGAAGAAAAATATCTCAGAATTTCCTCTTCAGCTCCTGACTCTGATCCAAGAAACTCTAGGCACGTATCTATCACAATGACTTTCCCTTTTACCGTGAGCTAGAATCCACCTTTGACAGATTCGTTTCACCGTAGGCGGTCCCAAAGACACTATATCACACCACACTTCTCTAAAAATATATAATGCATTTCTGTCAATAATATTATCAGCCCTCAGGGAAACTACTATTTAAAATGGCGTAGTTAGATTACAATAATAGATTAAAAAGTTCGAACGAATGAATGCAACTCAGCATTACATCGACTCTCACGTCCTCTATTGGCACACACTGACAACATCGCGTGCGACAGTTTTCGATGCACGGAGCAATTGTTTACTTTCTATATATGGCAAGTGTTTCTCTGCTTGGAAGATACTCGCCTTGAAGTTTCAATTATCGAAATCAGGCAAGTCGTAAGGATAATTACCAATAGTCTTTTATTGCATCAATGGGAAGCTAAAGTGAGTGCATATGCTCCAATATGTAAAATGTAGGGCAAAATATGTGGCATTGTGCCTTTAAAGCCAATAACGGTGGTTCCAGATCCATGACTGCTCTGGTTATTTATTTACGGGGGGTAGAGGGGTGATGTAGCATCGGGAAGGACACATATACATTTGGCCGTGGTTGTCAGTCAAGTTGTGTAAGCCCTCAGAATATCCTCTTAGTCTGCAGAACAAGATTTGGGTTCCCTGTTTGAGATACACATGTTATGTCCAACCTCGCACCTTATTCCATTCAGGTATCCTGACAGACAACTGCACGAAGGTGGAGACGCCATATGGGATGAAGTTGAGCTGGAACCTTCCACAGTCAGCTTCAGACGTCAGACCAATGACGTTTAACATACATCTTAAGGACGAACGCAAGGTAATCATTCAATCACACAAATCTTTAAGTTAAGATGAGATTGCAAGTGGTATGCTTTTTTGTATCTAAAAGTGAGGGAAAACGTTTTCATTTTCGTAAACTATTTAACCTTTTCTAAAGGAAAAGAAAAGTTAATTGTAGCGTCACTGGTATTATCCATGAATACTCAGTGCCAATGAGAAAGTGCTCAAATGTGTTTTATGGTAATACACTTTTCAGTAAATTACAGATTCTAGCACCTGTTTTGGGTCATCTGGTAATAAAAACTTGGTCACTGCGTGTTCCTTCCTTAAACATCGTGTTTCCATTCTATCGAACCTCGGGTAGCTCAAACCATTATCTAAGGTTCGTTCAATTTCGATAGTTCCTCAAATGACATTACCCCAGTTCGTCTAGTGTTAGTTGATCCAGCTTAAAACATGTCTTTCTGCAGGTTCGAAACAAGAAACGCTGGAGTCAAATCATGTACATGTCCTACGTGATCGACTTCCTGGTGACCTGTAAGTAGTCTACATGACAGAATAGGTCAATGTACGTGTGAGTGCTTAAGTGGTATGGAATGTATTTAGGGTAGGCTAATGCGTGTAAGTAAAAATGGGTACCCGGTGGTATCAGCCATACGACTATTAACCTTCTAGCGCCGCATAAGTGGCCATGTCAAATTATTAGACAGGTCTCTCAGAGTAGAGAGATAGGTTCGAGTTCTATACTGAGTTCCATATTTGATTATTTATGTATTATTTGTCAATTTCCCTCTATGCATGCTTTATCAAATACACAAATTAGAGCTTTCGTATCTGAGGGGCGGTGGGGTAGCCTTGTGGTTAAAGTGCTTGCTCCTGACGCCGAACGCCCGGGTTCGATTCCCCGCATGGATAAAATGTCTGAAGCCCATTTCTGGTGTCCCCCGCCGTGATATTGCTGGAATATCGCTAGAAGCAGTGTAAAACCAAAGTCACTCACTCACTCACTTTTGTATCGGAAACATCCTTGAGTGCACACGCTGAAACTCATCATGATGGAGCTATAACATATGTCACTTAAAATGCGATTCGATCGTGTCGGACAAATTGGCTTCTCACAAAATCAACAGTCTTGAGATGAAAGAAAACTTACAGTTTCCTACTCCTGCGTCCGTGTTTTTCTGACTTTGTATATGACCTTATATCGTGATTGCTTTGACAGACGTTGAAAGAGTGGACTACCTGACCAGTTGAATTCTCAAAAGCTGCATACCATACCAGTGTCTATGTGTTAATCTATGCAGACTTGTTTCTTGGCAATGTTGGTGTTATAGATCTGTAATACCCTCTCATACTTTCAATTAGGTCATCTATGCCTCTGTTAACAAACAGCGCTGTTAACTTGAGTATATTTATCTATTAAAGGTACAGAAGTTAGGTACTTCCCTATGATCCTTTTTATTATAACCTGTGTGTCATTGCCTGGTGTTTATAAATCAAACACTCTGGGACCTTTGAGGCATCGATCTGATTATCGATTAAAGAATTTAACCCAGGTTTCTTCACATTCACATCCTATGTTGGATATGATATGGACTCGAATAATTTCCATTTATTGTTGGAATTAATATCCAGACAAATTGAAAATCAATCAAGTAATTAACAATATATTGCGTGTCAGCATTGGAGAGCGGGCCTTGACTACCATGACAAATGTTTACAAAGGGAGGGAACTCTTGTCTTAGTATTTCCACGTTTCTGATTTGTGAATCCATACGATCCGTCACACAAGATAGGGACAGTTCGCGTTCAACAGGTTGAGAGCATGTCAACGTTGATACGATTAGGGTGTTCATACATCAACTGAGGTCGATTCTACAAGTAGTTACTACAAGACGACGTGAGAATAGACCTTTAAGCACGCCAGGATTCCATAATAAAACATTTGAATTGGAGGTTCGCCCTTTAATGATTTCCGGTTTTGTTATCCAAATTCATGTTCATGCACCTTTAACCAAATCAGTAAATGTATATTAGTTTGTCCATGATATGTCTGCGTTACTGTGGAAATAATTTCACATACAGCTTACACACAATTGTCCATGCCAACTCGAAAGGATCGAACGTTTATGCGACGGCACAGAGGATGGGTTCACAACTATTAAACCACATAAGTCTGTGATAACACACACACACACACACACACACGCACACACACGCACGCGCGCGCACACACACACACACACCAACAAATCCTGGTATCACACCTGAGAGATTTCAAACAGCTCCCATGTGGAGGTGTGTCACTTCGTCGTACTTGGACCGCAACTTGCTCTATAAGATGTTTATTTTCCTTTCAGATCTAATTGTGGAACACTTGCAGTTTAGAGTTGTTTAACACTGATGCTCGCGAGAGTATTAATGTGTTCTTCTTTGTTTGGTATCATCAGCGATTGATGAAGACTGCTTCATCCTGACGACGGATGGTGACGTCGCATTTACTCCAGAATCGGTGGAAGCGCTTCTTGATCTCATGACACGTGACCCCACTGTTGGTGCAGTATGCGCACGCACCCACCCAATCGGAAGTGGACCTCTGGTATGGTATCAAGTGTTCGAGTATGCAATAGGACACTGGTTTCAGAAGGTGGGTGTTTTGTAATCCTCACTGACATGCAGTTACATCAGACATTCCTTATATCCCACGGGTTAGCCAGTGGTTAGAGTGTTTACATCAAAGATCTGAGTTCTATTCCAGAGAATGGGTACAATGTGTGGAGGTAGTTTCTGGAGAATATTGCTAAAGCGACGTACAACTAACCTCACCCAGTCTTATATGATGGACATACAAACACACATGACATTCTTGTACCTTCACTAAGTCTTATATGATGGACATACAAACACACTTGACATTCTTGTACCCTCAACTGTGAACATTCCAGTGAAACATCCAAGCTTGACCAGCACGATCGGTTATCAGTTTCTCTGACGTCATAGTGTGTTATAGAATCCTGATGCATGGATTGTTAATGGCGTATTTAACTTCAGTAAATGTTGGTTGTCATACGACTAGTCAAGCGTAGGTTGTGAGTGATTTAACAATGTTTAGTAAACTGTCAGGTATGAAACAAGTATACAGTAATATATATATATACATACATTATATCTATACATTTTTTTATAAATAATGAAACTAAACATAATGGTTCAAACTGGGGCCAAATGTATTTTGGAAGACCATGATCTCTTTCTCGGTAAATAACGAAGACATATTGTTTTGTTGGATATCATTGCTGAGAAAAGCGTCTGTTCTTTCAAAATAAACCATGATGTATTGCAATTATTACAAAATATGCAGAGGTGCAAGTGCTGTTGTCACTAGGCTACACACTGGATTAACTCTTTACACTTTATTTCTAGGCAGCAGAACATGTTCTGGGGTCGGTGCTCTGTGCTCCGGGGAGTTTTAGTGTGTACCGCTGTATCGCCCTCAAGGAGATCCTCACAGTATACTCCACCAATGTGGAACATGCGTTTGATTTCCTCACTAAAGACATGGGAGAGGATCGCTGGCTGTGTACTCTCATGGTGAGCATCTGTTGTGATGTATGAAGGAGTGAGTGAATGGTTTTCGGTAAGGAATTATAATTTTGACACACAGTTTCTTCTGAAGAAACATGGAAGCAGAAGAATTGCATAAAACCATATTGCACTTTTCTTAGAAAGCCCTACATGTCTTTTGACGTTATTGGCCAATCACATCTAGCCCAAGGTCATGTGATATAAGTATATAACGCGTATTCGAGTTTTCACGGATCTAAGGGTCACAGATCTTCACAGGCGTTCACGTTTCTGTTTAATGGTGTTTTATCTATTGCTATGGCTGGGGGTGTGGCACCTGACAATATACATGGCCATGACAATGAATGTTTTGCTGTCGAATGGTTCAGTCATGTTCAATTAAGCTTAAAAGTTCTATTTTATGGTGGAGAGGGAAATCGGGATACCAGTACTGGAACCGCCACAGAATGTTTTCACTGCATGTATTAGTCATTTGTTTTTATCCGTTCCCACACAAATGGTAACATTTCAGATTCAGAGCGGCTGGAGAATTGAGTACTGCGCAGCCTCAAATAACTCCACGCACTGTCCTAGTGACTTTGAGGAGTTCTACAAACAGCGTCGACGTTGGATCGCCTCCACCATTGCCAACCTGATGCTGCTGATCAAACAGTGGAAGATCATTCGGCTGTTCAACTACCGAGTGTCACCGCTGTTTATTGCTCTTCTCGTGTCAACTCTGATTGGTCCAAGCATGGTCATCTTAATTGTTTCAGGTAAAATAATAATTATCATTGAATTTTCTGTTCCCCTTGACAACAGTGTGATTGGCAAGATTCAGGAAAAGCATGCTAAATATACAGACCTCGCCTTTGAAATGTCTCGCTTGCACCCCAAGTACACTGTCTTTAGCCTTAACATTGTTCCCGGTGCCCTTGGTATGGTACCTCCTGATCTCTTGGCGCAGATCAGGAGAGTGCCCTGGCTCTCCAGTCGGAGCACAGCCCTTCTGACATTCTCCGGAAACTTCCCGGTGGGTTGGACTAGACAGAGTTTAAGTCCCATTCGCTGTCTTCGCTGCGTGTAGAGGGGGCAAGGGCCTTGAGCTGATGAAGAGTCTTACCAGACTGATAATGCCAGGATCACCCGAACGCTCTCTGCTGCATTTTAGTCTTAATCTCGAAAACATAATAATACTGCACTGACTTTTCAGGAATTCTTGCATCAATAGAGCTACTGACAGCGCTACCTGTTCTGCAGAATTCATACACATATGTGTGCACGATTCGCAATGTAGCTTATGCCTCGTGTGAACCAATTCAAGGTGTCAGTGACAGTGTTACTGAGTTACTGTAGGGTACTTTGTTTTGACAAGGTATTATCGCACCAATTTTATTGTCGAGGTGACTTCTTTATCATATTCTACAAATGAATAACTTGTTTCCTAGAAATTTGCTATAATGTTAAATGTTGATAATTAATATGTTGTTTTACTCTAAAGGTGACTATACTCTTATGTCATAAATGTCATTTGGGTAACTTGTGATTCTTCTATTTTGTCATAAAGGCGGTTTGTCATTCGCCTGGGACGTGGCTCCTGTAATCTCAGGGCTGCTTCAGCTCAGCATTGCTGCCAGCTTCACCTTCATCTGTCTCTTCACGTCGGAGAAGACGCAGCTTCTGGTAAACACACATCATAACTACATCCTTCTGATCACACTGACAGACAGGGTATTTGTATGGGAATCATCTGCACGAAATTTGAATTGTGCATGTTGTACCGCGTTGGAGACGTGAGGACGATATAACGTAATGTCATCCTTGAGTATTATCAGAGAGTGTTTGTATATGGCAAACATCTGCACGAAATTTGAATTGTGTATGCTTTATCGTGTTGGAGATGTGAGGGCGATAACCATGTAATGTCATTCTTGGCTATTATCAGAGAGCGTTTGTATGTCGCAAACATCTGCACGTAATTTGAATTGTGCATGTTATACCGTGAGAGAGACCGGAGAACTAAAATCATGTAATGCCATTGTTGAGTATTATCAGAAGCGTTTATGTGTCGCAAGCATCTGCTGGAAAATATGAACTGTGAAGGTTGTACCGTATAGACGACATGAGGACGAGAATTTCCTAATCATTTAATGTCATTCTTGATGTAAACCGTGTCTGTGACGTACTAATACACCGTGAAGTCGCATAAGAAGCTTTGGATGAACCCTGCAGGCGAAT
Organism: Haliotis rubra; assembly: GCF_003918875.1. NCBI lineage: Eukaryota > Metazoa > Mollusca > Gastropoda > Lepetellida > Haliotidae > Haliotis > Haliotis rubra. The sequence continues at coordinate 205,421 of NW_025767386.1, read as the reverse complement.
GAGCATTACCGTGTGTCGTAGAGTGCAAAATGATATGCATCCATCGATCTCTGAAGTGACATCTGCATGAGGAAACTCTTATCTTATTTTGTTGCTACACATATTGGGTCTTTCGCGAAGGTCCTGCCAAGATATCACATTTCCTTATCTATCGTCCTGAGGGGCTTATAATTTAGTATTGGTTCCTCTATCAATGATATTATAACTACAGATATATATGACAAAGTCTGGCAATGAGTAATGGCACCACCGATTTTACCGTAAAGCGTGGATGATGGTGTCTGAGATGGCTTGATCGAGTCACGAATATAGTTCGCATTTATGAAACACCAATGAGATAACTGTTTTGTCGAATGCATTTGGGTATATTCCAAACCATTCCCGAAACGTTGCATCTACATTTTGCAGACTGCGAAGCTGCTGACGTTCCTCTATGCTATTGTGATGGCGGTGGTGATTATAGGGGCGGCCATAAACATAGCAGATGAGCTGAACAAAAGTAAGTTGGGTATAATTCTAATCTTCACGAGGACGGTGTCCCGGATAAGCGGATGTCAGGCCTTAAGTCAGTGGTCATGATGCTTTTGGCGCAGTATCAAAGCCATTAGAGTTGAACCTTTTTGTCAGGAAAATAATCTTGAAAATACTTTTTAAGTGATCCATTCAGAGCTAGTTTCCCCTCTTGCACCAAAGGGATATTCTTGGGATAGTAAAGGCTGGATATTCGTTTGGTCTGGTATCTATCTATCTATCTATATCTATATATATATTTATATATATATATATTAGTCAATAACAAATTCATTGAACAGGGTTACCTGCATTACTTGTTCAGTATAAAGTGCCTTTTTAGGTTTGATGTGAAATAAAAAACACAAGAAGAAAGAGTTTACATTTAAGTGTTCTGTGATACTGTAAACGCTGCATTTACCGACACAGAATATATAAGTAAACACTGCGTTTACTGATATAGATTACATAAGTAAACACTGCAATTACTGTCACAGAATACATAAGTAAACGCTCGTTTACTTTCTTTGAGAGGCGTTTACTGACACAGAATATATAAGACTATCATGTCAATATAAAACGTGTGGCCGTTAGCTCCCATGGTCCCTGGTTTGCTGGCCTAACCTTGGCTACTTGTGATCTACAGCCCACATTAATATTCTAAAGAGTCACATAATATTATTTATATACTGAATTCATGAAATCATTCATTTTATTACTTAGATTCGATCTACCAGCAGTTTGTTTCCCCAGTTTGGTCTGTTTCCTTTCTACTTTCACTCACGTTTAAAGTGTGACTCAATGATCACTTAAGTTCCTGAGGATGCAATGGTGTTGGGATTACTCTCTGTGTACACTACTGTACTGCGATATGTATTTCCCTTGTTAATCATACTGTTTTGGTTGAGACTCTGATGCGATTTAGTGGCATTCAGTCGATAGATGAACACCTCTCTAGAATAGAACTTTGTCTTTGTCAGGAGCCTGCCATTTCATATCCTGAACTATTTTAAGTACCAACGATGAAAATATTATAAATATTTCCTTTTACGAAGTGAATCTTTTATTTCTTTTTGTTTTGTGGATGGGTTAGCAAGTTATCATATGAAATGAAAAGAGGAGTATGTATACCTAAAATAACACCATCAGAGATCCATGGGTGTTGATGCTGTTTTAGCGGCGAATTGCTTCACAATTCCTGATGCGGCTTAAAAACATGTACTTATTTCTTAACGTTACGTTTATGAAATGTTATTAATGCTATTCTTCAGATGGTGGACCTGGATTTCAAGTATTAACGGAGAACCTTCAACTTTTTGGCAATGGATCGGGTACCCAAAAGCCTCCAGGGGAAGCTTTTCTTTCCGCCGACAATGGGAGCAGTACGAAAGTGTCACCAACCACAATCTACCTGTGGTCAATCTTTTCCGTGTTTGTCTTCGCTGCCGTGCTTCACCCTAGAGAGTTTGTGTGCCTCATATATGGCATATGTTACCTTCTGTGTCTACCATCCGGGTACCTGCTGTTGATGATCTACAGCGCGTGCAACATTCCAGACAGGAGTTGGGGTATACTTCACGCTGAATGAGTTTGATTTTACGCCGCTTTAAACAGTGTTTCAATTATATCACGGCATGAAAGTTGGCTGTTCGAGATAGGATGAACAGTGTTGGTGAAACTAGCCAGCACAAGATTGGTGCTGAGCACACAGAAACACGAATCAGGGATGCAAACTGAATATTGTCACAGTCTTGAGGTACCCACCCAATGTTGTGCCTTATGCAACCAAGCCTGACCACTATATACGTTGATATATGTAGGGCAAGTTATCCTGTAAGTGCCAGCATCATAACAGTTGTCCAGATTCCTAGTCTGCATTAGTTTGGTGCTTCTTGCATCAATATTGTGAAACTGTCGTACTGTGCTGAAACCGAACACTGTCGAGTATAATAAATACCATTTAAAAAGTCATCAGTTCTTGTGAGCACACTTTCTTGGTGAAGTAGAGATTCTAGTGGTTTTAGGGATCCTGAGCCACATTCCCACAGTGAGGCAGTGGTTTAACAAGAAGCTGTGACCTACTTACACTGAGACCTGTGAGGATCCGGGTTAGAATTGGTCTTCAATAACCAATGCTGGCAACTAGTGGGATCGGGTGGTCAGGCTCGCTGACTTGGTGGACACATGTGAACGGTTCCCAATTGCGTGGATCGAGGCTCATGCTGTTGACCACTGGATTTCTGGTCCAGACACTATTGTTATTTAAAGCTGGAATATTGCTGAGAGTCAAGCTGAACACAGTCACACACCCACTTACTTACACTGCATCTAATACACATTAAATGTTTAATAATATACAGTGCCACACATTGTTTAGAGGAGGGTGTCATGATTGCCATTGGTTTTGATTTCCGAGATTTAGATTTACAACCCACTGGCCTCAACCAAGACTATGTTCAAGGTTTAAGGTTGTTATGTCTGCACTTCCATTCGCTATACATATTCAGCACTGTTACATCTAATGCTGTGCACTGATTCTTGATGTCTGCAGGAACCCGAGAGAAGAAAAACTATGGAGACGTTATGGGCGAACCGGGATACAAGCGACTTCAGAAGATAATGGAGATCCTATGTTTGTAAGTGGGTTTGTGAGTGAGTGAGTGAGTGTGATTTTACGCCGCGTTTAGCAATATTTGTGAGTCATCGGCTTGACGACGGAGGCTTTGGCCAATAGTCGACCCCTCCTCGCCTCGTGTGCTTCTTAGACAATGACTTTGTACCGTTAATATTTCTCATGCAGTGACTACGCAGAGAAAATGCAGTTTCTGGACCTAACATTTCAGTTTCACTTTCAATATCAATGCGTCAAAACTCATAGACTCATTTCCTGTCCATTTATTGTAATATGAAAGAAGCTAGCCGATCAGCAATGAATGTGAAGTTATGTCTAATAAAAATCCAGATAGTGATGTTTAATGTGCCTGTTTGTCAGCAGTAGCCTCGGTATTTCTCAGCGAACTGGACATAACTGAGTCACGTCCGCCATGTTGAGGATCCAGTCCAGCAAACCTGTGAGCCACCATTGTAAGTCTGGAACTGTTTGTCAAGATTCCACGACCAGTTGGTTTTCATAAGTTTAAAAACATTCGTCTTCTTTCTGATCACGTGATTCAGTTGCTGTATCAAACGTGGAATCTCCACTGACAAGACCCTCAAAATTGAAGTGCCTCCGTTTGAGAAATGGGCATCTAACGAGGATCTAAGTAAGTTCACGCACTTCACCGTTACTACTCAATAGAATGCATTACTACCTCAGCTCACTGGCATGTCATTCCTTGGCCATGTGGAACTTTGTCAAGGAGGTATGGCTTCATCTCTATCTCCAACAGTTCAAGGCAAAACTGAGTCATCTGAAGCATCACCAGAAAACAATACACTGTATATGGAAATCGCGACTTCCTCACCACATCTATGTTTAATACAAACCTCTTGCTTGTCCTTTTCTTAGATGTTTATCATCACATAGTGGAAGGGAATCTCGCTAACTAGGCTCAAGTTATACCGATCGATATAATCATTGCAGTTCAACATTCCAGTGTTTGGCCTACCGGAACTATAGTGAGTGAGTGAATTTAACTTTACGCCGCACTCAGCAACATTCCTGCTGTATGGCGGCAGTCTGTAAATAATCGTTTTGGACCAGACATTCCAGTGATCAAAAGCATGAGCATCGATCTACGCAACTGGGATACGATGACATGTGGCAACCAGGACGAGCCTGACCACCCGATCCCGTTAGTCGCCTCATACAAGCACGGGTTACTGAAGACATTCACATTGTCAGCATCTACTATATGTGGAGTAACCCTGTTCCATTGTTTGCTTCATCATATGACTTTTGACGGGCAATTGATGTTGCATTTTTAAATATTCCCAAAAGCAGGCTGCTACTTTCTCTGAAGATATTTCATTATGCTAGCATCATGCAAACTTCAAGTAAAATTTTCACAAGTTATGTTAGACTGGTGTCGACATTCCACAATTAACGCTTCGATGACAACACATCTATGACTCAGTTCCTCTTGACCTACGCGTTACCTTACTGCCTTTATTCATGTAAACAGGCTTATTGAGAACTTAGTCTAACTACTTAGATGTTACATCTTTCAGCTTTTACAAACATTAACGCAGCCAAACAGCCTGAATAGCTGCTGCGTGCGACGTTTAACAAAAACAAGAAATAACATTTAATGTAAAATCTGTTAAGCTAGACTCGATGTTTCATACAGAGCCTGGCGCCAGCAGTGAACCACGGTCGGCGGATGTCGATGACGATGACGACCAAGATGAGTACCTGTCCATCCCAGTTGAGGAGTGGCTTCCCACGGAACTAAAGGTAAGGAATATCACACACGTGTGTCTCTATAGTGATGTACAGAGTAAGACCAGATACACGTGTGTCTCCACTGAGAGTCAGCAGAGCCGGAGCAGACCCACTGGTGTATCTCAAGAAAGATTCACAGTATGAATGCACGTGTGTCTCAAACCAGAGACAACAGAGTAAGGACAGACACAGGCATCTCTCTCCATGGTGGCTGAACAGAAACAGACCCACACTTGTCTCCGTAGACGTAAACAAATTCCAAGGAGGGTCAATACTATAAGAACAGAAACACGCGTGTCTCCATAGCGATGTAAGAAAAGAGGGCTTATACATAGTGAGATCAGACACAGCCGAGTAAAAGAAGCCTTATAAACATGAACGGGGACAGTGTAATAGATAGAACAACATTTATCTTTGCGAACGATACACATAGATTGGGTGAAATGTACCACCATAGAACGGGAACAGAGTGCGTACAAATAGTACATATTCTCTGCGTATAGCACTTTGTGAAATAACTTACAGATTAAAGTGAAAAGAGTATAACATACCTCACACAGGTGGTGTATATCACTTGAGAAATAACTTTCATATTAAAGTGAAAGAGTATAACATACGTCGCACAGAAGGTGTATATTACTTTGAGAAATAACTTACATATTAAAGTGAAAGAGTATAACATACGTCACACAGAAGGTGTATATCACTTGAGAAATAACTTACATATTAAAGTGAAAGAGTATAACATACGTCACACAGAAGGTGTATATTACTTTGAGAAATAACGTACACATTAAAGTGAAAGTGGATTTTTAAAAAATCATAAATAATTGATTTTAGTGATTACAAATAACGAATTGAATTGATCATGGGATACGGTTCGATTCGCCGCAAATGCGAGTAAACCTAAACCCAGTTCAGCTGCACATATGTGTGAACAAAACTACTAGAATCTGTACTTTACTCAGAAAGTGTAATCCCATATGTAACATATGTTGCCCAAACAGCTGTTTAGTGTGATTCCATGCTTGTTTTAAGGAGTACAGCACATTGTTCAGACAGTATGGGTATGACAGCACTCTCTTCATATCTGATATGACTGAGAAAGAGCTGTATAACATCGGCATCAAGGACAAGGGGGCGCGCCAGGATCTGCTGCAGATGATCGAGATACTGCCTGCATTTGAGATAGAATACGGAGTACCGGTAAGTAGGCTGAGAGAGTACAGGTAGGGGTTGGTGTTCATAGTGTTTAACTATTGACGGGCTGGAACATTACTGAGTGCGAAGTTACACAACACAAACACAATCAAGCAGAACTGTAATTGGGTTTAACAGTGCTCTTAGCAGTATATCAGTTGTGTGTGGCCACTAGGATGTCAAAGGGAATCGATCACGCCGACTGATCTTTGAAGTTTACTTCATTTCTGAAACTCACAGCACAGGTGATAACAAATATGCAGCCAAAATAATATCATAACTGCAATAAACAATCATAGGTTTCTGCAACGTCAAAGGGCAATAACTCTGATTTTCATATGCATCATATAGAGATATATTTTACTAATTTTGTGAAATAACTTGACAAACCAGTGCTGGATGTTGCGAACAACGATCAGAGAAATCCAGTACGATTTCCACTGAACACCTGGTCCATCTTGTAAAACAGGAACGATTTGTAAGGGTAGACAACTTCTCTATCGCTATGTATGCAGCGTCTCGAGATAGATGCTGACACTGTTATCAAGCATCACTTGCTTCCACACCTAAACGTCACACCCACTGCAGTAAAGGTGTTGTCTATCCATACAAGATCGCCCCTGTTCATCATACCAGCTTCAAAATGCCACTCAAAGGAGAAGATATCTTGTAGAATGTGTAATAGTTCAACCATGACTTCGTAAAATACTCGAATACGATTGGACAGTCAATAAATCCAATCAATTAGACACTATCAATTTGGATTGAAAATGCGTCTGATTTTATCACCGGTTCAGTGCTCACGTATACATTACCGCCTCAATACTTCCGCTACGTGTTTCAAATGAAATCTAGAGAGTATCAATTAGGTCAAACATTACCTTATGTTCAATTCTAATTCAACTTAGTATGTAACACGAGTTCTGATTGATCAATGCTGTAAATTTCCGACCATATAATCAGCATATACGGTCGCAATTTGAAAAACGATTCACCAAAACCTTTGAATGTATCCCTACACTATTGGGGTAATGCTGTGTTTCAGGGCATTGTCTTTTGCAGAAGCCCTAGGTAAATTGACTCCCCTATCCAGCTAAAATGGGTGTAATTCGTGTTGAAAAATGACAAAGCAGTATCATACATATAATTTGAAGTTCAAACAACTTACTCGCAAGGGGCTGTTGACCCAACACTGTTAGATCATGAAACAATATTTATGACGTCATTATGGAGCGTGACGTCATTTGACAACTCAACTGATAATGGCCCGTAGTTGAGGAATCAGGGGGCCGCTCATTTCTGATAACTAGGGGGCGGTTTCATCATAATTCCGTCCATTTTATGCATAACACTTTGTTTTATTCATCATTGTCAGATTTAGTCAGTGTGCACATAATAAACGTGATGATGTTTGAAAAGGCAACTACTTTTTTTCTGGCGACGGTGTAAGTTCAAGGAGTGATATGATTAACCTTTGACCTAGAGGAACTTTGACCTGGTTTAAATAGATATAACTAAATTTGCGGCTATATAACCACCAGTATACGACCCCAATTCGTCAAACACAGTACAGTTATACCCTAAACATAGTGCATATGTCTCCTATTTCTACGAAACGAATACAACGTTTAGGTTTTCTATGACACAGTTGTGCCATACGGCAATTGTGTTTCAGAATAGTGTTATGGAATGGCTGGAGACTATAGGTCTGGCTGAGTATGAGCAGAACTTCAGGAAGAACCGCATCGAGAAGGCCAAGGATCTCAGCATACTGAAGTCATACGGGAGAAAGGAGATAGAGAAGGAACTGAGGATTACTATGGCCGGTGAGAGAGTAACATATAAGTAGTAGCTCTAGTTGCTCCAAAAGACAAGAAGGAAACATCTTTCACCAAACACATCAATCTCTCTCTCTCTCTCTCTGCCTCTCTATCACCCCCCTCTCTCTCTCTACCCCTCTCTCTCTCTCTCTGAACCTTGATGCCTTGAACCAGCTACCATAATTGTCAACCTCCAACATTGGATATATAAAAATTCAGAAAAGTGTAAACGATCTATCCAGTACGAGGGACTGTGTGACGATAGTTATCATGTGCGTCGAGTGAGACCAGTCAGGCAATCACGTCATCTCTCAACACAAACATAGATGATTGAGGACAAAGTCTTACCCATAACACCAATAACAATGCCTTAGGTATTAAAATTCCTAACGCTCTATTTCCATATCTGCAGGTCACATCAAACGGTTGCTGTATGCTATACAGAAGCTGAGGGAACCAACTAAAGGTAAACCATGTCTTTGACACATGTCATCGTGTCCCAATTGCGCAGACAGATGCTCATGCTATTGACCATTGGATTGTCTGGTCTTGCCTATTATTTATAGACCGCCGCCATATAGCTGGAATATATTGGAGGAGGCGTAAAACTCACTCACTCCAAATGGTCGAAAACAAATGCCCTCACGCTCTGTTTTATGACAACTTTGTCTCCAATGTGTGAAACCCATCTTGGTGTCCTTTGGAGTGTTATTGCTGGAATGTTGCTCAAAGAGGCGTAAAACCATAGTCACTCATTTACTCTTTCAAATTGTCTTCAGACGTTTCAGTGTGGTACTCAGTGATGGAAAAAAATTCTGATATGCACATTATAAGTTGTTCACTGGTCACGAGGGGGGCATGGGTTGATGTATCCTCGATGTTTGTTTATGTTCCCCGAGACCGAAGTATTTATCTTACCGAACACCTTTATGTTAATTTTGAACTATTTGAAGCACGGCTACAAATCTTTTTTTGTAGCCACTGCTAGATTTTGAAGACAAGAAACACAGATTTAGAGTTATAAAATATCTCACATGTCTTGTGAGGTCAGAATTGTCAAAACGATGTTCATGACATCAGAGTTTGTGCGCTGATCTCTGTACAAGCAAAGACCGTGTCTGGAGATATGATCGGTAAACTGCAGACATGTGCGGACATAGATATAATTCAGGTATCGTGGTAACTGAATACCACAATGTTAAAGAATGCTTCGGGAACATATTCTATATGATCGTGAAAACAACGAAATGGCGAATCAAATCAGCGATGTTAGACCATCTTCCCTTCCATCAGCCCTTGTCACTCTCACAATGATCACGAAGGCGTACGCGTACAGTGGTAAAGAATTATCAAAATGAATGGCTTGTATCTAATTAAAGGCACAATGTCACACATGTTCGACAATATTTGGGCCTATGTTTTATATATTTGGGGCATACGCAGTCACATTAGCTTCCTGTTGATTCAAAAACATACTTATTACCTCTTACGAGTTGCCTGAAATCGATAACTGAAACGTCGTGGCGAACAGCTTTCACGCCAATATTACTTGCCATATATGGAATGTAAACCATTGCTCTGCACATCGCAAACTGTCGCACGTGCTGTTGTCGGTGTTTGCCGAACTGGCCTCAATCACAAGTTGCGTAATACGATATTCGTAGAGATCGCCCGAAGGGACATAACTCTATGGGGTTTACTGGAAATAATGATCGACCTGTAGAGGGCGCGAGAGTCGATTTAATGCATCGTTCCATTAAATCATTCGAACTTTTTACTTCATTGTATTTTAATTACATAATGTTTTCGGAATAAATTAAATGGTAGTTTCCCTGAGGGCTGATAGTTGGTATTATTGAGAGAAATGCATTATGTCATTTTCGAGAAAAGTGTTGTAAAATTGTGCCTTTAAGCAGATCTGATCTCACATGCCCTCTGAACATCATCACCTCTGAACGTCCCATTGCAGCTGAGGAGAAGGCTGCCGAGATGAAAGCTCTTGTTGACAGTACACAAAAACAACTCCTCAGACATGTCAACATAGCCGAATGTGATTTCTGGAGACAGCTGATCGACGAGTGCCTGAAACCAACTAGCAAAACATTCGGTATTGAGGCCGAGCTGAAAGGTGAGATATTGGTACTACATATGCTGGCGGAAAGCCGGAACCGAGACAAAATCAAGATATTATTGACTTTACAGGTTCAGTACTGTTTTTCCTTGACCCGTGGAAATCATGGCTGGAACTGGTCGTCAGCAACCAATGCTTGTCGTAAGAGGCGATTAACGGGTGGTCAGAATCACTGATGTAGTTGATGCAGGTCATCGAATCCCAGTTCCGTAGATCAATGCTCATGCTGTTGATCACTGGATTGTCTGATCCAGACTGGACCATTTACTGCCTGCCGCCTTATAGCTGGAGCATTGCTGAGTGGGGCGTAAAGTAACAAACAAATCAAACCAATCTTATATAATAATTATGATTATGTTATTTGTATTGAAGGTGATTCATCTGTTTTGCTCTTAACATGGTTTGTCATTCGCCTGGGGCGTGGCTCCTGGACTCTCCGGGCTGATACAGGTCAGCATCGCTATCGTGCTTCAGTATCATTTGCCTCTTCAGGTTCATACATATCATTGTAGAGCAAATGCGTAGATCGATACGTATAATGTCAATCACGTGATTGTCTGGTTCAGACCGAGATTATTTACACGCCGCTGGCATGTAGCTGTTGTATTGCTCAATGCACGCAAGTCAAATGGCCAGGCTCGGTAATTTCATCTATTGTTTGTCATCGTGATCTTACAAATATATATCACTGGTTTGACTAGATCCAGAGTCTGGGGGATGTTGGTGCAAGAGTGCATAGAGGATTCCCCCATGGTTACGATACATGTTGTCGGGTTTCAGGAGTTTGAAATGTAACCGGAGTGGTTTTGTAGATACCACAAAGGCGAATATTTTTCGTAGATGTCAGTTTATTGGCAATAACTGAAGAAGGCCCTATAAAGGAATAAATACATTGCATCAAAATGCGCTACAATACATGTGAGGCTTAGCAATAAGTTCTACAATTGTATATAATGTTTATATTTGAAGATACACATGTGGCATCATACAAGTGCATAACATGATTGTTTACAATATAATACAAAGGAACCCTCACCGAGTGTATGGCACTGTGCCCGTTACCGCCACAAACGTCTGGAACTATGTTTGCCACACCTGAACATAAACATATACAAATCCAATAATATATAACATTCTACTTCTGTACATTATCAATCTACTGTACATAAAATATCTGTTCTAATAAGCCTTCCCTCATACATACATTCATTCATTCATGCAAAGTTTGGCGCATGTAACAGATAGTTAATTTGATTAATATTTACCACATATAACATGATACATGCTTTAAAGGAAGTTAAGAAATAATACATACACACTAAACATGAAAACATAAAATACACAATCCATATATAAACTAACCTGTTATAAGCTGTTGCTAGCTGTGACCAGTGACCAGACAGACTGAAGGGAAAATGATAGCTGACCCACAAAACTCCCTGCTATTGAAACTAAGGGGCCTGGGGCTGGGGCAAGACAATAGATACAATAGACAACGTAAGCGCAAGGGTGAGAGTGCTATTGTGAAAGTGAAGCAGGTTAGATTGAGTGGTTAAGCTAGGGCTAGACTTAGTGATTAAAATACAAATTAAAATATACTTGCTTATATATACATAATTACATACTCCTACATTCTTCCCTCCCCAGGAAAATGACATCTCTGTCATTCTGTGTTCTGGCGAGTGAGAATGTTTAGAAAAGCTTTTCGTGATGTCCGGTGCAGTCTCTTCTAATGTTCCAGCATTGGTTAAATGCTCTAGGTACCGAACCCTAGCCATCCAATCTGGTTCTGCTGTGATATGGCTAAGTGCATACTGTCCTGAACGCACCCAACTAGGGGGGTTGCCTAGCACGTGTTGACCTTCGTGGAACAACATCGAATCCATTAGCATCTGGAGCAGAGTCATCTGCAGTGTCCATTTCTTCAACTGCTTCAGGTGAAGACACGCAGTCCAGAACATCATCATTTGCTCCTGCTTCTTCATTCTCAGGAATGACATCATCTCTGTGTAGATCTGGAGTATTAACACCAGCGTCTTCATCCACTTCAGCATCAAAAGGATTCACCTCTGTTTCTCCCTCTCCTGGGATGTGACCGTCGTCACCAGAGATATGTTCCGCTGCTACCTCAGCCTCATGATCGTCACCACTCGCCTGAGTAGCAGTATCCGTATCTGCAGAAACATCCTGTTTGGTATCTGTAGGAATACCAGAAGCTGCAGCACCTCTATTTTTGTGGATCTCTACAATGATGTCTTCCTGGTTGGTGTCATCAACTGGTAGTACATTATCTGACTTTGGTTGTGGTCTAGATCGTCTTGGCCTTGGTACGGGTTTGGGTCTGGATGTTGGAGACTCTGCTTCAGGTGATGACTCAGCGTTATCAAAGCCATGAAGAGTGCCGATTGGCAAAAGGAGATTCCTATGCAAAGTCTTCTGTCGACCTTCACCATTCTCTTTCTGCACTACAAAGACGGGAACATCTTGATTAGGCTGGGACAGAATAATGTAAGGATCCTCCTCCCACTTGTCCGAAAGCTTATGTTTACCATCAAATGCCAATTTCTTTACTAGTACGCGATCTCCAGTCTGCAGTGCGGCTCCCCTCACCCGTATGTCATATCCTTTCTTCTGCCTGTCACGAGATGTTTTAGCTGAAGCCAAAGCTAGTTCATATGAGTCCTTCAATCGTTTTCTGAGTGATCTGGTATACTCAGTGAGTGACGTCTGTGTCATTCCAAGTTCTAATCCAAAGGCAAGATCGAGAGGGAGACGTGGTTCTCTACCAAACATTAAGAAGAACGGTGACTGTCCAGTTGAATCATGCCGTGTGCAATTATAAGCATGTACGAGAGGCCCAATGTGAGATTTCCAATCGCTTTTCTTGTCAGGGGACAAAGTTCCTAACATATCACATAATGTGCGATTAAACCTCTCGCACATGCCGTTACCCATGGGATGATATGGTGTTATTCTGGATTTCTTCATGCCGGTTAATAAACACAATTCCTTTATAAGATTTCCATCGAAGTTGGCACCTTGATCAGAGTGTATGCGCTGTGCAATCCCATAATGCACGATGAAGTTGTCAAAGAAAGCTTTTGCTGTGGCTGTAGCTGTCATGTTGTTGGTGACATATGCCTGTGCATATCTGGTGAAATGATCCGTGACAACTAACACACAGTGTTTCCCTCCTTTGCATGGTTCAAGGTCCAAGAAATCCATGGATACTAACTCTAGTGGCTGAGTTGTTTCAATTCCTATGATTGGAGCTCTCTGGTTGGTTGGAGTCTTCCGGCAGATGCATCTCCTGCAATTTGTAATCCATTCATCAACATCTTTAGACATGCCTGGCCAGAAGAATCTGTCTCTCAAGAGAGACAAAGTTCGGTCTCGTCCTGGATGACCCATATTGTCATGAAGGCCTTCTAATGCATCTTTGATGTACTCAGCTGGTAAAACTAACTGCTGTCTAGTTTGTCCGTTAATTGACACTTCTCTGTACAAAATTCCCTGTTCAAGATGAAGATTCTTAGAGATCTTGAGCAATGCTGAATGTGTAGGGGAATCACAGAAATCCTGTCTCCTTGGTTTGTTGTTGGATTGTAAACATCTTGTCCATTGCCTTTCTCCAGTCCCGTTTTGACATCCTGGCTAAAGGGACACCAATAGTGTCTAAGTTCTCTTCCAGAGTAACGTCAGCCTGCAAACATAAACTCTCAACATAAGGTTGGGTATGAATGATGTTGCACACAGCCTTTACAGAGTCGCCTGGCATATGCTCATGTCCTCCACTTGTCTCTAGGTCTGGTAGACGTGACATACCATCTGCATCTGCATTGTTGATTCCAGGCCGGTACTTGATGTCAAAATCATAGGCTGCCAAGGATGCTAACCATCTATGTCCTGTTGCGTCAAGTTTAGCTGAGGTTAGAATATAGGTCAACGGGTTGTTATCTGTATAAACTCTGAACTTGGTACCATAGAGGTAATGGTTGAACTTTTCAGTAATTGCCCACTTCAAAGCCAGGAACTTAAGACGATGTGCAGAGTAGTTCTTCTCAGCTTTGTTTAGTCCTCTACTGGCATATGCAATAGCTCGCTTCTTTCCATCCTGCTCTTGATAGAGGACAGCGCCCAGTCCATGTGTACTAGCATCTGTATGGAGCTCAAATGGTAGGCTGTAGTCTGCGTAGGCTAGAATAGGAGGCGAAACCAGAAGCTGTTTTAAGTGATGGAATGCCTTCTCTTGCTCAGATCCCCATATCCACGGCTGTTGGGCAACTTTCTTCCGTGTTCTCTTTGTCTGTGTTGGTGGAGGCATAAGACTTGACAGGGGCTTGGTGATTGCAGCAAAGTTCTTCACAAATCTCCGGTAATACCCTGCAAATCCAAGAAACTGTCTAACCTCTGCTGGATTCTTTGGTTGGGGCCATGTCTTTATCTTTTCAACTTTAGCCGGATCTGGTTCAATGCCTTGTCCTGATACAATATGTCCTAAGAACTTGATCTTGTCTTTGAAGAAGCTGCACTTATCTGGAGCAAGCTTGAATCCGCAATCTCGGAGCCTCTTAAACACCTTCTTTAGCCTGTCCAGATGTTCTTCAAAGGTATCCGCAAAGACAATGACGTCATCCATGTAGATAAGGCATATCTTTAAGTGCATATCTTCAAAACAGTCATTCATGAGGCGTTGATAAGTGGCGGGACTGTTGCACAAACCAAAGGGCATCCGGTTGAATTCAAAGAATCCGAGGGGTCCTACGGAGAAAGCAGTTCTCTCCTTGTGATGTTCTTCTAAGTCAACATGGTGGTATCCGCTCTTCATGTCCATTGTGGAGTAGAATTTTGATCCTCTAAGTGTATCAAACATCTCCTCAATCCTAGGGAGAGCGTAGGAATCCTTAATAGTCCTCTGATTTAGCTGTCTAAAATCAATGCACATCCTTAGAGTCCCATTTCTCTTGCGTACTAATACCACATTGGAAGACCAAGGTGATCGTGATCGACGGATGACTCCACTTGCTAATAGTTGGTGCAGATGATCTCTTACTTCAGCATGCATAGATGGCGGAATTCTCCTATGTCGCTGTTTAAAGGGTCGTTCATCTATGAGATCTATCCGGTGTTTCACTGCACTAGTGTGTCCAAGGTCAAGATCACCATGAGAGAATATGTCCAAGTAGTCCGAGATAACCCTTAATCCCTCTTCGCATTGAGTGCCTGAGATCTGTGAAGTTTCTATATCCATCCTTTTAAAGAGTGAATCCCTGTCCTGTGACACATCTGTCATAGAAGGCTGTTCTTCAACAACAACAGGCTGTATCTCACACAAAAGGGCACGGGGTTGAATGACTACTGTTCTTGTGGTAATGTTTGAAATGTTGACATCTACAAATCCTCTCTCTCTGTATGTTATCAAGCTGGGTGAGATGTCAAGATCATCAGGAATAGCTGAACGGCTAGTACTTTGCAATATAGCACATGTATTGCGGTAAGGAAGTGCCTTGTCAATGTAGCCAGCGATAGTGACTTCTGAATTGGGTGGGATGACAACCTTCTTCACTCCTGCACACTTGACTAGTCCGAGCTTAAATTCTCGTCGAACAAGATCCCGTTCCTGCAGTACCATACACCTAAAAGCTAAATACCAAGGTGTATACAGGTTGGCATCTTGCAGAAACTTCTCCCCATGTTGTTGTCTACAGGTTCCTAAGTAAACCGATAACATATTGGTTCCAAGCAAAAACCGGTACCTTGTGATTATAGTTGCTTGTAGGAACAACAAGCAGAAGACATGGCTGGCGTTCAGCATCAATCCCATTAACCTCTAGGTCCACCTGAATGTAACCTGAGTATGGCAGGGGCTGTCCATCTGCACACTCAATATCCAAGACATTTGTGATTGGGGTGATAGGAATACCTGAGAGATACTGATCATAAAATGCCTGACTCACTGTAGAGACTGTAGCTCCTGTGTCCAATAAAGACCTTGTCTTGATTCCTTGAATACAGACATCAACTTCATTGGCATTTCCTACAAGTGCTGTTGTTTCATATCTCTGAGTACCCATCTGTCGTCTGTTGAGACCTATGGACCACCCCTTCGCATAGGCCGTCTCCCGTTTAAATGCTGACGACTGTGATCCATCCTGACTCTACATCCTGAGGCTATATGCCCAAACTGCCCACAACGAAAACACTGCACATCTCTCTCAAAAGGTTGTCCTCTAGATCTTCCTCTGTATGATAGATGATCATACTGATGTTTCTGGAAAGAAGGTTGAGAATAATATCCAGTGTTGCCCATGTCAATTTGATTATAAGTCCTGGAGGTAATGTTATCTTGTTCTCCGGTAGGATGTTGATAGTGATACAGAGGAGGCTGCTGCTGTTGTTTCTTCAGAGATGCGACCTCAGAAGTAAGGCTCTTGATCATTCCTCGAAGTTCCTTCATCTCTGTTAGAGTGGGTGTTTCAGAAACAGCAGACATACTTGTGGCAGACAGTTTCCCTTTAGTTCTACCTTCCCCTCTACGTTGAGTGTGCTCGCGCTCAATCTGTCGAAGTTCTCGTCGCAAAACGTCAAAATCCGAAAACAGATCAAACTTGTGTCCGCTGACATCTTTGATTGATGGCTTAAGTCCTGTCCAAAGCATGGAATGAAGGAGCTTGTTGGTGTCTAGAGAGCTAACCTCACCAGCTTCTACCGCTTTACTCAATAAATCTTCTAGACGACAACACCAAGTGTTGACATTCTCATCTTCCCGCTGTCGTGCTGTGTAGAAGGCCGCCAGTACGTTTACGGGACTATCACTTGTGTCAAAAACACACTTCAGTTTATCCAAGAGAGCAAAAAGAGAAGCGGTGGAACCTAATCGCATGGCAACCCTTGCTGCCTCCCCTCTCAAAGACTTCCTGATCGAATGTTCGATTGTCGCCCTTGAATGTGCTTTATCCTTCAATATGCAATCCACTTCATATCTCCATAGGTCATAAGACACGTTACTTTTAGTTTCATCTCCGGAAAAGCAAGGTAAACTTGGAGGGTGAGATACAGTAACCACCTGAGCTGCTGATGGGGGACCAGGATACTGAGGTTCAGAGTCATGTGAAACACCTTCTGTTTTCACAGAGACAGCTGAATAATCAGCCATCCATTTTAACAAACTTTCTGGGGAATCAGCCTTAGGTTTTACATTAAGCTGCTTGAATGTTGCAACAAGTTGAGCAACTTCCTCTTCTGACATATGTTCCGACATGTCTGTTAGTGGTACTAACAGCGAGCAATGAGCAAAATGTTGGGGAGGGGAAACAACACTAACTGTAAAGTATGGCACAGTTAGCACAGAAGAAATATGAATGTGGTGGATCACCACAGCGCAGCAAAATGTTCAAAGTGATGCCCTACCGAGAATGAAAACCTAACCTTCAACATGGTACTGAATATGCTATACTGGTGCAGTGGTTAGTCATGATGTGCAGGTGTAAGCTTTGCGACCGCTGCAGATAAACACACACAAAAGGAAGAAAAGGACAATATATTCAAGATGAGGGACCAAGAAATAAACCCAGAAGAGACAAAAAACACACACTTTATGACCAACTGAGTTATATGACCAACAAACACCATAAAATACTTACCGGTTTATGGATTGAATATAAACTGATTTAAGTACTTTATTGTGGAACTACATTATGCTTTAAATGTTTATTCAAGGTATTTGAGTGATAAGTAGGTGCTAATCAGGCATACATCATTCGCACAAAACAAATGTATCATCCCGACAAACAGATGTTGAACATCAACTAAATGCGATGTACTAATAGAATACTTACAATATCACAAATAGCTAATCTCAAACTAACTAATTAACTAACTAAGCTAATTTGACTAGTAATGACTAACTACAGGACTGGGTGAGCTTGGTGTACTGCCGCTTTAAACAATACTTCAGTTATATCACGGCATGTCAGCTTGATGTGTGAGGGAAACCCAAATGAGGCAGGTCTCAGACGTTTACCATTGTGCAAACCACGAGCATAACTTGCTTACAAGTATAGGAACATCAGTGGCACACACAGGGATTAAAACCCACGACCACTGGAGATAAAGTGCCTGAGGACGCGTCTATTCAGCAAAGTTCTGACACGTTATGTGGCTGATCCGCCTGAGCCTCCAACTCAGGGACTGTTTAGTTTATGCCCTAACTGCTAGCTACCTACTGACATAGACAATATGTCTACTGATGATCTACTGAGAGAACAAACAAATAACCTAATTACACACTATCAACTGACAAGACTAATAAATAATCTAACTAATGACTATATACTGACAAAACTAACATGATGTGACTAATGACCGGCCGGTATGATCAACACTATAAACAAAGTGCACTGCGCAAAAAAAAAACACCCAGAAAGCAAATACATAACAGGCAAATTCTGAATTATTGCATTGCATACAAGAACATAATCCAAAATAAATTTTGGTTAGCTTGTTCACAGCATAGGTATCCTCTTCTCTTCATATATATAAATGTCATTCACAAAACGCACAATGGGATATACAGAGTGTGACATGCGTTTCAATCAGAGTCAATATCACTTGCACAATACAAGAGTCTCAAATATCTACAAGCCAAGTAGTAAGCTCAAGGCCGAAACTCATGTGTAACAAAGTGTCTGGTTGTGTACCGTAGTGTTACATTACTTGGTCATTACGGTTCCCTTCCGTCTATGGAAAGTTGATGTCCATCATTGTCCCTTGTCACTGGTTGCATCACTGTTCCTTCTGAACATCTACATCCTGCCGACGACGCCAATGTAACCGGAGTGGTTTTGTAGATACCACAAAGGCGAATATTTTTCGTAGATGTCAGTTTATTGGCAATAACTGAAGAAGGCCCTATAAAGGAATAAATACATTGCATCAAAATGCGCTACAATACATGTGAGGCTTAGCAATAAGTTCTACAATTGTATATAATGTTTATATTTGAAGATACACATGTGGCATCATACAAGTGCATAACATGATTGTTTACAATATAATACAAAGGAACCCTCACCGAGTGTATGGCACTGTGCCCGTTACCGCCACAAACGTCTGGAACTATGTTTGCCACACCTGAACATAAACATATACAAATCCAATAATATATAACATTCTACTTCTGTACATTATCAATCTACTGTACATAAAATATCTGTTCTAATAAGCCTTCCCCTCATACATACATTCATTCATTCATGCAAAGTTTGGCGCATGTAACAGATAGTTAATTTGATTAATATTTACCACATATAACATGATACATGCTTTAAAGGAAGTTAAGAAATAATACATACACACTAAACATGAAAACATAAAATACACAATCCATATATAAACTAACCTGTTATAAGCTGTTGCTAGCTGTGACCAGTGACCAGACAGACTGAAGGGAAAATGATAGCTGACCCACAAAACTCCCTGCTATTGAAACTAAGGGGCCTGGGGCTGGGGCAAGACAATAGATACAATAGACAACGTAAGCGCAAGGGTGAGAGTGCTATTGTGAAAGTGAAGCAGGTTAGATTGAGTGGTTAAGCTAGGGCTAGACTTAGTGATTAAAATACAAATTAAAATATACTTGCTTATATATACATAATTACATACTCCTACAGAAACATATTGCGACACTTTGTTAACCCATGAGAGAGGCGTGACCATCCAAATTGAAGTACACAACTTCGGTTAGCCGCCGTGGTGGAGCGTGTTAGGCTTCAGACTTGTGAGCTGGCGATTAGGTGCCTGATTCTTATCGTGTTGGTTCGAATCCCGGATGGGACTCAGTCTAACAAAAGGGTTAGAATCTGTTATTTACTAAGAATGTGTTGCCCCAAATATAACTTCAGTTAGTGTTCCTCCAGATCGTTGAGCGCATATTTTTTTTCCCAAACCGGTTAAAACTGCATACAACCAGAGCACATCCTGGGAATCCTGCAACAAACTGAAGTGCCGTAATACTTTGATGACCAGCGAAGTTGCTGGTGGTCTATAGCCCAGTTGTATTTCATACTAAATAACACACTGGTAAAGTTTTTGTTTTAAATGTATTTTGATTTGGTTTCTTTAAAGGTCACATGCAACCAAAAAATCAAACATTATTAAAACACAATTATCACTTCTTCATGACATATAATATGCATTGCTGATTATGAAAAAACAAATAAACAAAATCATAAGCGTATAATCGCAAATCAAAAGTGCAATATTTTGTACTTGGGTTTACCTCCCTCGAAACGAAGCAGCCGGGATACCGAACCCAGTCAGAGCGGGTGGGTGTGCACTCAAGTGTAACGGCTGGTTCATTAGCAGATGCCGCCTTCACGGCTCATTGTGTGTGTATATATAGAGAGATGTTGGGTTTTGTAAATACATGCTCATTTTTTGTGTATAACATTTTGCTATCAACAGACATCATAACATGTAATGTATCACACCTGCCTGTCTGTGTAATTACATAATGTGACAGAGACCGAACTCGGGCCATAAATCAATGCGTTTTGTTTATGGTGTATAGTCTGATTGGTGTTAAGTTCAAATTGCATGTGGTCAGTGATCACAGTTGTGTTGTGAATATTGTCATTAGCAGACAGGCAGGCAGACACACAGGTGTCAATAAAACAAGACATTGAGTTTTGTCTGTGACAGCGACATATCTATATCACAGTTAGAAATTGTGTCAACTCTAAATAATGACATTGCTTTTAAGTATCGAACTGAGAAAGTGACTCGGTAAGAAGAACGTGAGGTGAAATAGACAAATGAAATTATATAAACAGTTTATTTACTGTCATAACATACAAAAAGCTCGCGCTTGTGAGATATCAACAAAACATTATGAACATAGCTCACACCAAAGCCTTCACCGAGAATTCACCAGACAGCCCGTTTCCAAGTTGCGCGAACCTATTTCACTGCGCACGTGCTATGAGCGCAGCCCAGCTGTTGAAACCCGTATTCCCCAAAAAGTCTGGGGAAAATTAGTGAAACGTTTGAACCCCAATTTCGCGCGTGTTTTTCATCGCGTTATTTTTCAACTTTATAAGTTGAATTTGCATTTTTTGACGCTTTGTTTCGGTAAGTCCATACCGAAAGGTATCAGAATCTGCAAAGTTTTGTTTTACGTTGCATGTGACCTTTAATACCTAAACTTTGACAAAGAAGAGCCGAATTACTATTCTTGATCGACAGACATTTAATGATAGGTGAGGTGAGGTGAAATTGGGTTTAACGTCGTGCTTGAGAATATTTCGCTCATATGACGACGTGCATACGTGTGTATGTGTATGTGCGGTTGCTTGTACTAGCCCAGACTTAAGCTGGTTTTATAGTGCTAGCCCACTGAGATACCATGCCGCAGGGAAGCATGAATACCCCACTCAGACACATTATACTGACTCCGAGCCGACCAGTCCTTGTTGTACCCATTAATGCCGAGCGCCAGGCAGGGACCAACACGTACCATATTTTAACGTCACATCAGCAATATTTCAGCCATATAATGACGAGATACGTTTTGCATATATACTACATTTAAGTTGTTAAAATTCGAGTGATCAAAGGACTGTAAAATAGCTAGAGCGTCACACATGGTATTTATAACTGGCATGAAAATCTAAAACTCTTTACTATTGGAGACAATATAACAACTAGATTATCACAGGAATACATTTAAAACTAGTAATAAATCTAAAATATTGTAACTATTGATGACATTACAATATAAAAACAGGCTATGTGTCGCTAACAGCTGAAGGTAGATCACAACACTAGGTACCATGGGGTCTTACCGACAGTTTTATGAATGTCAGCTTCTTTTGGAGTATATCCTTACTCCTCGTCATGATTCACCTGGTATGGAGTAAGGAGTAAGTATATGCTACGAAACATTGTGTTCCTCACAGTAAAGAAGTTGACATCCATAAACCCACCTTCTTATCTGAATCACTTCTAGATTCAATTCAAGAACCTCAAAGTATGTAAGCTAAAAGTGCCATATATTTGTGATCATTTATACATTCTGTCAGATATATTACACTTTGTTCTAATTTGATTTCTGCAGGTAGACTAGGAGAGCTGAGGAACTCGTGGCTCATGGTTCTGGCTGTCAGCAACTCATTGTGGCTCATTCTCATCATCACTTTGGCAGCTAAAACCCAGTTCAAAATCTTTGGTGCGAACTCATTAGGTGCGTATTCCGGAGTATGTGATGAAAATCTAAAGGCAGGTCGTGAAGGGCGCATACTATCAACCTCTGGGTTGTCAGGTTCAGAATCGAATGCTTACTTGATATGGAATAACCAATTAGGTACCAGTCAAGATCCAGGTTAGAATTGGCCTTCAGCAAGCCATGCTTGTCGTAAGAGGCGACTAACAGGTTCAGGTGGTCAGGCTTGCTGACTAGCTTGCCACTCGTCATTGTATCCCAATTGCGTAGATCGATGCTCATGCTGTTGGCTTGCCTGGTCAAGACTCGATTATTTACTGACCGCCGGCATAAAACTGGAATATTGCTGAGTGCTACATTAAACAACCAACCAACCTTGACCATTTCAGTGTTTTGCCATACAGAACTACTGACACCAAATATAGATTGTCATATTTTCGCAATTTCGGAAATCTATGCTATGTTGTCATACTTACATCACTGTTTTATTCTTCAGCATAGTAACTTATTTCTGTATTCTGAACTTGGTCGATGACTGGTTATAGTGATGAACGGAGTATTTGGGACGAAACATTATACTTTCCCAGAACGAAAAGATTTCTTTAACTCACATAGGGTAGCCCAGTGGTAAGCTTGAGTCGTAACGTCGAATGTCCTGGTTCGACTCCAGTGTCATGGCCGTGACATTGCTGGGATATTACTAAACGCCTCGCAACAACATAGCCACACACCCTTCATCCAAGCAAAATCTCTGATTAGAGGAAGTCTCCAAATTAGCATAATGTCCCTTGTTGAAATTACCGAACGCACTCTCGTGTGAGTGGGTATTTTGGTCATTCTACCACTTGCGTACACCTAGTGTTATCATTGTTTTCAATGGCTCATTCACATAATTTCGCAGTCATTTTGCACTTACACCAAATAGAATTCATTGAAGACTGTACATTGATTAGCATTGATGTTTC
This sequence comes from Haliotis rubra, assembly GCF_003918875.1. Classification (NCBI taxonomy): domain Eukaryota; kingdom Metazoa; phylum Mollusca; class Gastropoda; order Lepetellida; family Haliotidae; genus Haliotis; species Haliotis rubra. The sequence continues at coordinate 182,191 of NW_025767386.1, read as the reverse complement.
ATAGTTAGGAGGCGAACTCCGCATTCTCTGTGTTGTTCAAATAGTGTTGTTTCTATACCTGCCTTGTATTAACTGTATTTCCAGGTCTGAGCTTCCTGCTGATATTCGGCACCCTGCTGGTGATACAGTTTCTGGCCATGATCATCCACCGCATCTCAACGCTCGTCCATTTCGTGGCCAGGGCACCGTTCAAATATGGCGAACCGATGGCGACCTCCTGGTCCTTCGAAAGCCAGCTCGTGCCTCATGATCCCGAGTTCCAAGACGACGTGGAGACAATACGAGCAGTAACGGATGATGAGTCAAGACACCAGGATGCAGAAAGGAGACATATAGATTCTTCTTCTGGGAGTATTTCTGCCACAGCTCCACTGTTGAGTACTTCAACCCAAAGAGAGCTCAAAACACCACCCTTTTAAACTGAGGGGTTAAGCTTCGATGAACGATTGTTTTTCTTTCCCGAGTGAATTATCATGTGGGGTGTGCCTTGCCGCTATTTCTGTATATTTTGATTGTTTTCACCTGTCAGGAACAATAGTGTCGCAAGTATTGATATACCTGAGTATGTAGGATATCAATGCATCAAAACTACAATTGCTGAAGTATTTTTGTCATCAAGCATAATGTTGTATCAATATTGTATTGCCTTCCTTAAACTCTTTGACATAGTGGTTGGAAATTACAACTTCAAAACGTGGAGAATATTTCCTGTATTCACAACAGCCATTTCTTTGAGAAGGCAAATACAATTCCAAAGTTTTCAGACGTACTTTCCACGTAAATAGTCTTGGTTGAATATACATCCTTTTTCACTCAGTGATGGCTTGTAACGACTTAGTTTCACTGTGTGGTAAAATGAAGGTCCATGTGTTTCATATCACACACTACTACTGCTCGTAACTGAATACAAACATAAAACATAACCAGCTTCTTCTTTTAAGTCGGATAAAACACAAAGAGGTAAACTGAAAAAAAAGATGGAGTTTCTCTTGTTTGGATAAATTAGCATAAACATATTTGTCTTTACAATACTGTTATCCACAGTTTCCTTGCCACAAACTATAACCTTTACCACTACAAACTCAGGGTGCACTTGCTGTTAAACACGTAAAGCACATGGGTAGATCGAAAAAGTTATTTTCAAGGCATCCGAAAGATCTGATAGATACACGTCAATGTGTGTTATAACAGATGATAAGGTTATAAAAGCAGAACTGCTAGATTTTTCTATTTATAACTGTGTGATATATGAATTGTATAATAAATGCAGCTTCAAAGGGCTGTCTCCCCCTCCTTCGTTATACTTGAAAAATGTGTCATGTGTATTCCAACCAATTGTTCAGGTATATGTCCAGGATTTCAATGATGTTTTAATACATCATCTTCCTTTGTACTAGATTATTTTGAGATGATATAAAGATGTGCCTTACGAAACCGTTCGCTCTTGTTCCAGAAATACATTCCATTGATTCGATTAGCATCAACCAACCAAATCTTCCTCAGGTAGAAAAGCGCAACTAACGGGATCGGGTAGTCAATCACTGGATTGTCTGGTCCAGATTCGATTATTACAGACCGCCACCATATAGCTGGAATATTGCTGAGTGCGGCGTGAAATAACAATCAATCAATCATTGCACAACAGGAATATTGTTAAAAGAACGAAACACAATTTCCTCCCTCATTTCGGGTACTTACCCGTGAAGGTCTAGAATATTGTACTTCAGTAACCCATGCTTGTCGTGAGGCGACTAACGGGATCGGGTGGTCAGGCTGGCTGACTTGGGTGACATATGTCATCGGTTCCCAATTACGCAGATCGATGCTCATGCTGTTGATCACTGGATTGTCTGGTCCAGACTCGATTATTTCCAGATCGCCGCCTTGTAGTTGGAAAATTGCTGAGTGCGGCGTTTAACTTTACTCACTCATTACGGCTACTGCCTCACTGCCTGTGTTATATATCCTTGTCTGCTTTACCACCACTAAAACAGGTTACGATTACATCATTACCTTTAGATATTGATTCAGGAAGACATGATCATGTTATAGTATAATTCCAAAGATTCCTTGTCACTCTAGAATGCATTTGTTGCTAACATTCTTTTCAACAATTCGATAGTAAACCAACGCTGTAGTTTTCAAACAAATTTTAGCTGACTGAAATAAGAGAATGACAGTAGATATGATTCACTGTACGTGAGAATTACTACAGTAAATGTATACGTTGCTAGTATAAAACAATACACGAGAAATCAGAACTGCATGGGGTTTTGAAATTTTATTGACATTCCAAAAGCTACGTGATAACTCACAGTTTTGACAAATGCATTGATATACTTTAGAGAGATAAGAGTTGGATGAATCAAAATACATGTATAAGATTAAATCAGCAATATAGAGAGAACAAGCCAAAACCAAGAAAACAAATCACCTCCAGATTGTCTAGAAAAACAGTGAAACTAAATAATAATAAAACAACAGACCATGCTGCAATAAAAACACCTCTAGATTAAAAAGGGAATATGATAAGGACGCAAATATGATTACATAAACTACAAATTGTATTACAGCCAATATTGAAGCATACAAATATATCACCACCCAGATACAAAATGGCAACGGAATATACAAACAGGCAAAATATCGCAAGTTGACCATGCTCTATGAGGACATTCAGAACTCTTGTTATATAAAAAAGAATATACTTTGAAAGAAGTGGTCTCGTGTATCGTATTGATGACACAGACATTTTACACTACTTTAGTCCACTTCAAGACAATAGCCACCGATATCATCAGTTGTCAAGTTCTACTAAATCTAAAAAGGTCTGCTATTTCATGTGAAACATATAAAAACAAGTATGCAATGTTTTATAGCAGACACAAACCACATTATTTAAAAATGTTTACAATTTAAGTAATATAAGAGAAGTTTCTCATCGATGACAACAGGTTACACAATCACAGATTCACAGCTGACGTCAAGGACAATATGACCATCTAAATACATGTGATCAATGGAATACACATCTAGATAGGCTACAATAAATGATATCATGCAATATATGTCCGTATTTACAATTCACTGTACTTGCTCGTGTCACTTGCTTCAGTGTTCCGACACAACTTGTAATGAACGAGAAACATATATATTGCCAAAAATTGCCAAAGCTGCTGGGTCTCAATACACGACCTACACTATGCAAAACAAAGGTTATGTGTCACTATGAGACATTATATATTGGTGAGAGCTAGGACTTACAGACTGACGTCGGTTTTAGCAATATTCCAGCAATATCATGGCGGGGGGCACCAGAAATGGGCTTCACTCATTGTACCCATGTGGGTTAGAGCTAGGATATGAAATGAAATAGTTTGTTGACATATTATAACTAAATGTTCATGTTGCATCTACGGTATCTCATCCATGTATTGGTGACGACAGCAACTTATGCATTCACACATGTACATGCAGTTACACTTCTGGGACATATCACCAACTGTATATATGGCAGATGGAAGGCTCAAGTATGTATGCTCCAATAAGTTCATGGAGTACAGGTAAATATCAACAAGTCATTGTACAGATGATGTCCTTTGTGGTATCTACTGCAGTGTCAGTCTCGGAAAGGACGTCTATGATAGGGTAAGGCGTCAGTAAGATTGATTCAGTGTTCATGTTACTTCAACTTTTATTAATAATGGAGATCTCAAGTTGCTTCCTCTCAATACACAAGGTCAGATACTTGTCTATATTTCACTCAGAGTGACAAACTTTAACATGCTTCAATGTGACGGACTCAGTCCATCTTAAATCACCCTTAAAGATCATTGGTATAAATGACAATAGTATATCTCAGCCTGAGGCCATTTCCACCCACTCATCAAAGGGCAACCTGACACATGTTTTATAGTGGTTTTCGCCCATGGATTTGTTTTCAATTCTGAAGGACACTGGACCTAAAGCATCAGTGAACACACATCCATCAACAGGTCTCACCGCGACCTCAATGATGCCGGTGTTTGTTCCAGTGTCATGGATTTCAATCTGAAACACATCTTTGGGGTTTAGTACGATATCTGAATATCTGTTCTTGAAAACAAATATTTCTTTCTGCAGTTCTTCTGCAAGCATGCTCTGCATTTCATCTTTCCTCCCTTGCTTGGGAAACGGTATTCCATCCATATCAACTTTGCTGTCTGTACTTGTCCGACCAACATATACAGACCCACCCTGCTTTCTCTTTGATATGGATGTGACATATTCCGGCAAAGAACAATCATTGATGATATGATTGACCCATGCGCTTACTGAACGGTAAGGTGCATCCCGTGACAGGAGGACATGCTTGTCAATTCTGTCAACATAGATCTTCACAGCATCAACATGGTTCATATGAGTCAATCTTTGCACAGTGGGCTCTGTCGTTGATACATTGCGTTTAGAAAACAGAAGTGGCCTTATTTTCTCAAATGATGCCGATAAGTGTTTATCTCGGCACCAACAAAGCAGCTTTGTTTTCAAGTCGACAGTAATGAACGTGTCGGATGGCAAGACATCTATTTTGTGCACTCGCCCTCCTTCATTCTCTACAGGATGCCAGCTGAAGCCGTCTGACATTGTCTCGTCGTCAGTTAACATTGTGTCCAATACTGGCACAACAGTAGATTGGAATACATTCGTAACTGATCTGAATATATCTTGGCAAGCATGCACAAACAGAGCACCCCGACCTGAGTTTCTCAGTGAAGATAAAGCCTTTTTGAATTGATACTCCGCAGATGGTTTCATTCCCCGTTTTATGATGTCAACCTGTCTCCTGTGTAGGTGAATGAAGAATACATTATCCTCTGTTCCCATGTGATAATTTGCATCCCCCAAAACCCGTAAGCATGTTGTACAGTCATCTGAAACAATGAACATGTTTTTTAACCAATTAGGTCAATGTGTGATATCATTACAGTTACCCCACACAGAATATTATTATGGGTACACACGTTTATCTTGCCACGGTTAGCACTTACTGTTTTAGATGAATCGATGTTGACTTCACCCAGGTAAATATGAAGTACATGAAGCCGTTTATGACTAAAATCTGACATGTGACTAAATATTATGATAGCAAGGGTCAAAAAGTTAGGATGTAGTAAAATACTTACACAACTTTACTGCAGGGGTCGGCAGTGGGTGGAGACGGAGAGCTGCAATAGTCAGTTTTATCTGCTAGTACGAGAACGCAAGTGACACAAATACACGTATCCATAAAAGGAGTATTTTGATCTTTGTTTCAAGCTCATATAATGTCACGCACGGTGGAATAATAGTCCAAGTTCTATATAATATTGTTGGGTCGATTGAATATGGCATAACGCCGCTTTGAGCAATATTCCAGCAATATAAAGGCTCGGACACCAGAAATGCGTTTCACACATTGTACCCATGTGGGTATCACATCCGGGTCTTCAGCGTTTAACCACTAGGCTACCCAACCGCCCTAGTTGTAAATGAAACGGACAGCATCAACTATTAATATGACCGCGGATATATTAACACATCACATAATCGAAGTGACGCTAATTGCCAGATACATTATTCATATCGTAAAACTGACAAAGTTTGTTACAGATGAACATATGCATGGCTGACCGTGCTCTCACTGAAGACATATAGTTGTCAAAAGCAATACAAAATGAATTAGCAACCTTAAAGGCAATAATACTCAAAAAGGCCACTTTGTAGCTTTGAATTCGTTACGGCATACTGAATCACAATGGCTTGAAAATTCTGTTCATGAAACAGTCGATAAAATAACGACTTGCTCATCGTCCCCAAAACTACAAAATCGTGCCTCCGGAGGAATTTCCCATACACTACTAACTGGTGAATTTCCCCAAAATTTAAAGACTAAATAGTGGTTTTCACTTCAAGCATAAAACGTTGCAATAAGTGAATCTTTTTTGTATGATTTGGGCTATACCAAACATATCCGTAGAGAAAGAGTCTTCCATTGAGCCATTGACTAAGGTTATCCTCATTCGTAGGGCCGACAGGTGTATTATGTTCATGATTAATACCAAACGTCAAACCTTTGCTTGTTGGAAATTTGCGAAAGAAGATGACCAGACGACATGACTTTATGACAATCATAATTGTATGCCACTGACCAGTAGGTCGACCAAAAAAGGATCGCCGAAGGTGTTAAATCAAACTTTAAATCAAATTCATTGAGTTGCTGCAGACTGAGTACGCTAATGAACTTGTTATTGTACTTCGTGCTTGAGAAACCACTTTATGCAAGAGAAACCATGTCTTTAAGGTGGATAAGGGACAACTTTGGCAAAACAGAAACAAGCGAACCGTTATCGCAGTGCTGTTTTACTTTTGGCTGGAAGACACGAAAAAAGTGTTCTGTTACAGAATCTTTCTATTTTTATGTTGCAAATCTATATCTATATGTTTCAAGGACACCCTGGTCCCCATAGTATTTGACATGACCACATCATCTATAAACAAACACGATGGAGATTTTACCCTAGACAATCGTTGTTCCAAAGCAGCATAGAAGCTATTTACAAGTTGTTAATCGTCATTTCAGTTACTCACAACATACGACGAAAGGTGACGTTTCAGGCAAACATCAATGTGTACAATTATTTTAGTTTTTTAGGGCGTAACAGACACTGTAGAACCAGTACACATGTACTATTGTATATGTATAGCTGTGAAGGATCGCATGAAAGGATTTTCCTTGCACCGCTGCCCTAGTACCTTTAGGGCATGCCCCAAAATATATTAGTTTGATGGTTTATCACTAAAATTAACCACATGTAACAAGAAAAATTGTTATTGATTTACTTGCCCTTTAAAGACTATTTTTGACTACTATTTACGAACAGACCATAAAGTTAACCACAATATCTAATGCGGACAGTTGACTATTAACATAATTATAAGGAAAGCAATATCAAACAATATATTATATTGAATTTTATTAGCGTCTCAAATGTAACGATGAAAACAGTTCTTCTATCAACATTTTAAAGTAAGTATGCTCATTTCGATGCCAGATATTTCCATACTATTTCGACCATAATAAATGACTTCATTAAAGTTAGAGCATACGGAATCTGTGTGTCAGTATGAGATAATGTTTATTTACCTGAACGTGAAAGGCTCTTCAGTGATATGAAGTGCCCTTTTCTCTGTCCACGGTAGTCACCATCGCAATAGGTACACTCTGTAATGAATCGAATACACTTGCGTCATTATCGTATTATATTTATGCATTATCTGGCGTGTCTAATACGAATATAAAGAGCCAACAGCGCCAATATCGGGTTGAATGTCATGATGCAAATGTGCATTTCAAAAGTGAAAATTGCGCCATTTCATTTCAGTTTTCGTTTCTAATTTGTAGGATGTCATTAAAGCGCTTTATTTTACATGTCAATGTGGGTCCTGTACCATTCATCAGTTGTTGGCATTTTACCTAAATATCAAATTTATGGCAAGCTTAAAGGAAATTATGACCTTTGAATTACTGGGTTTATTAGCGGCATTTGCCTTCTGTGTACCAGACCATAAACAGATGGCCATATAAATAAGATAGATTGATTACAACAAAAATCATAATTTCCTACATGGCCATATCGAAAAAAGGTCAAGTACGTATCATAATATGTTTTAACATATTTCTTCCTGAAATAAACATGATCTGCCCTTGTTACCACATCCGAGTTCAGCTTTGGTCAAAGTAAGTTTCAACTGTGGTGCAGTTCGTGGTACAAGTCACGATAAACTTTCTAGCGAAACCAAAACGAAGCTACTAAGAGATAGAAGGCACTGTCAGAAGTCCCGCAGATATCACACAGAACGCCTTTTACACTATTTCTTCACGTGTGTCATGTTTACAAACATAGAAAGTAACATGTATTTCTATTCCCATGGCCATAAGCTGGAAATACTTATGAACAGAAAACAATTGTTTTGTCTACTTCTGAAAATATGAACATTATTAAGTCAATCCACAATTTAATCACAAAATCAAAATACCAATGTGACTTGAATTTTATACAGGAAAATTTATTTCTGATTAATCTGCATATGTTAAACCATTCAGGAACACCAAATTGTATCTGACCAATTCTTTATACACGTTTTCATCTTATAGATTCTCATAAAAATACAAATATACATCGCATCAATTATGCGCTTCTGTTTAACAGCAATTGTTTACTTGTTTACTTGTTTACATGTTCTGACTTACAGTTTGTGTCATGTGTTATATGGGAGCTGAGTTGATATGCGATATAACAGCTTGTTCACCAAACAGTGTTCATTTATTGAATAATTACACGTTTAACTCAATAAATTTTGTTTGAAATGAGGAAGTGACGGGTTGCCCAAGAGTATCATATGCGTGGTTAACGGGTTCCACATAGTTGATTAACGCGGAGGAAACGGGTTGTAAATAAGGTCCATGCCACTAACACACACACACACATATATATATATATATATATATATATATATATATATATATATATATATATATATATATATATATATAGACATCTAAAAAATCACCATATGTATAATTTCAGTATATAAAACTTCCAAAAATATTTGTCATCAAGATAGCTTATATTTAATCACAAATGTGTGTATTTTTGGTTGTGTCATAGACAGTTTATTCTCGCTGAATAGAAAAGTTTACAACAATAAATATAATGAGTTACGAGATAGAGATGGAGGGAATTTACATTGATTCATAAAGTTAGCCCCAAAAGACTTGGAAAATATATCAAGAAATACGGATATTGCATAGAAATGGGTGTAACGTTTTTTAAAAAGAATAAGATTTTCAATCGTTATGACATAATTTTGCGAGGTTGCGCAATATGTTAGTTCTTCTTAAGTTGATTAATTTCACCATTTTCTTGTGGATTGGGCCATTGCACATATGTTTTAGGAATGAGTTGAGATCGATCTTGCGTAAGAAAACGTCACATTTAAACATAAAATAAGTCTTCTCTGCAATTACAGGAGAATTGCATAATGGACGAATTCTTTCTTCTCTGGGTACTCCATTCCAGTGGTCAGTTTCAATCGGAAGATTATGATTTGACGTTCTGAATTTTAAAACCGGAACAGATATAGTTTTAGAAAGAAAAAGATAAGTTTCAAACTTTGGAATTGCTTTAAGAGAATGATAAAAATGGCCCTTCGGTTTTGATGAAATATTCTGCCTCCGATTTTGAATGAACTGGTCTTTTAGAATTCTTTCAACATTTGAGACTAACCATGGGGTGGTGTATTCTGACTGGATTTTTAAAACATATCTTTGACCAACATTTTGTAAAATATGTTTTATAACATTTAAACAATTGTATTCGTTATAGTTAATTTCAGAGTCTAAGGTAGCACAATCGAAAGTCTTCAATCGAAAGTCCCCAACAGTGTCAAAAGTTTTTGAAAAATCAATAAATGCACAATACAGTTTTTTTCTTTGAAATTTTTAGGTAATGCATGAGCCAAAGAAGAACGAGTTTTTTTTATCCGCCGCCATAAAATGTTTACGAAATCCTGGCTGTATGGACGTCGAAAAAATTAGTGAGCCTTTTTTCTAGAATTCTAGTAAATAACTGATCAATCATGAGCGGTATTGGATATTTTAAGTCTATTTTTCGCTCTATTTAATTGCCTTGTGAATTGTTTACATTCATGTCCGAACCAAGGTTTATTTTTCTTCGATAGCGTTTTTCGGCCCGAAACTTTCATGTGCCGCGTAGGTAACCACGTACGAGAGGCTGTCGGCGAACTGACTGTAAGATGATGTCGTTTACTTGTTCAGTGTCAATGTTATGAATGAATGATACAAACTTGGATTCATCATACTTTGGGGGATTTGGACAATGATGGTAATCTGGTGTAAAACATTGACTTCGTTTGGCTGTAGCAGAATTTTCTACTGATTTCAAGGAAAAGGCGACGGGGCAATGTACACCTTAATATAAAGGTGAGACTTCCAAGACTTCAAGGTCAGCAAATAGGGATAGACATTTTGGAGACGCAATAATATAATCTTTAACACTGGTATCTTGTTATCTCATATATTACTAGTTCTTGAATCAATGTAACCACGCAGGGTAACATAAGGGTTATTTGGTAGGTATTTCATAACTGACTGTTTAATTCCGCAGAATTTGTCAGCATATTTAGAACCTCCTGGAGCTATGTAAACAACACCGAGGTTCATATCTCGTTCTATACCAAACAAAGCTTTGTTTATTCTAATCAACAGTACATAATAACAATTGTCTTTTACCTGTGATATGTATTCTTATATTTGTCTCTAACAATACCCCAAGTCGACACTATTGTGTTTAGGATTTGCTGAAGCGTCCTCGGAACCTGGATGTGACGGTTGAGACAATGCTAGTAGTTCGGTTAGTGTGCTGTAATAGTGCATTCTGCACATGGTACTGATACGGGTGTGAACAGATGACATATGTTTGTTAGAGGACATATGGGATAACTATATATACCACTTGGTTGTGATCAAAATTATTAATGTGTCAAAGAGGTCCTGAAAGACACCTACCTGCCAGTTAGTCAATTATGTTAAGTATTGTTCCGTCATGTCGTGTATGATGGGAGATGCAATGTACTTTTTTTTCTGGTGTAGATACTATTCGATTTTACACTCTGTTTTTAATGATCATGCATCTTAACGTGGAACTTTCGATAAAGTCAAATCGCGCATCACTCTTTCAGACCCATACCCACCAGATAATGGAACCTACAAGGAAACATTTTTTCACCTACCTTCTTCAATTATAAACAACATATTCCCGGAAAATATTGACAAAATCTCAACAGAAAATGACAAATCCCTCTGGACCTCATTAAACCATGATAACAAGTTCGATTAGAATTCCAAAATTCAAAGGCACATGCAACATCATACCAACAAACTATCCCTGAACAACGAAGAAATCCCGTTAGGAAAGAAGCACAACACTCTTCGACCTCGAAATTTATCTATAAACTCTTTCTCCCATTCAGTCATGCAATGTCTTGGCCACCCATATACGCAATGTCAAGAGCGCGCTACATCATTTGGGGGTTCTGTGCTCTGTCACGTAATATATTATCTATCACATGTTAATATAGCCAAACCTACCCAAGAATGAAATATTTATCACATATTTACTCCTTTGTGTTTTTTGGTCACAAACAAGATGCCTGAAATGACTGGTGTCTGAGCAATCACCAAATGTAGGCTGTCGACATAATTGTAGACATAGGTGCAATGTTTTATGAGATATCACTTTAACACGAATTTGAAATCTGGTCAAAGTGTCGTGGTGACCTTTAAGATGAGATCAAGGTCACCAAAATCGACTGGTTCCTGTGTAATCCCAAAATATAGGCTGTCACCAAATTTGAAGACATTGGATACAACAGTTCATTAGATATCACGTTAACATTAGTTTGAAAAGTGGTCAATGTGTCGTGGTGACCTTGAAAATAAGGCCAAGGTCACCAACATCGACTGTCGTCTGCGTAATCTCCAAATGTAGGCTGCCGCAAAATGTGAAGACATTCAGTACCACAGTTCATGACGGATCGCGTTAACAAGAATCAGGACGTATGTGTCTGTCTGTCTGTCTGTTTGATATCTCTGTCCCCTTCTGTCTCTCTGTGTCTCTCTCTGTCTCTCTAGGTCTCTCTCGGTCTCCCCGCCCCCTCTCTCTCTCCCTCTCGTATTCCACACGAGAGATATAATAGCTCAGGTTGGGGGGCCAAATGGTTTATAAATACCAAACAAACAAATAAACCACTTAAAATCACTTGTCAAGGGGTGCATGGACAAACTGTAGAACTCGGTATAGAAATGTAATATTTGTGGAAGCAGTACTGCAGGAAATCTAATTGCGGACGAGTGTCTGAAGTCCTGACACATCTAATCATATACGAAGGGAGATTCAATGTTGCTTTTAGCAGGAATACAGGTAAAGTCTGGTCTTACTTTCTGTTGAGTTTTCTTAATTTCTATGCATAACAACGTGTAACCATCGCAAATTAATTTGTTGTTCCTGTCATATCGATCTACTAAGTCAGTATCGAAAGCAACACTGGCAATAACCTTCTCCGATGCTCCCCAGGATATCCTCGGGGGGAACATAACCTCTGGAGAGATGGTTTTGTCATTTCCAATTACTCTCTGACTTGTATATAGAAAAATCAATCCTGTAAAGTTCTTGATGATAATGAGAATATCAAATGTGCAGAATAATCCAGTAAGGGAATAATGAAACATCCCCAAAGGGATATGTCCAACTACATATATTCACCTTAGTAAGAACAGTTACTAATAGTTTCAACTGACAGAAGGAGGTGGCATGCACACAGATGTAAGCAGTATCATTTTCCAGTCTGATATCACTGAATACAATAAAGTTATTTTGCAATCTTCTTTTAACAAAATGTAACAGTTTTATACTTACGTTCTCTCAGCACCCCTGCAATATATCAAGGAATCGACATAGTCAAACATACATCGGGTGTACAATTTCAATACATACAGATATATACTCACCAGCAATGAAAACACACCATTCTAAAAGTGTTTATATTTTCATCAAGATGAATTTCAGCATAACACAGTATTTGTCAAAGAGGTTCTGAATTGAATCTACTTGCGGACGTGTATTTGAAGTACTGGCCTATCTAATCCTATACGAAGGGAGATTCAATGTAGCTTTTAGCAGGAATACAGGTAAAGTCTGGTCTTACTTTCTGTTGAGTTTTCTTAATTCCCATGCATAACAACGTGTAACCATCGCAAATTAATTTGTTGTTCCTGTCATATCCATCTACTCAGACAGTATCGAAAGCAACATTAGCAATAACCTTCTCCGATGCTCCCCAGGATATGCTCGGGGGGAATTTAACCTCATAAGAGATAGTTTTGTCGTTTCCAATTACTCTGCTACTTGTATGTAGACAAATCAATCTTGTGAAATTCTTGTCTATAATGAGAATATCAAATGTGCAGAATAATCCAGTTAGGGAATACTGGAACATCCCCAAAGGGATATGTCAAACTACATATTTTCACCTTAGTCAGAACAGTTACTAATAGTTTCAACTGGCAGAAGGAGGAGGCATTCACACAGATGTAAGCAGTATCATTTTCCAGTCTGATATCATTGAATACAATACAATTATTTTGCAATCTTCTTTCAACAAAATGTAACAGTTTTATACCTACGTTGTCTCAGCTCTTCTGCAATATATCAAGGGACCGACATAGTCAAACATACATCGGGAGTACAATTTCAATACATACAGATATATACTCACTAGCATTGAAAACATACCATTCTAAAAGTGTTTGTATTTTCATCAAGATAGATTTCAGCATGACACAGTATTTGTCAAAGCGGTTCAGAGTGAAATCTACTTGCGTACGTGTATTTGAAGTACTGACCCATCTAATCATATGCGAGGGTAGATTCAATGTAGCTTTTAGCAGGAATACAGGTAAAGTCTGGTCTTACTTTCTGTTGAGTTTTCTTAATTTCCATCCATAAGAACATGTAACCATCGCAAATTAATTTGTTGTTCCTGTCATATCCATCTACTAAGACTGTATCGAAAGCAACAATACCAATAACCTTTACCGATGCTCCCCAGGATATCCTCGGGTGGGACAAAACCTCTGGAGAGATAGTCTTGTCATTTCCAATTACTCTGTAACTTGCATATAGAACAATCAACCCTGTAAAGTTCTTGTTTATAATGAGAATATCAAATGTGCAGAATGATCTAGTAAGGGAATAATGGAACATCCCCAAAGGGATATGTCCAACTACATATTTTCATCTTAGCAAGAACAGTTACTAATAGTTTCAACTGACAGAAGGAGGTGGCATTCACACAGATGTAAGCAGTATCATTTTCCAGTCTGATATGACTGAATACAATACAATTATTTTGCAATCTTCTTTTATCAAAATCTAACAGTTTTATACGTTCTCTCAGCACCCCTGCAATATATCAAGGAATCGACATAGTCAAACATACATCGGGTGTACAATTTCAATACATACAGATAAACAGTCACCAGCAATGAAAACACACCATTCTAAAAGTGTTAATATTTTCATCAAGATGAATTTCAGCATGACACAGTATTTGTCAAAGAGGTTCAGAGTGAAATCTACTTGCGTACGTGTATTTGAAGTACTGACCCATCTAATCATATGCGAGGGTAGATTCAATGTAGCTTTTAGCAGGAATACAGGTAAAGTCTGGTCTTACTTTCTGTTGAGTTTTCTTAATTCCCATGCATAAGAACATGTAACCATCGCAAATTAATTTGTTGTTCCTGTCATATCGATCTACTAAGACTGTATCGAAAGCAACAATACCAATAACCTTTACCGATGCTCCCCAGGATATGCTCGGGGGGAATTCAACCTCTAAAGTGATAGTTTTGTCGTTTCTAATTACTCTCTGACTTGTATGTAGACAAATTAGTCTTGTGAAGTTCTTGTCTATGTTGAGAATATCAAATGTGCAGAATAATGCAGTAAGGGAATAATGGAACATCCCCAAAGGGATATGTCCAACTACATATGATCACCTTAGTAAGAACAGTTACTAATAGTTTCAACTGACAGAAGGAGGTGGCATGCACACATATGTAAGCAGTATCATTTTCCAGTCTGATATCACTGAATACAATACAATTATTTTACAATTTTCTTTTAACAAAACGTAAACAGTTTTATACTTACATTCTCTCAGCACCCCTGCAATATATCAAGGAATCGACATAGTCAAACATACATCGGGTGTACAATTTCAATACATACAGATATACAGTCACCAGCAATGAAAACACACCGCTCTAAAAGTGTCAATATTTTCATCAAGATAGATTTCAGCATGACACAGTATTTGTCAAAGAGGTTCTGAATTGAATCTACTTGCGGACGTGTATTTGAAGTACTGACCCATCTAATCATATACGAAGGGAGATTCAATGTAGCTTTTAGCAGGAACACAGGTAAAGT
Source organism: Haliotis rubra (assembly GCF_003918875.1). Classification (NCBI taxonomy): domain Eukaryota; kingdom Metazoa; phylum Mollusca; class Gastropoda; order Lepetellida; family Haliotidae; genus Haliotis; species Haliotis rubra. Next base: position 167,099 of record NW_025767386.1, on the reverse strand, counting down.
CTGGTCTTACTTTCTGTTGAATTTTCTTAATTTCCATCCATAACAACGTGAAACCATCGCAAATTAATTTGTTGTTCCTGTCATATCGATCTACTCAGACAGTATCGAAAGCAACATTAGCAATAACCTTCTCCGATGTTCCCCAGGATATGCTAGGGGGGAATTTAACCTCTTAAGAGATAGTTTTGTCGTTTCCAATTACTCTGTTACTTGTATGTAGACAAATCAATCTTGTGAAGTTCTTGCTGATAATGAGAATATCAAATGTGCAGAATAATCCAGTAAGGAAATAATGGAACATCCCCAAAGGGATATGTCCAACTACATATATTCACCTTAGTAAGAACAGTTACTAATAGTTTCAACTGGCAAAAGCAGAAGGCATTCACACAGATGTAAGCAGAATCATTTTCCAGTCTGATATCACTGAATACAATACAATTATTTTTGCAATCTTCTTTCAACAAAATGTAACAGTTTTATACTTACGTTGTCTCAGCTCTTCTGCAATATATCAAGGGACCGACATAGTCAAACATACATCGGGTGTACAATTTCAATACATACAGATATATACTCACCAGCATTGAAAACATACCGTTCTAAAAGTGTTTATATTTTCATCAAGATAGATTTCAGCATGACACCGTATTTGTCAAAAGGTTCAGAATGAAATCTACTTGCGGACGTGTATTTGAAGTACTGACCCATCTAATAATATACGAAGGGAGATTCAATGTAGCTTTTAGCAGGAATACAGGTAAAGTCTGGTCTTACTTTCTGTTGAGTTTTCTTAATTTCCATCCATAAGAACGTGTAACCATCGCAAATTAATTTGTTGTTCCTGTCAAATCCATGTCTTAAGACTGTATCGAAAGCAACAATAGCAATAACCTTCTCCGATGCTCCCCAGGATATCCTCGGGTGGAACATAACCTCTGGAGAGATAGTTTTGTCATTTCCAATTACTCTGTGACTTGTATATAGAAAAATTAATCATGTAAAGTTCTTGCTGATAATGAGAATATCAAATGTGCAGAATAATACAGTAAGGGGATACTGGAACATCCCCAAAGGGATATATCCAACTACATATTTTCACCTTAGTAAGAACAGTTACTAATAGTTTCAACTGACAGAAGGAGGTGGCATTCACACAGATGTAAGCAGTATCATTTTCCAGTCTGATATCACTGAATACAATGAAGTTATTTTGCAATCATCTTTTATCAAAATGTATCAGTTTTATACTTACGTTCTGTCAGCACCCCTGCAATATATCAAGAAATCGACATAGTCAAACATAAATCGGGTGTACAGTTTTAATACATACAGTTATATAGTCACCAGCAATGAAAACACACCATTCTAAAAGTGTCAATATTTTCATCAAGATAGATTTAAGCATGACACAGTACTTGTCAAAGAATTTAGGATGAAATCTACTTGCGGACGTGTATTTGAAGTACTGACCAATCTAATCACATACGAAGGGAGATTCAATGTAGCTTTTAGCAGGAATACAGGTAAAGTCTGGTCTTACTTTCTGTTGAGTTTTCTTAATTTTTATGCATAACAACGTGTAACCATCGCAAATTAATTTGCTGTTCCTGTCATATCGATCTACTAAGACATTATCGAAAGCAACACTTGCAATAACCTTCTCCGATGCTCCCCAGGATATGCTCGGGGGCAATTTAACCTCTAAAGAGATAGTTTTGTCGTTTCCAATTACTTCCTGACTTGTATGAAGACAAATCAGTCTTTTGAAGTTCTTCTTTGTGATTAGAATATTAAATGTGCAGAATAATGCAGTAAGAGAATAGTGGAACATCCCCAAAGGGATATGTCCAACTACATATGTTCACCTTAGTAAGAACAGTCACTAATAGTTTGAATTGGCAGAAGGAGGAGGCATTCACACAGATGTAAGCAGTATCATTTTCCAGTCTGATGTCACTGAATACAATACAATTATTTTGCAATCTTCCTTTAACAAAATCTAGCAGTTTTATACTTACGTTGTCTCAGCTCTTCTGCAATATATCAAGGAATCGACATAGTCAAACATACATTGGGTGTTCAGTATCATTTTCCAGTCTGATATCACTGAATACAATATATCAAGGAATCGACATAGTCAAACATACATTGGGTGTACAGTATCATTTTCCAGTCTGATATCACTGAATACAATACAATTATTTTGCAATCTTCCTTTAACAAAATCTAGCAGTTTTATACTTACGTTGTCTCAGCTCTTCTGCAATATATCAAGGAATCGACATAGTCAAACATACATTGGGTGTACAGTTTCAATACATACAGATATATAGTTACCAACAATGAAAACCCACAATTCTAAAAGTGTTTATATTTTCATCAAGATAGATTTCAGCATGACACAGTATTTGTCAAAGAGGTTCAGAATGAAATCTACTTGCGGACGTGTATTTGAAGTACTGACACATCTAATCATATACGAAGGGAGATTCAATGTAGCTTTTAGCAGGAATACAGGTAAAGTCTGGTCTTAATTGTTATTGAGTTTTCTTAATTTCCATCCATAAGAACGTGTAACCATCGCAAATTAATTTGTTGTTCCTGTCATATCCATCTACTAAGACTGTATCGAAAGCAACAATACCAATAACCTTCTCCGATGCTCCCCAGGATATGCTCGGATGGAACATAACCTCTGGAGAGATAGTTTTGTCATCTCCAATTTCTCCGTGGCTTGTATATAGAAAAATTAATCATGTAAAGTTCTTGCTGATCACGAGAATACCAAATGCACGGAATGACTGGCAGAAGGAGGTGGCATTCACACAGATGTAAGCAGTATCATTTTCCCGTCTGATATCACTGAATACAATACAGTTATTTTGCAATCTTCTTTTAACAAAATGTATCAGTTTTATACTTACGTTCTCTCAAACCCCGTGCAATATATCAAGGAATCAACATAGTCAAACATACATCGGGTGTACTTTTTTAATACATGCAGATATATACTCACCAGCAATGAAAACACACTGTTCTAAAAGTGTTAACATTTTCATCAAGATAGATTTCAGCATGACACAGTATTTGTCAAAGAGGTTCTGAATTGAATCTACTTGCGGACGTGTATTTGAAGTACTGACCCATCTAATCATATATGAAGGGAGATTCAATGTAGCTTTTAGCAGGAATACAGATAAAGTCTGGTCTTACTTTCTGTTGAGTTTTCTTAATTCCCATGCATAAGAACATGTAACCATCGCAAATTAATTTGTTGTTCCTGTCATATCGATCTACTAAGACTGTATCGAAAGCAACAATACCAATAACCTTTACCGATGCTCCCCAGGATATGCTCGGGGGGAATTTAACCTCTAAAGTGATAGTTTTGTCGTTTCCAATTACTTTCTGACTTGTATGTAGACAAATCAATCTTGTGAAATTCTTGTCTATAATGAGAATATCAAATGTGCAGAATAATCCAGTAAGGGAATAATGGAACATCCCCAAAGGGATATGTCCAACTTCATATTTTCACCTAGGTAAGAACAGTTACTAATAGTTTCAACTGGCAAAAGCAGAAGGCATTCACACAGATGTAAGCAGTATCATTTTCCAGTCTCATATCACTGAATACAATCCAATTATTTTGCAATCTTCTTTCAACAAAATGTAACAGTTTTATACTTACGTTGTCTCAGCTCTTCTGCAATATATCAAGGGACCGACATAGTCAAACATACATCGGGTGTACAGTTTCAATACATACAGATATATACTCACCAGCAATGAAAACACACCATTCTAAAAGTGTTTATATTTTCATCAAGATAGATTTCAGCATGACACAGTATTTGTCACAGAGGTTCAGAATGAAATCTACTTGCGTACGTGTATTTGAAGTACTGACCCATCTAATAATATACGAAGGGAGATTCAATGTAGCTTTTAGCAGGAATACAGGTAAAGTCTGGTCTTACTTTCTGTTGAGTTTTCTTAATTTCCATCCATAAGAACGTGTAACCATCGCAAATTAATTTGTTGTTCCTGTCAAATCCATGTACTAAGACTGTATCGAAAGCAACAATAGCAATAACCTTCTCCGATGCTCCCCAGGATATCCTCGGGTGGAACATAACCTCTGGAGAGATAGTTTTGTCATTTCCAATTACTCTGTGACTTGTATATAAATAATTAATCATGTAAAGTTCTTGCTGATAATGAGAATATCAAATGCGCGGAATAATCCAGTAAGGGAATAATGGAACATCCCCAGAGGGATATGTCCAACTACATATTTTCACCTTAGTAAGAACAGTTACTAATAGTTTCAACTGGCAGAAGGAGGTGGCTTTCACACAGATGTAAGCAGCATCATTTTCCCGTCTGATATCACTGAATACAAAACAGTTATTTTGCAATCTTCTTTTAACAAAATGTATCAGTTTTATACTTACGTTCTCTCAGACCCCCTGCAATATATCAAGGAATCAACATAGTCAAACATACATCGGGTGTACAATTTCAATACATACAGATATATACCCACCAGTATTGAAAACACACCATTCTAAAAGTGTTTATATTTTCATCAAGGTTGACTTCAGCATGACACGGTATTTGTCAAAGAGGTTCAGAATGAAATCTACTGTCGGACGAGTATCTGAAGTACTGTCCCATGTAATCATATACGAAGGGAGGTTTAATGTATCATCTGGTAATGGGTAATGGATAAACAAACTTACATACTCAAAAATACATCTGGTGTACAATTTCAATATAGATACATAGAAGTTCTAAACATACAAGTATATTACAAACAATATTTATTTTCCAAATAGTTAATATTCTCGTATAAAAGTGTGTATCCTTTTCTGATTTGTATATTTCTACTGAGCATGGGTGGTGAGCTTGTGGACGTGAATACCTCAAGTGGATATGCTTTTATCTAGCATGAGCATAACTGCCTTTCGAAATTGGTTGTTGCTCATGATTGAGATAATGACATTGTTCTTGCTTTTGTGAACCAATATAGGGATTCCACACGTGAGATATTGTTAAGGTTATGGGCCAAATGATGGACACGTAACAAACAAACAAACAAACAAACAAACCAATAAGAAACGAAGGGATGCATGGTTTAAGTACAGAACACTGTTAAGATCGAAATGTATTATTTGTCAAAGCGGTTCTGAATGACATCTATTTGTGGACGAGTATCTGTAATCATATATGAAGGGAAATTTAATGTATCATTTAGTATAAATGCAGGTAAACAGTGGTCTTACTTTCTGTTGAGTTCTCCTATCATATGAAGGGGGATTCGCTGTAGCTTTTGTTATAAAAGCAGGTACACCGTTGCCCTACTTTCCGTTGAATTTTTATAATGTCCATGCAAAAGAACGTGTAACCTTAGCTGTTGCTGCCATATCTATCTGTTAAGACAGTATCGAAGGCAACAGTGGCAATAACCTTCACCGATGCCGCCCAGGATATGCTCAGGGGAAATTTAACCTCTAATGTGACAGTTCTGTGATTTCCAATTACTCTATGAATTGTATGTCGCAAATCAATCCTGTAATGTTCTGGTTCATAATCAGATGATCAAATGTGCATACCAATAAAATAAGGGAATGATGGAACATTTCCAAGGAGATGTCTCGTACTACATAGTTTCACCTTAGTAAGAACACTTACTAATAGTACAGATAAAAGATCAGTTGGCATTCGTACAGATGTAAGCAGTATCATTTTCCAGTCGGATATCACTGAATACAATACAATTCTTCTACAATCTTCTTTTAACAAAATCTAACAGTGTATTATACTTACGCGGCCGCGGCATTTCTGTAATAGATAAACGAATTTACATAGTCAAACATACATCGGGTGTACAATTGCAACATCGATACGTAGAATTTCTAAACATACAAATGTATTACAAGCAATATTTATCTTCCAAATAGTTAATATTCTCGTATAAAAGTGTGTGTCCTTTTCTGGTTTGCATATTTCTACTGAGCATGGGTGGTGAGCATGTGGATGTGAATCTCAAGTGGATATGCTTTTATCTAGCATGTGCATAAATGCCTTTTGAAATTTGTTGTTGCTCATAATTGAAGGGTTGCAAAGCAAAACCGCCTATGTCATACTTAGGTCATTTTTGAATAATAGCACAAAATGATTGCTTAAGTTGGCAGCTACCCTTTGATCCAACTGTGGTCTTCATATGAATATTAGTTTTTGAAATATAACTCTTCAAAGTTTCTTGAAGTATGCTAAAATGGCCTTAGTCAGACTTAGGCTGTTTTGGCAGGAACTTATTTGACTTTGGTCTGTTTGCTTGGTAATGATTACACAACTCTTCAGAAGGAGGTATGAAAGTGACTTTGTCCACATGTTTTTGGATGCAGTGCAGCCTTGAAGAATGTCCGACTTCTCCATATTCTGGAGAATTTGAGGTGAGTTGTTGTATGTAGACGACAAAGAGCAATCCCGTTTCAACAAAACCGAACCACTTTTGATGTAAGATTAGCTTCCAAATGAGAAAATTGGTTTAAACAGATCTTTGTGACTTAGGTTTTTCTGCATGTAATTTCTTTTTCATCATTATTTTCAATTTTATATGGCTACACCTTGATATTAGAGAATCCTAACTGGGAAATATTTCAATGGGTAATACTTCAACTTTAGCTGTTAAATATGATATTGTATTTACTGAAGTTAAACAATGAAAACGGATTTTAGTGACTGAGGTCATTTCGACAAGTTACCTTTATTTATCAATGTTAAGATTTTACACTGTAGGTTGGATAGAAAACAATAAAAGAACCATCAAAGCTTTATTTCTCTAAAAAAACTCTTATATTGGAAAACTACGTGACAACATTTCTTTTATTATTTCAGTTCCCAAATGAATAGACTGCCTTCAGAAGTTTTGGTTGAGATTTTCCAGTACCTCTCCCCTTTTGAGATTGTTAGGGACGTTGCCTCTGTCTGCAAATATTGGAAACTGATAGCTCATAGCAAATCCCTATGGTCAAGACAAACCTGGTTGGATCTGCAGTTGTGTGATTGTCGCAAAAAGTTGAACCATCACATTGACCTAACTGAATACCTACCCCTTTGTCTGAAAGTTGAAATACTTCTTTTATGCACTGTACATCTAACATCATTGCACAGTGTCAGTTTACTGAGCAATTTGAGGAAGTTAACTATCTCTGGATGGATCGGATATGATATCAATGATGTATCTTACAGTCTTCAGTTATGTTCAGGAGTAACCAACTTGGTAACCCATGGATTGCAAGATCTCAAAGAAGAGGATCAACTCAAGATTGTGAAGTCCATGCCAAAGCTACGGTGTTTGGAAATATGCAATTCTTTACCAGTTTCTCCATCAACAGCACGTCAAATGTTGGTTCACAGTCCATATTTGGCTTTTCTTGTTGTCAACCCAAATGGTGACATCAATCAATGGTCACAATTGGTTAACGATTATGTTGGAGAAGTTTGCTTTGGACATTGTATCCTACAGTCCTTATCAGGTGACTGGTTTACTCCATATCTTACCCAACACGATCTACTCTGGAAACTGAGGAAGGCACAAAATAGAAGTAAAAATGGAAAAACTTTCTACTAATGATGTTGTTCGCATGATTTTTTATGATGACAGCGAAAGTGATCCGGATAGTTTCTCAGATGTTTCTGACGGCAAAGATCCTGAATATGTGCCGGATACTCAGGACTCATCAGAAGAAGATGAACACCCTAATTGTGAAGAATGTGCAGATAAGGCTCTGTTGGTGGTCGACAGTGATGTTGTTGCTGCCCAAGTTGATGTATCTTCACTTGATGGTTTTGCTGTTACAACAGTGGTTGAAGATTCACAACCATTAGATGGTATTGCTGTCACAACAGTGGTTGAAAATTCACAACCTTCAGATTCGTTTAAAGTGCTGAATGCTGATAACAAACATGAAAACGAAACATTTCTGAAGAAACGAAAAACTTCTAATCCAGAGGAATGGAAACGAAATAAAAGAAAGAAAAACAGAGAATGCGGTATGGAATACAGAGGAAAGGTTGTGAAAGGAAAACAGTTAATCCCTGTGAAATGTCGAAAAAAATGTTTTGAAAAAATGAAAGATGATGCTCAAAAGATTTTTGAAACTTTTTATGCCATTGGCAACAAAAGGGATCAAGACCATTACCTTTTTGGATTGATAGATCAGGAATCTTCAAAGAAGCAACATAGAGGTAGAAGTACTTCACAAGAGAAGCAAACCAGAAAGCGAACTAACCCTTTCAAATACCATGTAAAACTGGCAAATGGTGAGAGATTTGAGATTTGCTCTGGCTGTTTTCTTCAAGTCCATTCAATAGATCGATCTCGAATACGACACTTAATGGATACAGAGAATCCACTGTCACCTAATCCAGATAAGCGTGGACAACACAACCCCAAAAACAAAACAGCGGAAGAAGTTAACAGAACCATTCGTAACCACATTGCCAGCTTTGCTCCTCTTAAATCTCATTACTCAACAAAGGACAATCCTAACAAAAGATATCTGCCAACCAACTTGAACATTAGGAGAATGTGGAGACTGTACGTCAAAGAAAATGAACCAGAAGAATTTAAGCGTATGCAAAATGGCGAGCAGTACAAGGGACAAGTTAAAGAAAGACAATACAGGAAAATCTTTAATCAGTACTCTCTTTCATTTGGATACCCAAGAACTGATACCTGTGGGACCTGTGACTTGATAGAAGCAAAACTGAAAGGGGAAGAAAATGAACAAGAAAAATCAAAACTGGAGGAGGATAAAGCTGCCCATTTAACACTGGCTGACCAGTCGTACAGCGAAATGAAAACTGATAGTCTAAAGGCTAAACTCTCATGGGAAACTCTTCAAAGAGTGCCAAACAATGATACCGAACTTTGTTCAAAATCCGCGGTAGATGTGTATTCATTTGACTACCAACAAAACATAATGATTCCCAACTTGAGTCATACAGAAATGTACTATAGTAGACAACTGAACATGTTCAACTTTGGCATCCATGACCATGTGAATGGCGATGGTATCATGTGCATTTATCCTGAAACAGTTGCAAAAAAAGGTGGATCAGAAGTAGCATCGTGCTTGAGAAGGGTCCTAAATGGTCGAAGAACTGGTGCCAAACATATCATATTCTTCTCTGATGGCTGTGGAGGACAGAATCGCAACCATGATGTTGTGTGTTTTTTTCAGGGCTTGATTCACAATGACTTCTTTGAAAGTGTTGACCATAAGATCCTCTTGAGAGGACACACTCGCCTTGCAAACGATCGAGATTTTGTTTGATCCAACAACGAGCTAAATCTGAAAGCATCATCATTCCAAGTGACTTGGCCAACGTTTTCGAATCAGCCAGACAATTCCCTCGGCCATTTGTCACAACCGAAATGAACCAAAATGATTTTATGGATTTTCGCAAGCTCAACCAAACAAGTATCTGAACAACATTCATGGATCAGAATGGCGAGAAGGTGGCCTTTTCGAAAATAAGATGGTTCAGCTACGGATCCAGTGAGGAGATGGATTGGGTCACAGGAGAAGCGAAACGAGTCCCTCACACAACCCAAGTGTGGTGTAGGTATACACATGACTCCAGTGAAACATGGAAAAAAGATTAGTCTGCTCAGAAGAAACGCATATGCACAGGATCTCACAAAGAAGTACACTGAACTGATCAAAATCAAGAAACCAAAATGGAAGGACATTCAGAAGCAACTGCAATACATTTCTGATGCAGCAAAGCGAGAGTTCTACGAGTCTCTGCCTCACGAGGGAGATGACGACATGGCAGATGAGAATGATGCAGAACAGTATTGTGACGACAGTGACTAGTTGTTCACGTGATTCAAAACAAAACAAGATGAAGTTAGTTTGTGTAGTGAAGCTGATATTCAACAGGACATCTTATCTGAAATTGCCTTTGATGATACTGTCTTCACACATTTCTGAAGGAATTTACTTGATGTTATGTTAAGGATTATAGTAGGAATTGGACATGTACCACAAATATTTCAAACTTTTGCTGTGTTTTGATATTCTTTTCCAAATGTTCAGCTGTTAAAGAGTTAATGTTCATGTTCAGCTGTTCATACTTGATATTTCTGCTTTCAAAGAAAGAAAACTGTTACAGTTATGTTAAGTGTTGAATTAATTTCTCGCGTTGACCTTCAAAAGTGTGCAAAGTCTTAAATTCAGTAATGAAAATCTTTACTGACGTTCCTGGTATACCAGTAAACAAGTTATGTTCTTGAATTTTCACTTCAAACAACGTTGTAATGTTAGGAAGCTACCATGTGTTTGCAGATTGCAAGAACTTCTGGCTAATGTTTTGTATTTGAATGTTTTAAATTACACCTTTCCATTTCTAATAAATTTGTTGTGAATTTATGAATAGTAATTGAATGCATAAAATTGTTAGTTTGGACTGTTTTTCAAATAGATATGGAACTTGAACTTCAAAAAACATTTCAGGGAATAAAACAATATCCATTTGGGGTTAATAAAAAAAACCATTTAAGGTAAATACACATTTGTTAATAAAGGTTTCAGTTTACTTTAAATGGAAGTGTTATTTACTTCATATGACAGTTTTACCTAGATCAAATGGACATAAATTTTATCTTCTTTCCGTCCAATGTTTTATTTGAATTTCATGTTGCAATATTATTTAAATAAATGGGAACAAAACTTTTCTTAAGAGTTTTGTTTTTTGTGTGAGTTGAGCAGTACGATTCAACCACAATAAGTCAGTAAAAGTATTAAAACCTGTCAGTGGTAATGAATGTTACAATCACTAGATGCATTTTAAGTCACCTTTTGACAAAGACAGGGGGGCACTTTTGAAGTATTAAAGATCAAACGTAACCTTGGCTTTTTTGGCATGAAACTTTGCTGACTAAGGTCATTTTGCTTTGAAATTTTGATGTGACTAAGGTGATTTTGCTTAGTACTGCACATATGAAATAATCATTTTCTTCATTTTCTTTTACATTTTGGGGAGAATCGGATGGTCAGGTAACTAATTGCCTTTGCTTCAAGCATGGCTAAGGTTTAATAAGGAATATTGTAAAAAAAATGCAACAGATTTAAAAACTCGATTTTTTCGTTCTCCTGAAAAGTTTGAAATTGTGACTAAGGTTGTTTTGCTTTGCAACCCTTCAATTGAGATAATGACATTGTTCTTTCTTTTGTCAACCAATATAGGCATTCCACACGTGAGATATTGTTAAGGTTATGGGTCAAATGATCGACCCATAACAAACAAACAAACAAACCAAGAGAAAAACAAGGGGTGCATGGTTTAACTATAGAACTCTGTTAAGATCGAAAAGTATTATTTGTCAAAGCGGTTCTGAATGACAACTACGTGCGGACGAGCATCTGAAGTACTGACCCATCTAATCATATACGATGGAAGATTTCATGTATCTTTTTGTATAAATGCAGGTAAAATGTGGTCTTACTTTCTGTTGAGTTTTCAAATCACATATGAAGGGTGATTCAATGTAGCTTTTGGTAAAAGTACAGGTCAACTGTGGTCTTACTTTCTATTGAGTTCTCCTGTCATATGTAGGGAGACTTGCTGTAGCTTTCGGTATAAATGCAGATGAACTGTGGTCATACGTTCTGTTGAAGTTTCACAACTCCATGCATAAGAAGGTGTAACCTTAGCTAATTAATTTGCTGTTACTGCCATATCTATTTGCTAAGACAGTATCGAGAGCAAAAATGACAATAACCTTCACCCATGCTCCCCAGCATATGCTGAGGGTGAATTTAACCTCTAAAGAGACAGTTTTGTGATTTCTTATTGTCCTGTGTCTTGTATGTAGAAAAATCAATCCTGTAAAGTTGTGGTTTATAATCAGACGATTAAATGTGCAGAACAATGGAATAAGGGAATAATGGAACATCTCCAAAGAGACATGTCCAACTACGTTTTTTCACTTTAGTAAGAACAGCTACTAATAGTTTTAATTGACAGAAGAAGAATCAGTTGACATTTACAGAGATGTAAGCAGTATCATTTTCAAGATGATCAGGTGTTGAGATGAATGGACTAAGTGAATAATGTAGCATCTCCAATGAGATATGTGCACCTATATAATTTCACCTTTGTAAGAACTAATAGTTCAAGTAACAGAAGATGATCAATTGACATTCAAACGTCTGATAACACTGGATACGCAGTGGGTGATAATGAGGTAGTTTCAGCTCTTCGTCTGCAATAGATACAATACTCTACATAGTCTAACATACACCAGGCGTGCAGTTTTGACTACAGATATATTTCAAGTCTTACATATCTACTACAAACAATGTTTGTGGTTGAAATAATTCATATTTACGCACAAAAGTGTGTATCCTTTTCTGGTTTGATACATGCATACTTACAAAAGATGTGTGCATTCTAATACTGAGCATAAGTGGTGAATCTGGGGATGGCAATACCTCATGTGGATATAATTTAATTTGGGATGTACAAAAATGCTTTTCTAAAATGGCTGTTGCTCATGATTGACAAAATAAGATTGTTCTTGCTATTGTAAACCAATGCCGTATTCCACATCCACATATCTGTTAAGGCTATGGGACAAATTATGGACACATAACCGAACAACCGACAAATACATAAATAACAAAACAACGTCACTTGTCAAGGGGTACATGGACTAACTATACAGCTATCAGATCGAAATGAATCATTTGCCAAAGAGGCTCTGAATGAAGTCTTTTTGCAGACCAGTGTACAAGTACTAACCACAGTAAATTCAATGCAGCTACTGGTATACACGTAAAGGTAAATGTGGCCTTACAGTCTGGTGAACTTTCTTAATGTTCATGTATATGAACGTGAAACTAATTATTCTGAAACCTAAGGTAATATCTATCTTTCAAGAGGCTACCAAAACCATTAATGTGAATAATTCTCACTGGTGTTCCTCATGACATGTACAATGTTTGTAATAATTGTGCGGGATGTTGTTTATTTTACTTTCCTCATTGTCATATACACAGCAGTGACAAGTAGCCTGTTTGAACATGATCTTGGAGTCCGAGGTAACACATTTGGTCAGAAAGCATGAAGAAGAAATACAATGATCAGGTGCAGCGAAACGAGAAAACGCATCAGAATTGCAAGTTTACATCCAAAGCGACTGTGCCGAATTCTGTGATGTGAGCACACCAGGGGTAAGGTCATTGCTGTAATATCCGTTGCAGCAGGTTGACGTCCCTCCAAGACGTGTTGCAATTTAGGCTACACCATCTCAGATTTGTGACTGCAACCCACGTTGACAAATTTTGTTCAGGGATAGAGTGTCAAGTACAGAGCATCGTTATTTTATTTATCTCAGTTAAACGCCTATACACTGGAGCAATACTGGCGCAGTTTCATCAAATTCAACGTGTTACGGTGAGTCCGTTGTGTTAGGTGGTGACACTCGTTATTGACTTTTCTGTATTGGGTTCCTGGATGATAACGTATGGTGCATATATATGTTCATAATAATTCATAATAATGCACAAACTACTTTCATTGATGGGATCATTTTAACATGTGTCCAACCACAGTCGGTAGTGAAAAAACAGTTCATGTCCTGAAACATAGACACATGAACTTACGCTCTTATAAGTATGTACAGTCTAGTTTTTGTGTGCGTTAGTTCGAAAATGCGCACACAATACATCTTTGGGTAATATTGTTGAGGTAATTACACAATATATTACAAATACATAACTAAGTATCATTCCCATGTTGCTAAATAATTCTTGGCATATATTATCGAGTGAACTTTATGCGATTTTCTCGAACGTCAGACCGGTCAAAACAAATATACAGCCAAGGGAGGCAACTCTGGAGAGCTATCTCAAAAGGCGTGCCGCTAAGATACTACTGCCATTGAACATATATGATGTGAAATGTGGCCCACGACCCACACTCAAAACTTTAAACATTGTAACCCAATAATAACTATCACTTAATCAATAAAATTACAAATCACAACAAACACACTTTCGTAACACTTTTGATGATGATAAATCCGTTGACGTGTTTATGCACAGCAAAACATTTAAATATGCTTTTAAATATTTAAAAGGTAAATGTCCAATGTACAAAATCAACCAACTCACCACTAATTTGTATAGCAAGTTTTAAAATGAAATATACACTTGGAAACAATATCACAACGCATATGGTTTATAACACCCTTTTAGTGATTTGTATTCATTTAATTATCATATTTGTCTGTATGATACTTTTCATATTTCAGGCGCAAAATATATTGATGTCAGATGTGCAGTGATATGATCAAGGACCAGCATCACTTGCACGCGGTAACGCTTTTATTGCAATAGTTGCAACGTTATCAAGCAAAACCGAAAGGTTGCATCTATTGCAATGACTAAGTTGTCACACCATAAAAGTTGTCCCTCGTCACGCTAAAAGTTTATCTTTCCTAAATTAATTAATAAAAGTGAAGGTATAGTCTGCTTGGATCAAAATGATACAAATGAATCACAATCTAGCTCCAAATCGGTTCGTGAAGAAACATTGAACGTAATGAAAACAGTAGACCATGATTCATAACGTTTGTCTCCAAAATATTTTTTTTTAACAAAACCTTACTGAACAAACTATCATCATTTAGATTTGATTTTCTGTGGGACGTTTCACGAGGGTAAAGTAACAGCTGAAGAACAGTCTCAAGGGCGGGAATCACGCTCAGCATTTAGAGGTTGTATCAAACTTGTCCGTACTTTCAGATTGTACACGTACGATGACTGGTTGAGTGATTAACTAGTACTGATTCTCTATTTCATTTTAAACTTTCAGAACACAGTTTTGCCAGATTGCTGACGTTATTTTACTCTTGGCTTTGTATACTTCATTTGAACGTCCGAAAGATCGAACGTGGTATTGTTGCGAACCACATCACATGTTATAATACCCCAGATAAGTTCTATTGGATTGAGATCGTAACGGTAAGGCGGTAAACATAAAGTTTCATGGCCATGAGCTTTGATATATTGATCTACCATATACATAGGTGTTGTTTTATTGTGCTTTATTATGTCATACACAACAAATTGAGTTGCTTTCGATGGAAACGGAATAACTTGTGTTTTTTTTTTTTAGCCATGCCACCATATCACTTTTCTTGCTGTTAGATGTTGGAGTTTTGCAACTAGATCATGCACGCTATGGTGCGTTGCCCATAACAATTACACTTTTGTGAGATAGTGCTGGTACCAGCAGTTTTTTCGCCCATTTGAAGAAACCTTACCCATTCATTTTATTGAGGAAATCTCTGTTGTCATTGGATTTCACCTTGACACGAGTGAACAATCAGGCAGAAACCCCACACGTTTACAACCTGCGTGTAATACAATCAGTCGTTCACCCTTGCACAATTGCAGTTTTCTGTAACATTGTTCTGCAAAGGAGCTATCTACCCACTTCGTGCTTGCAGTGTGGCTGGTGTTCACACATGTTTCATCCAAAAAACACTGGTTCGAATTATTCTTGATGTTTTCGTCGAATAGTGTGTAAGTATGCGTTGTGTAATTGCACGATGTCAGTTCTATAACGTAGCACCCGCCTCTTTTCCCACTTACCTTTGTATAACGAAATCCAAACCCATATTGGGATATAGTCAACGAATGTTCTGTCTCCATGTGTTTTGGCAAAATGCGTAAGAATATTGTAAACCAATAGTGAGTGCTTTCCGCAATCTGATTGGTTAATTACCCTTGTCGAATATTGTTCGACATACCTGAAAATGATGGCCTAATAACCGCACATTAATACGTTGGCACTAATACCGTACTATTTTCGCTGCATGAATTTGCATAATTGAGGAACATTACCACCTCAAATTCTTTCTCTGGGATTTTGATACAATCTTTGAAGACGACAAATTCTTGGAAGAATTATTCAAAGATGATGGTGTATACAATCACATGGCACATAATCATATGTGATCAGATAACAGTAAAGTGATTGAAGAGCCATAAAATAATATCCTTCAATGATGTTTATTCACAAATGAACTGCTCCGCAAATTTCAAGCATTCGAGTATTTAATTTGGTACAATATTCCAAGTTTAAAGATTATTATTCAGCCAAAGAATAAGTTAATGATACTTGTTTCTAGATAATGATCTTCCAAAATACACCAATGCCAGCACTCCGGACGTTTCCACTTCGAAATTCCAGCGCTAACGCTGACCCGGCTCCATCTTGTACACCGAGCGTCCCTCCACAGTCCCGCTTTGCTAAGGTTGATGAGAATGGCCTGAGGGAAATAATTGATGGGTCATTATCGAAAGCAACTGAGAGAAATACAATTTTCTTCAGAGGTGTGCAACGTTTAACATTTTGTAAACAAACCAAAAGGAAGTTACATGTTAGTTACCTCCCTTTCGCTAGACTGTCACAAGGCTTCTAAACAGAATTATCAAGGCATAAAAACAAATATAGTTATTATTTCTCAAAAACAGCTTTCAACAAGATTTACATCTGATCTAACACTGAATGATAATATTATGATATACTAAAATAGCAAAAAATAAATACTAATCGGTAATAATGAAAAGGTACTAATGCAGTCTAGAAAAATCCCACTGACACAAGCCCAAGCATATCAAAACAATTAAAAATGTTGAAATCTTACCTTTTGTGTCCGGTTTCATCCTTCATGTTGTACAAATCCCACATGAATCCCAATAATGAATCGTTCTTTCAACATCCGAAATCTGTCGTCGATATCTGCGATTCTGTTGGGTACACCTCACTTCAGTCACGATGCGTTGGCAAAAATTCACTGTCACAAATGATGAAAAACATCTCCAAGAATGCCAAGTTGCCACACACATACACAAATCACTGCCTTCGCGCAACAGCCGTCATTCTGCTATCCCATGCCGGAATCGAGTTGAAAGTTTAAAATCATACTGCACCGAATCCAGCAGTGTACAGAAGAGGTCGTACTCGGCCATTTTGCAGGGGTCTGATCGCCAACGCGTCGATTCTCGTGCCGTTGCCACTGTTTCATCATCTTGGCCCTTTTCACACTTGCAAAGTTCTTCAATTGTATCCGTGATGGGAATGTTTCAGGGCATACACAATTCTACCATAAATGTCAGCTTCGTTAATCGACAGTAGGCCTAACTTTACACGATCAAATCCTTGTGGTCATTCTTGATTGGACCAGTCTACGTAAGATTACATGAGGTGGAGAAGGTAGCATAAAATGGAATTCTTTCATTGTCATTGCAATTCCAGTGGTATTGCAGTAATTGAGATTGTAATGTTACTCATCAAGTTTAATTTTAAAATGACTGAATACATTTTGTTTTGTGTATTATATTGACAGTTATTCATTTCGAACATGACGTAACCTATCTCCCCCATTAGATAATAGCGTAACCCTTCTTTTGTCGTTTCTCGTATCTGGGGCGACAGCGAACTTGACCACGAGAGGCTAACCGCATTGCGACACACGATCGCGCTACATTCAAAGAACTCCTTGGAAAAAGGCTTCTCACTACAAATTGGTTTACAATATCGATAAATAGTTTGGTTTGTTCAATTTCCGGGATTCATTGGAATTCAACATAGGCAAATTTTAGCGTTTAAAACCTCCGGCTAACGCCGTCGGTTTTAAACTAAATTTGCCTATGTTGAATTCCAAATGAATCCCGGAAATTGAACAAACCAAACTATTTATCTGCTAGTTTTAATTGATTATGAATCTTAACTATTTTTTTAGTCACGATGTGGTTGATATACTGCCGCTGTGACTATAAACTTTAACTCTCTTGCTTAGTATCAGACATATATGGTTGCGAGATACATGTAGAGGATAGGTAACTGTTTCACACTACAAACGTTTTGCAGAAGGATTATAAAAGACGAGATGATAGCATTTTGGCGGCATTTACGACTGTATTTATATCTCATCAGCGTGCCCATTGTGACTGGAAACACCATACTCCTGCTACCAGCTCCAGATATAAATTCACTGACATATATTTTATTGAATTCAGATTAGATCCATTTTGTACAATTACATGTCCTCTTATGACTGTAGACATTGAAAAATTAATCATTGATCTTTGTAGTTATATTTGTCCTCAGTTTCACAATGTAGTTCTGTACGATTTGTTGGATTATCTAAAATGAAAGAGGGAAGCTTGTAAGCACTTGAGTCTGAACCAACCAACCAAGGGATCAGTACAAGAAGCAATGGTCCATCTTCCCACTGTGGTACGATACCCTGCTGACAATAAAGATACCTAGCCTCACCCTCCGACTCAATATAAAAAGTCAGCAAGAAAGTGTAACAGGCATGTTGGAGACACCACCCCGCAACCCCCCAGGGCCTTTTGGTTTACATGGTTAGAGAAATGACACATCTTTTTCTGATATTGTAACACAGCAAAAACATAATACCTTACAAAGAAATACAATCATGAAACATACACCATCACTCCACGTTCATATTGTATTAAGATACTAACCCTAGAAATAATCTAAGAGAAAACGATGATGTGGCATAATAAATTCAAGGTTTCCCTACACTATTGCACGCCTTTACTTCCCTACGCTATTGCAAACCGTTACTATGAAAATAAGATGCACAATCCCAGTGGCTAAATTGAACTATCCCGTAGATACTGAACACACACCGATAACACCATACTACACAACCAAACGTCTAGATTGGGTAAGACTGCAATAGTACAGGGAATCCTGGTTTTGGACCAGGTCCCTATAAGTCATATGTTTCTGATCTATTGCCCTTGTGGGAGTAATAATATGGTTGGAATGATGGTGGGCCATCATTCGAAGTTTCTCTCTATCGCCAGGTGTACAGCTCGAACGAGTGGATTGATAAGTGGCTCTCAGTTGCTAACCACAACCAGCAGGGTTCATAGTGTGATGGTAAGAGAGTTGGGTTCACAATACTTAGGTCCAACGCTTGAATCTTAGTGACAGCCAAAACTTTTGCGACCTAGATACCCTAGACACGTGAGGTTATGTAGGTCAAACGTTCAAACTGGAACACTTGACCGACCGAGATACCCTACTCACACTGCAGAGGCACCGCGGCTCTGATAGCTGGATGTTAAATTAAAGTCGGTGATCGATAAGTGACTCACTACAATGTCGCAAGGCACAATTTGTCTTTGATGTTGACATTGTATGTTTTCATGGACCATATTGGATCAGTAGCACGTTTTCTGCTATATCCGTCATATTCACCAGGCTGGTACAAGTACCTAACACTGTCAGGTAATGTTTTCTCTGTTATAGTGCGACGTGCTGCCGACGATTCAGTGGTGACAGATTTCATTTTGATGGCTTTGACGGGTCTCTTTGCAACGAGTCTGGTGACTTCGTTGTTGATGGCCGCCACCACTCACGGCAAACGTACAACACATTCCGTAGATCTATTTCCGGGATTGATTAAATCATGTGAGTACTGGCGTGAGAATAGGCGTGCTATTAATAAGGTGCTACTAAATCTCTCGACAATGGCTTGGATGGAGTTGGCCCCCTCTATACCGCGGCTCACCTGAACTTTGTGCTCAGCCAGCAGCTGCGGCATGGCTCCCATAAACTCGCATCCGGAATCAATTTGCAAGAGGGCAGGCCAAGTTAAGCGACTACGTTTGTATATGCGTTCTAATGTGCTGGCGACTTCGATAGAATCTTTTGTTGTTAACGGGTTGGCTTCTTTGTAGCGACTGTCACATCCACAATTGTCAGGGCATACTTATAGGTTTTATGTCTCACTCTGTCGTGAGGTAGAAACAAGATTCAGTGACTTGAACAAGAACACTTGATTCAGTGTTGCAATCTTGAATAGTCTCCTTGGGATGTACAAGCGCCGACAGGTAAACTTGCCCGAGAAGTTTCTGTTTTTGTTGACTTGGCTGTGCAGCTGATGGTCTTTGGCATAATTGTTCGTATTGTACATGTTTTTCTGATATGTTCTGTTGCTCGTCCTCGGTGTCGATTTCCATCAGTAGGGAATGCGTGTCCGTGTACAACACCTCACACTGATCGCCGTACTGCGTTTTGAGTTTGATATAATAATAGTCATACATCAAGTGTTTGGATAAGTCCAGGATGCTCGTCCCCACATAAAAAGGTCGGTTGAATTTGATGTGACTCTTGTTCATGTGCAATGCTACCAAGTTGTCACTGATTATGCTGGGCTGGCTGCTAGTTTCCTAAGTCTTTCCTCCTTGTTTGATCTGATTAATTTGACATTAACACGTTTTCTCAAATTCTCTATGGTTTTACCAAACAGGGGGTTGTTCACGAGCTTATACAGAGTCTTTTCAAAATCGCTTGTGGCCAGCTTCCGTAAATCCGTGTTCATCCTTATGTAAGGCTCCATCGAAGAACATTGATCGAACTTGAGTACCCTGTGAATTTTCTTAAGTTTCATTACTAACGACAAGTACAGCTGCAGATATCTATAGTAAACAATGTATTTTTTCTGATTCATTAAGTTTGGTACGAGTTTTTCAACATTGGTCGTTAACTTATTACTTCCCAACAAGTTTCATTGATATTTGGACATCAAATCTGGGTTCACTGTTAATTGTTCTGGTGCGATTCATGTAATTCCTCGTGATATTCCAGGTCATCTTCGAGTAAGCAACTTTTGTTTGAGTCCGGCGCAATACTATTGACGTCAATATCGGAGGAGGAGATCCATTTGAAACCCCAGGTGGGTAAAGGTTGACTCATAGCCGAGACTCATGTGCTTCGATGTTTTTCTGAATATCTCAAATACATCGGCTAGTAGCAGTACATCAGTTTTCAAGTACAGATCGTGATAGTCGCCTAAAGTCTTACAACCTATTTTATCCCACATGTTGAGGGCGTGCTCGTAATCGTCCTCAGTTATTTTCGATTCAGTTAAGTTGCTGTAAAAGCAGTCGATGTGAGGTAATTTCGTTTTGGTGAATCTAGTCCAATCGTTCATGTATTCGTAGGGGTAGACACCCTTCCTCAGTAACAAAGACTGACTTGCCGCATAGGTGTATCGATTGGTTATAGCGAAGACACCCGAGTCATTAGCATTCACTAAACTTTTGAGTGATGAGAGCAGAAATTGAACACTGTCTATAAATTTCACCGTCTAATGAAAAGGAGATGTATTTTTCCATATTGTTGGGGATGCACGTTAAGTAACAATCAGTCTTCAAGATGTCATGCATCATTAAGTGAGAATCATAGCCGCGAAAATTGTAAAATACAACAGGTATTTTTATCATTTGGGGATTTATTTTAGGCTTTTGGTAAGACTTCAGTAGTATAGAGAATGATGGTTACACGCTTAGTGACTAGCACCTCTGTATTTACCGGTAACTTGGCAATCATCTCTTATGGAAACACCATTCAGTGGTTTATCCCAGACACATGACAATTCTTAATCTGAGCATACCACAGTAGCGTTCATTTTCCCATCGCAACGAACAACCACGTTATCGAACCTGCAAGCTTCGTGTTCTTGCGTTTTGTACCTGAAACTTTGTCCGGTCATTGCAGGAGGCGTGTCGTGTTTGACCTGTTTATGAGGGCTTCGAAGTTGACATAGATGATGTAGGGTACGGGCATTTGATTTTTATGATCGATAAATTCGAGAATGTTGTCTTCATCGGGCATGTCGATTTGGACGGCCGTCTGTCCCACACCTTGGCAATCTTCGAGGTGAGATTCGAGCAGGTCGGTGTATTAAAAGCTGTGCAGCCATCGTTTGCAAAAGTGTTTCTTTCTGCCATGTTTCCACTGGTCGTACAACAGTATGCTCAGATTTTGATTGCCACGTAGTGATGGTTCTTCGTTAGGAATACATTGCGTCTTGGAATATGTTCCGGTGCGTTGCTGATCCTCTGCACGACCGTTTTGTTCCCTTCGTTTCCGAACAAGTTGATGGCTATGTGATCATTTTGTTTTTTCAATTTTGATGATCTGAGAGATGGGCATGGGGATTGTCTATGCCGTCCCTTTTAAGTCCGTCATCTTTGGGATATCTGGAAGGTCTGTCCGAATGTGCTTTGACTTGGAATAAGAGAGCTCTCAACGACCACCTCAAGCAATCGTCGTCTATATTGTTTACGTTTATCGTAGCTCATTTTTTCTTGTAGTAGGGAGTCTACGATCTGCCTTTGAACGGCATGTTATTTTGCTACATCCAGATAAACCATGTCGACTTACTCACTGCCCACCTGGAACTCATGTGTGTGTAGCGTTCCAATGATTCCTGTATTTTTTGCAGTGACGTGTCGATGGACGAATCTATGGACTTGGGTTGAGTCACGAGTTCTTGTCTGCCTCTGAAGTTAAGGCTCGACGTACTCGTTGCTGCTGTCGTCCGTGTGCTCTTCATCAAGAGACATGTTCACTTTGAGTTGAAATTTGAGGTTTCTGCCAGCCACTCAGATACGTTCCTATTGTCACGAATTGTATTTCAACGACTTTGTGTTCTTCCAGCAATGCGATTAGTTCAGCTTTGCGAAGCTTGGAGTATCCGCGCAAGCCGAGTTGTCGCGTATGGTGTTTCAGTTTCACTGTGGGCGGTTTGACATATTTAAGGTTGAGTTGAGTTGGGCTTTACGTCACATCGGCATTATTCCAGCCATATAGTGACGAGATCAAGTCTGCATTAATAAACATTGTAAAGAGTCACAATGAGTTTTATTTCAAAACATATATTCATTACATTGTCATTTAAAAACAGAAAACGTCATAGAACTAGATTTAATGGCAGGCAATTTGTTAGTGACGTTACACAGTTACAATTTAGGATACAGACCAACTTCCCTCAGGTAGTTCACTATCAGATGGGCGCTCACGCGGGAGAACAGATCTTTCAGATTTGTTGCATCATAGTGTGAGTCCCTAGCAGACAATAAGTCCACCCAGTCAAGCAGAATATGCTTGTTTGTGAAAACCTCATCGCAAGAGACGCACATGGGTGGTCCATCCCAATCCGTTTTCAGCAGATAGTCATATGTAAACCGACTGTGACCAATACAACATCATCGTAAAATTACCTCATCACGTCTTGACTGATAACCCAAGTAGGTATAACCAATTGTTGGCTTCAGTTCATACAGTTTATTTCTTCCTACTTGAGTGTCCCACCTCTTTTGCATAAGGTCCCGAGTATAGCTTTTGATAGTGGGTTTGAAGTCACTGTACGGGATCAGTAGTGGAGATAAGGGCTTGTCAAGAGCTGTTTTAGCTGCAGCATCGGCTTTTGTGTTACCTGCTATGCCGACATGACCCGGCAACCAGCAGAGTACGGTGTCATATTGGCCAGTAGAGAGGTCGTTGTAAAGTTCTGAAATGTCCAGAATGATTGGGTGATTTGAAGTTACGTTTTGAAGTGCTTGAAGGCAAGATAATGAATCTGCGAATACGATGAAGTTTTTGAATGATTCTGCTGTTTAATCTAGGTCAAAGCTGAGAAGATCCAATGAATGTAGCACTGGCAACTTTGTGCTCGTCCTTGGATCCGTCTGTGAAAATGGATCTGTGGGTATCATACTTGGAACGAACTGGTTGTATTCCTGCTGGAACAACAACGGATTTGTTTCAGACATTTTGAGTTTAGTGAGGGTGAGGTCGACCTGTGTTTTCACCATCTACCAGGGTGTCGAAGACAGAAGCTGGTAAGGTGCTATGACATTGAGATTAATTTTAGCTGCAGATATGTGTGTTTGAATTCTAATTCCAAGTGGTGGAACCAGGCTTGGTAGCTTAGGAAACAGGTTTTCATAGAGAGAGTTTAAAACACAATTGCATGCTGGATTGGACTGATTTGAACGTAATTTAGTGATATACTGCAGTGAAAGTTTAATGCGACGTTGTTCAAAGGAAGGTTCGTTAGCTTCTGCAGATAGACTGATTACCGGAGAGGTCCTAAAAGCTCCCAGGCAGAGCCTTAGGTCTTGGTGGTGCATAGAATCTAATTTTTCTAAATTGCTTTTGCAGGCTCCACCATAAACGATGGAGCCGTAGTCTAGTTCAAAGCAAACCAAAGATCTGTACAAGTGAAGGAGGGTAGTCTGATCCCTTCCCCACTCTGTATTTGAAACTTTTAGTAAGTCAAGAGCCTTCAAGCACTTGGTTTTCAAATATATTATGTGTGGTAAGAATGTCAGGAATTTGGCCTCTTCTACTACCTTGATAGGAGTACCATCTAAGGATAGGTCTGGATCCTTGTGTGGTTTCTATTTATGACAAAAGTGAATGCAATTTGTTTTGGATTTTGAAAACTTAAAGCCATTTTCATTGGACCATTTTTCGATTTTGTTAAGGCAGAGTTGTAGCTGCCTTTCTGTTGCGTGCATGTTCTTACCACGACAGGAGATATTGAAATCGTCCACGAAAAGGGACCCATCAACACAACTGTTCAAGACATTAGAGAGGCTGTTAATTTTGATGCTGAAAAGGGTGACAGACAGGATGCTGCCTTGAGGGACGCCCTGGTTTTGGTTGAAAAGATCAGACAATGTGGAGCCTATCCGAACTTGAAATTGAGATACGAACTCAGTAGTCTGGCTCTCAATCCAAATTCATGTAAATCTTTTAAGATACCATGGTTCCGCGTTGTATCGTATGCTTTACCTCAATCGAAAAAGATAGATACAGTGTGTTGTTTGTTGAGGATGAAATTTTTTATGAAAGATTCCAGACGCACCAGATGGTCAATGGTACTTCGGTGTTTTCAGAAACCACATTGGAGGTCACTAAGGAGGTTATTGGTCTCCAAGTACCAGATTAATTGCTTTTTGACCATGCACTCCAGGGTTATACAAACACAGCTAGTTCGTGAGATAGGACGGTAGTTTAAAGGATCAGTATGACCCCGGCAGGGTTTCGGTATAGGGATGATAATGGCATTGTGCCACGATGGACGAAAGTTGCCAGTTGTCCGAATGTCATCTAATATATTGAGTAGAGTTTCCAAACTTGAATCAGGGAGGTGTTTCAGCAGCTGATAATGAATACCATCATCTCCTGCTGCAGTATCGTGAGCCTGCCCCAGGGCAGTGTGTAATTCATGGAGAGAAAACGTTTCATTGTAGTCCTCAACATTATCACAGTTGAAATTGACTGATTTCTTTTCTTGTTGTGTTTGCTATTTCTGGAACTTGGGGTTATAATTTGTTGAATGGGAGTGTTTGCCAAAGTTTGGCCAAGTTTATTTGCAATTTCGAATTGATTTGTTACAAGAGTCACCATCTTTGAGATGGCAAACACCAGATTTGGATCCTTTGCCCTTAATATTTTGAACCATGTTCAACACCTTCGACACGGCTGTGCGGGAGTTGATTTTGGACACATATTTCCTCCATGACCGGTGTTTAGTTTGACAAATGCCAGGGCAAGACGTACATTTAAACATTCAGGTAATGCACAGTTGGATGTTGTCGGAAGTATTTTTCCGCCTTCTTCCTATTTTTCCTAGCTTGTTTGAGGTTTGTATCAAACCATGGTTTGCGTAGGTGGGGGTTTATAGAGGACTTAGGAATTGTTTCGTCTCCAATAGTAATTAAGATATCAGAAAATAGTTCCATGGGATCAGGAACATACCTGAAGTTGTCCGGTATAAGCTTTACAGAGCAGAGAGATTGGAATAATGGCCAATTGGCCTTAGTAAAATTCCATCTTGTTGAAGTTGGTTCATCCGTGGGATTGATAGGAGTAAGAAAAGTTGGGAAGTGGTCACTTCCACAAAGGTCATCATGGACCGACCATTCAAACTCGTTTAAGAGATTAGAATCTGTAAGTGATAGATCAAGTGCAGAGTATGTTCCAGTGGCAGGATGGAGATAAGTGTTTGATCCATCTTTTAGGATGTATAGATCATTATTGGAGAGAAAATCGTCAAGGACCTTTCCCTTATTATTTGTATCAGTACTCCCCCATAGAGGGTTATGGCCGTTCACGTCCCTATGATTATGCATGGCTTTGGGAGTTGATCATACACGTTTTGAAGATCTGATAGTCAGAGAGTTGAGGAGGGAGGGAGATAGAGTGAACATAGTGTAAGGAAGGAGAGGTGGCCTTTGGTTTTGTGTTTTGCAGTTGCTCAAGCTGTTTAGTCTCTCTAGGTTTTTTCTTTCCTTTTTTTTTTGCGCGCAGTTTCTTTTTCTAGTTTTGGCATTTGTTCTGGTGTTTGTGAGTCACACGTTTTGAGTTTTGGCTTTGGAGATGGAGTGGCTGAGATGGGCTGAGTTGGGTTGAGATGAGTTGGCTGAGAAGACATGACCCATGTCAGATCGGTCTGGCAGGAGATAGTTGTAGTTGTGATAGACAGACGGGAGACAGCAGAAAAGTAGGTGATGGTTGAAGGGGCTACAGTTAAACTTGCAACCCTCTTCTTAGCTTCATGAAAAGAGACATTTCCTTTGTGTTTGATCTTTATGATCTCTGATTTGCGTTGCCATGCTGGACAAGATTTGGAAGAAGCCATATGGTTACCCCTGCAGTTTGGACACTTCACTTCCTTAGTATAGTCATTCCTCTCAGGCTTGTCACCACAGCAGTAACAAACGGCAGAAGAACAACAAGACTTGGATCCATGTCCAAACTTTTGGCAGTTGTAGCACCGGGGTGGATTAGGTACATAAACCTCCATACCAATGCTGCAATAACCGGTTCTAATAGTTTCGGGAATCTTCGATCGGGCGAACGTAAAGAGATGGGTGTTTGTGGGTTGAACCACACTATCCTTCTTGATAGTGAATCTCTTCACAGCTGTGACAGACTGCTGGGAGAGTTCCTGGACAATTTGTTCTTCAGTCATGTCAGACAGGCACCGAGCTCTGTCCTGTACAATGCTGCTCTCTGAGGACGTTCTACTAGTAGAGAACCAGTCCAGAGCTTTTTGACATTAGCAACCTCTCTGCAGATACCAGCTATACCCTTGGAGACTGCAAATGGGTTCAATTACAAGGGTTGCTTGTGACAAGCTTCAATAATAAAAAAACGTGGCCAGTGATCGAGTCGAATGGGCTTACTCTCGTTGGATGAGGAATTGTCAGAGTCCATATTGTATTGGTATTGTGAAGTCATGTCGTTAGGAATGTGGTTCGGCATCCCCTCTCCCGGTCCATGACAATCAATTGGAGATGTACAGAGATCGAGAAATCGGAGGTCAGCATCACCAGATTGGCCCATGAGCAACCGCCTTCTGTGAATGGGTCTGCAAGGCTAATTTGTTTTTGTAAGATATCAGTTAACATTTTGAACATGGCCAAAAGTGTTATGTAATGCCAAATTTTGAATAAATATTCCATGCAAAGGGCAAGGCATGACCAGCCAATTGGTAGAATCGGGCCTAGTCTATCACCCGTCTAGGCAAAGTTAGGGTCCAAGTGGTGTGTTGGATTATTGGACACTATTGCCGGTTCCATCATCCTCAAACACCAGCTTCCCTTTCCCTTGTCGACACAGGAATGCAACCCACGGCAAACAGGTTGCCCAATTTGGTCGCCTCTTACAACCAGCAATGGGGTGCTGTTCGACTCCGGGTCTACACGGGGTCGAAGAGCCACTAGCATTACCAAGAGGTTGCTCTTCAAGGGGGCCTGACACATTAATGTTGAGTAAGTTCAATAGGTGGTCTTTCCTTCATGCGGTTGTAAACGATTAATCTGCACTCTCGCGCTATCGCTTTGAGTGTTTTGACCATAGTCATGGTTTTGTATTCTCAAGTGACAAACGAACGATATGATTTCAAGTGAAATGATTGACTAACAGTTTGATATGATTTCGAGTGAAACGAATGTTTAACACTTTGAAATGATTTCAAGTAAAATGAATGTCTAAGAGTTTGCTATGCCTTCGAGTGAAATGAATGTCTAACACTTTGATACGATTTTTAGTGACAGCCTGTAACTGATGGCCCCTTAAAGCGTGGCCGACAAATGGATCCACGTCGAGGTCTTCACACATTTACAGTCGACGTTCAGGAGGAATGGGAAGGAAATACGAAGCGATACCGATGTAGATTTTAGTCATGACCCTATGGTTTTTGTCATTTCGGTGCCGAGTATGGATTCGTATCTCAGCGACGCTAGACTTTCTCGCTTGCTATTATCTTCATTGTACATTTGTTTTAGTAGATCGTTGTTCTCCATCTTTTTATAATGATACGTCAATCTATTGTATTAATCTAAAATAACAAAATCCAAGTAATGTTAAGTGACATAAAACGAGAATTTCGAATATCATTTTCGCTTGGGCTTTACTTAACACTTGCTTAAATTTGCTAGTACTTTGCCAGTAGTTTGCTAATTTTTTTGCTAGCTTGCTACCACATATACTACGGGTTTGTCCGTTTTTAATATGAGTTTGGCGTGTTTCAATTTGGCCAGCAGTTTTTTTACACAGTCATGCTCATGTTTGGTAGGAATCACGTTGTTTTCCCGCAGGCATTCCTCAAACGAATCCCTGTCTTTGCAGTGAAACAGGGCGATCCATCGCATCTGTTATCGCAGATCTTTCAGAACTGAGTTCAATTTTTGAGTCAAAACCCACACGCTGTGTTTCATGTGCTGGCCGGAAAAGGCCAGTTATGACATCATGTCTCATTTTTAATGATTTCTTTGTTGGCGCTGCAATTCTCTGTGAGAAACAGCGTTGACTCTCCTTTAAGCCTGTAGTGATAATATTACAAAAAATCCTGCAGATGGGTTCCCGGATCAATTTTATGCACGTCGTCGTTGGTAATCAACCATTATCTCTCCGTTAGGTTTTGTTCACGCGCAAAGTCGAGAGTGACGATGTGGTCAAACACGTCCGGATAGTATCCCTCCAGCATGTTCAGCACGAATACCGTTTTTCCGCAACCCGTCTGACCGCATACTATGGCGCAGTGCTGATTGCAAGGCAGATGAATAAATGGCTTGCACCAATCTTCCATTGTCGATATTGAGTTGCGTGTCCATAATCACGTAAAAATATAAATTTAACTTGCCGGCAGTTTGCGCATTTCTAGTGATTTGGATCGTGATGCCTTGGCTACCGTTTTTGATGCACCGACCACTACAGTGCAGTCAATCATCATGCATGGATCACATGTCCAGCCACAATTCGTACTTGGTGGTCAGGTATTCCCTGATCGTCACTTCGTGGAGTCGAAGATCTTTTGCAACCACCTTGATTTCCAGCAAACGCTTAATTGCTGGCATTTTTTCGGATCTCGTCCCACTGTTGGTAGGCTCTCATGCCTTGGCTGAACAGCTGGTTGGGCACGCCTTCGATGGTCACTTCCACTTTGGTGATCTCTGGGTTCCAAGTGGTGACTTTGTTGCTTTCTCTCTCTCAACAAGGCTTGTGTTTGGCCATGGGAATGATCAGAATGCCTTTCATCCATGAGGCCAGCACGTTCAGGTTGATGTTCCACAACGTGTCACTCTTGTCCTTGACGATCTTCTGGAGTTGCCAAAGGCAATCGTACAGTACTGGCTGCAATTGTGCCGGGCCAGTTCCGGGCTCGTGACCATGTCGAACTCCAACAAGATGACGCAGCTGGCCTTGGTGCCCCGATGTACTGAGAACTTTCCCGTAGTCATTGAACGAGAGTTCGTATTCCAGCCTGTCACCCAGCAAGGCCTTGTAAAAGGGCA
The DNA here is from genome assembly GCF_003918875.1 of Haliotis rubra. Classification (NCBI taxonomy): domain Eukaryota; kingdom Metazoa; phylum Mollusca; class Gastropoda; order Lepetellida; family Haliotidae; genus Haliotis; species Haliotis rubra. The sequence goes on along the minus strand of NW_025767386.1, from coordinate 137,358 downwards.
TGTGCGCCTCGAGAAACTTGAAGTCAAGTGGAATGCAAAATCAGTTTCGGTACTCTTCGGCGATGACTTTCTCCCCTGCTGATATGTCATTGAGCTCATCTTGCGAGTGACCATGTCCCACATGTTAGTCATTCACACTGCAGTTAGAATAACAAATTCCTTGATATACAAGTTTTCGCGTTCTCTCGTGTTTCTCCAGCTCCATGTAAGTGAAAAACACGTCGCTCTGATCGATGCTCAGTGCCTCATTCCCACTGATTTTCCTGGTGGATTTCTTGATGATGGCCCAACCCAGGAATTCCTCGATCGTGCATTTGTCGTTCGTGGACTCCAAAGTGATTTGAAAAGCCAGACAAACCATACCGGGGACGATGACGTCATTCGTGCCCATGTTGGGGAATCGAACCAGCAGTGTTTAGTTTTGATCGATCATGCTCGGATTATTCATGATCGTCTAAGATTAATGGACGGCTTTGACTCTGAGCGGTTCTTTCAATCTTCGGTAAGGATTTAGTTTTCATCCGTATTGCGATGACATTGTTGTATAGATATAAAAAAGGATATGTTTGATATATTAAAATATATAAATAATCGCCGAAGGCAGCAATGATTTCAAAATAGACAAATTATCCCAGCTTCCTGATGATGATGTTGATGATGGTGCAGCAATGGACACCTCGCTCATGGGTGATGCCATAAGAGACGAACTCTTGAAGATTACCATGAATGATTATTACGATGTATTAACGCGAGATAAAAATTACGTCGAGCCTCCGTATCACCACTATTCCAAGTACAAAATCAACAGGTAAAAAGCAAGCTGGCGATCAATCTCAAGAACGAATTAAACATTGACTACAATGCACGACCCAAACTTCCACCGAAGGCCATCGAAGATCTGCACCAAGCTTGGTGCAACGGGGGGCACCATTGCTGGAGACAATCTGATTTCGAATTTCCAATCAGGGAACTTAAAGGTCTCGGTGATACCATCAAAACCATGCATGGATCGCTCATGAACAACCTATCATAACTGAATGCACTTGACGACCACACGAAAACAGAGAGCTCGAAGAAATACTGGCTCGAATGGAAGCGGTTTCCCAGAAGAGAGAAGTGCAAGGGTCAGCCGAGTGTGAGAAACCATCGACCGAGTCTTGAACGAAGACACCACGTTAGTCGACAGGATCAGAACGTTGTTCCGGGAACAAGGGATCACCTTCACCAGCATTCTAATGGCGTTCGGCCTTATCATGTCGACATTAATCCTGGCGGCAGTAGCGGTAATGGCAGCAGCACGACACCCACGTAACGATAGGTTCAATGTAGGTACGGGTTGAACTTGTGATGTCACTTTCACCAGAGCTCGTGGGTGATGCGATGTGACTCACGTTGACATCATGATTAATGCCTAGTTTCAAATCGCTGGTCACAATTACAATCAACTTTAAACCAGGCATTCTCCATTGCATGTTGGTATCTCCAGACACAAATTGTTTCTGCGCATCGTTAGCCGTTCCTTAACCAATTATACCGGAAAGCGTTTGTGTCTGCTCACCGAGAATAGCCCACACCTACATTCGAATCGAATTGTTCAATCTGATGTCACCCGCACCAGAAAATCCTTTCGAATTATCTAACATTAAGTTTTTCTACGGGTCCCTGCTGAAACCTCCAAACATGGTAATCCTTGTTTTTATCAAAAGCCATAAGATCATCCATCCACTCATTACTTGTGACGTAAGCATTCACACCCCATTCTTTCAGCTTCTCGCTAGCTTCTAAGAGGGACATTTTGTGAACGATGGGAAAGCCTCAACAGTGATTCTCACCTGGCAAACGCCAATATGTTTTAGGATTTATTTCAAATTCACTGCATATACGTTCGTACGTACGTCGATCATAATGATTGTTTTTGTCGCATCCCATGCCTTATCCTTGTGGAATCGGTGCCCTGATTTTTTTCAGGATGTGTCTGATCTGGTACTACTCATGAAACGAGAACACAGACCATCTCAGCGGATCGCGTCGACAGTCATTCAATGTCACACCACACCCTGGACAATGTTGCCTTGGAGAATTATATTTCACTCGGCAAAAGTTTCTTACCCACGAATATACATCTCATCAGCCTGAAGTTCTTGCACGAAAAAGTGACGGAAAACCAATTAAAAACTATTATGTAATTTAATATATAATGGGTGACGTTTCAGGCAAACATCGCATAACAAAATGTGCTACACTAGCACTCTCCAATATTGGGGACAAGCAAGGATTCGATCAACCCGGCACGGAAAATGCCTTGTACGCATATCACTTACAAAAGCATGTTAACAAACGACGAGAAGTGATAATGGGAGATTTAAACGAGGTCGAGATCCAGGGACTCTCCAAAAACACATTGTGCAATCTCGTACTCAACGATGAAAACAAATGGACGTTGATCGAATCACCAAAATTCGACTGGTTATTCAATATCAACCTCATCTCACCCAATATAGTCTTAAACAATGATTACTTCTCCGAAGTAATGAACAGAGGGATTGTTGTCTCGACTTTGACTCCACAAGATGAGAATTTGATACAAATTTCATGACTACCCGGTCATACAGGTAATATGTTAGCACCCACCGACCTTAAATCCATTTTACACCGGCTGCAACGTAAAGCGCTGAAGCACGACGAAATTAGGGTTCTAGCCGAAGCCAAGTTAAACATGATCGAGGATCACATATCAACAGCGCTCACCAATAGCAAGATCATAGAAGAGGGCAGACAACAAGCCTGACAAGCATTCCTTTCCAAAATAGGAGATTCATGCTAAGCTGTTTCATTGATATTTATTTCAATCCATAAGAAAATCCATTGGTTTTATTGTATTCCGTAAAACCATTAAAGTGGTTGGATAACACGTATGGTTTTTCCACCTTTCAGGAAAGTTTTGGCTGGATTCCACGTGAACTCTAAATCCGGAATCGAACTTGCCCACGTCTCCTATTATCCACCTCGTTTTTTCGTCCCCGACCATGAATGATTCCGCATAGTGAGAATTCTCCTTTAACTCCGCCTGCAAACTTTGGCTTGCCCTAACAACGGTCCCATCTTTAAGTACAACTCTACTGGATCTTTGTCCTTTCCCCTTACTTCAACCTAGAATGTCCATCTCTCTTCCTGCTATGACTGATATTTTTTCAGTACTTTTCTTTGTAAATAACTCCATGATAAATACTAGTATCTCAATTTCTCTTGCTTGTTCATTTTCGTTATGCTTCTAACAATATCCTAGCTCCAATATGTTTTTCACTTATAATTCTACAGACGTCAAATGACGGTCCACCATCATTCCAACCATGTGCACTCTTTCAAGGTGACAGTTTTGATTCCTTTGACCTGCTCAGTGAGGAACAGGTTCGCTGCATCATCAGACAATCAAAGGGCACAAGGTGTGTACTTGATCCAGCCCCTACTAAGTTTTTCTTGGAATATTTTGATATCTTACTTCCTGTGTTCACTCAGATTGTCATTTTAAACTTGAAATGTGGCACTGATCCAGGTTGTTTCGAGCATGCAATTGTGAAACTTTTGCTAAAGAAAGGTGCTAACTCCACCTGTTTCAATAACTGTAGGCCGGTGTCTAATCTTCCATTCCTCTCCAAGGTACCTGAAAGAACTGTGAAGGTGCAACTTAGTCATCACTTGAGTAAACATGACCTCTATCACAAATTCCAGTCTGCCTATAGGTCATTCCGCACTATGGAAAAAGCTCTGCTCCGCGTTGTTAATAATTGCAGTGGAGCGTTGACAGGGGGAACTCAGCCGTTCTTGTTCTCTTGGATTTATCGGCCGCATTTGATACGGTGGATCGCCAGGTACTTCTATTAACACTTCAGTTACAGTACGGATTAAATGATACGGCTCTTCTATGGTTTAGGTCCTACTTATCAAACAGGACTCAATCTGTTGCTGTTCATAATGCTCAGTCCTAGGGAGCTATGCTTCTTTGTGATGTACCACAGGGATCGGTTCTCGGTCCTGTATTGTTCTCTATGTATACCAAAGAAATTGGCGACCTGCTTAGCGAGAAAGCTACTAATCATCATCTTTATGCTGACGGTACTCAGTTGTTTGATGGTATTACTAGGGGTTGTGATAACAATTCGGACTTAACCAGGATCGAAAGTGCCACAGACGAAATTGGTACGTAGATGTTCAATAACAAACTAAAACTTAATGAACACAAGACAGAGGTTATGATTGTTGGCACAAGTAACATGATATTAAAATCACAACATGATCAGTTGAAAGTTGGAAATATGGCCATTCAGCCTTCTCCATATCAGAAATCTTGGCGTCCTACTCCAATCTGACCTCTCCATGAAGAAACAGATTTCGGATGTATGCAGAAATTGTTACTTCCATCTGCGTAACATTGGACAGATCAGACATCTCCTGACACAGGATGCTGCGGCTGCCCTGGTGAGAACACTGATTTTCTCACGACTTGACTATTGCAACGGCTTGTTGGTTGCAGCTTTACAAGAGTCCATCCAAAAAGCTTCAACGAATCCACAGCTGCCCGCATAGTTACTCTCCAACCAAAACACTGCCGCATCACTCCAGTCCTGATGGCTCTTCACTGGTTGCCTATTGAAGCTCGCATTGACTATAATATCCTTACACTTGCCTATCAGTCCATTCTTCCTGTCTATCTTCAAGAACTCCTCTCTCCTTACATGCCAACAAGAACACATCCTCGTCTATTCTGCTCTGTGTACCAAAGTGGAACCCGAAATCATTTGGTTACAAGTCTTACCAGAACATGGCATCGGTCAATTGTCTCCAACCCTTGACAGCTTTAAGCATCACCTCTAAACCTTTCTCTACAAAAAGTTCTATGGACTTCAATAATGTCTTATTGATTGTTAGCGCTATGAGCATACCTGGTGTGGAGTTTAGCGCTATATAAATGGACACATTATTATTATTACTACATTATTATGTTATTACTCCCACAGGGGAAATAGATCATAAAAATATGGCTCATGGGTACCTGGTCCCTACACTACTACTGCTATTTGTTCCAGACAGCGTCTAGTCATGTACAGAAGTGTGAGTGAACAATTCATCCTCTCACTCAATGTTGGAGTCTTGCAAAGAAAATTGTACTGTTTCTCATCTTGCAACATGTTTGCCTCTATAGATGTCAGGAGATCGTGACTCAGAAGATTGTGTCAATCTGTCAAAGCACAACTTGTCAGGATGATCCGGCAGAAGTGATATATGATGTATTACAGATACAATGTGAGAAATAAAGAGAGCTGTTTCCTGATTACATTCTCATTTTTCATACCACAGTGGCCTGTTCACGGCTAGAGCTTTTTTTCCAGAACATTTAGAAAGAAAAACATCCCATTCTGGAATAACAGTTGTGTATGATTGTGTTCGTTTGTTTATTGTTTATCGCCGGACTCAGCATCATTCCAGTATGTCGCAACAATCTGTAAACAAATGAGTCGAGGCCAGACAATCTTGAGCATCGATCCCTGAACTCGAGATACCAAATGTCGATAATCCTGGCTCACAACATCCTAATCAAACAATCTTAATCGAACTCCAAAGTATTATAGTTGAGTTTGACCTTGCAAGGGTTCAAAGACAATGTTTGTGCTGATCCACTTTCCAGGTTGTAAATGTATAATGACTTGATGATGCTGTATGTGTGGCAGATTCAACTTTGTATTGTATATAATTGTAAATATACTGAGTCAAAAAAGAAACTTCACAAAATGTAATTTGAAAAATAATGAATAATTTTTCTCTGATGATACATCTATGTATCCGAAATGGGATCCCTATCTTTCGACTCTAGAAAAACGTTAGCAAAACCCACTCAAACCCATCCATTTGTCGTGCAAATGACGTTAGTGCCAAATCAGGTTTTGCACATGCAGTCGATCACGTGATCTTCGCAGTGAAGTTTTCTTCATATGCACTTGTTTGCATTGGCCTCAAGAATTGAAAAAAACACTTTTAAACGACAGTTCCAATGGTACTTGATATGCCACGATTGTCAAATGTGCAACTTGAACGTGCCGTTGGCATGTTGCAAGCAGGAAGATTAGTTATTGACGTCGCAAGAGCAATGGGATGCAACCGTCGAACTGTGTATGACTTGCGAAGTCGTTTTCAACAAACTGGCACCACTTCTGATCGCCCAAGGTCGGGTTGTCCACGTGTGACGTCACGAGCAGAAGACCGTCAAATCGTCCTACGTCACCTACGTGACAGATTTCTGCCGGCTACGCGAACCAGGGTTGAGATGTTTAGAGGTCGACTGTCCTCACAGACCTTTCAAAATCGGTTGCAGGCTGCCAATCTCCATTCTCGACGTCCATTTCGTGGGCCAATATTGACGCCGTTTCATCAATGTCATCGTCTGCTGTGGGCCCAACGTCACCTCCGATGGACCCAAGGAGACTGAAATCGAGTCGTCTTTAGCAGTGAATCCATGTTTACCCTCAGATTCGTGGACGGCAGGCATAGAGTCTGGAGACGATGTCGTGAACGGTATGCCCAATGTTTTGTACAGGAAGTCGACAGATTCGGGGGCGGAAGTTGCATGGTGTGGGGTGCTTTCTGTGGGAACAACCGTTCCTGACTTCTGGTCATCCGTGGAAACCTCTCAGCTGCTGCTTACCGCGACCTGGTGCTCACCCCTGAACTCGATCCTTTCATGGCGGCTCATGGGCCAGGTCTACAGTTTCAGCATGATAATGCTCGATATTTCCTTCAAAAGGCTGTAGTCAACGTCATGGACTGGCTATCGAGGTCCCCTGACCTTAATCCAATAGAGCATGTTTGGGATGCACTTGGGAGAAGGCTTCGTGGTCTTAGGAACCAACCTCAGAATTTGCAGGTGCTTGGCGTTCCTTGCAAGAGCAATGATGCAGAATCCCCAAACCACGTGTTCACAAGCATCAGGCAGTCGATGAGGAGACGGTGTTTGGCAGTGGTGAATGCGTGGGGCGGCCATGCACGATATTGAACTGAGAAATTTCGCATTTTTATTCTTGTGACTTCACATTCTGTATACCCATGTTTTGGAATGGCGGTGTAGCCTCATGGAACTGATTATGGCACTGTCAGTGTATCGAGTACATCACCCAGATCTCAGCAATGAAATAATAACAATTTAACCATCTTACCATCTCTTGTTCTTTTAAAGTGCCCTGTAGAAAGAATGGGAAGTTTCTTTTTTGACTCAGTATATAATACACATGTGAATCTTTTAAAGTTGTGTGTTATGATGAGATATACATTCGCATAAAAAACCTAAATCTAATCATTTTATCAATAATTTTATATTCAACATTTTATATCACACCCTTAGCCTTTCTAAACATCAATCTAATCTTAAAGGTCACACGCAACCAAAAAACCAAACATAATTAAAACACAATTATCACTTATTCATGAGATATAATATACATTGCTGGTTATGAAAAAAGCATATAAACAAAATTATAAGCGTACAATCGCAAATCAAAAGTGCAATATTGTGTACTTGGGCTTACTTCCCAAGAAACGAAGCAGCCGGGATACCGAACACAGTCAGAGCGGGTGGGTGTGCACTCATTTGCAGATTCCCTCACGACTCATGGTCTGTGTGTATATAGAGATGATGGGTTTTGTAAATACATGCTCATTTTTTGTGTATAACATTTTACAATCAACAGACATCATAACATGTCATGAAAAAACATAAGGTGACAGAGACCGAACTCGGGCCATAAATCAATGCGTTTTGTTTATGGTGTATAGTCTGATTGGTGTTAAGTTCAAATTGCATGTGGTCAGTGATCACAGTTGTGTATTGAATATTGTCATTAGCAGACAGGCAGGCAGACACACAGGTGTCAATAAAACAAGACATTGAGTTTTGTCTGTGACAACGACATATCTATATCACAGTTAGAAATTGTGTCAACGCCAAATAATGACATTGCTTTTAAGTATCGAACTGAGAAAGTGACTCGGTAAGAAGAACGTGTGGTGAAATAGACAAATGAAATTATATAAACAGTTAATTTACTGTCATAACATATAAAAAGCTCGCGCCTTTGAGATAACAACAAAATATTCGAAAAATAGCTCACACCAAAGCCTTCACCGAGTATTCACCGACAACCCGCTTCCAAGCTTTGCGAACCTATTTCACTGCGCACGTGCTATGAGCGCAGCCCAGCTGTTGAAACCGGTTTTCCCCAGAAAAGTCTGGGGAAATTTAGTGAAACGTTTGAACTCCGATTTCGAGCGTTTTTTTTCATTGGTTATTTTTCAATTTGAAGTTGAATTTGCATTTTTGACGCTTTGTTTCGGTAAGTCCATACCGAAAAGTATCAGAATCTGCAAAGTTGTGTTTTACGTTGCATTTGACCTTTAAATGTAATCTATTTCAGCAATACTCATTTGCACTGCATGCCTCTCTCTCTGCAATCCCTTCAGGCTAGTGTGTAAGTTCTATTGTTCTCTGTTCAACCAAGCGTATAAGGTATTAGGTATTTAAAGGTTAATTTCATGTAGTCTCTTGGTCAGTATCTTATGTGGTTGTCATCGAGCATGTTGCGGTTTAGTCCATATTCTCTAGGATCGAGATCATGGTGATCTGGACTGTTTTTTCCCATGTATAAGGTTAGTAATCTCTAGTCTTGTGTATATATTTACTGAGGTGTGGAGCCCCCAGTGAGGAAAATGGACAGGACACCCCCATAGAAGATCGGCCCCATAGAAGATGCAGTTACGACTATGATAGCCATGGACAAAGACGGCAACGCCCACAACGTATTATCATCGTTCGGTGAATAGACTCTGTTTGAGTTTGTTTTCATGTTGACGTGTGTGTATACGCATCATGGTGTGTGATCTCAACATATGGACACTTGTGTGACCTCTACATATGGACACTTGTGTGACCTTGACCTCCCTATGAAGTTCGGCCAACTGTAATAAATTTGATTTCAAGCTATCCATGTACTGAATATAATTTCTGCATTTGTTTATCATGATGCTTTAATTTAATTAACTTGTGCGTACCCATTTAGTTTATTGCTCCGGAGTTAGTATATTATGTAATTTAAGTGTTTATATTCTACTGCGAATGTTTTTGTGTTGTCTTTAGTTAAGCATTAGTTAAGATTAGTTACTTTATTAAGTTGCATATATTAATTATTAGTATCAGTTACACATCTGCTCTATACAACCACGATGTGTTTGTGTGTGTGAGTGTGTATTAGGTTGTGTAAGGTAATTAATAATATCAACTATATACTTTAGTTTAGTTTACTTTAAGTTCCATATCTTAATAAACCTGTAGGTGTAGTTTGTTTTAGTTCGTTGTGTTCATAGTTTAGTGTTTTAGTATGTAGGTTCTCTTTGTGGTTTAGTTGTATGGCTTTCTTTGCGTTCATTCATCTGTTTGGTTATTTCATTCTGGTAATTAAGGGTTGTATTTCGCTTCTCATATCTTCATTTCATATTGCTTGGTGTTATTCTCTCTTTATGTAGGGTATCATATGTATAAGGCCCTGCGCGCGTACACCTGCACTTTACTTACCTGCATTAGTTAAGTATCTATACACAAATTAAAGGTAACTCTATACATGTAATTTATTTAAGCATTTAACTTGTATTCGTTAAAGGTAACACACATACCATTTACGTTAATCAATGTAAACATTCATTAAATCCTACAACTTACATATTCCCGCATGCTTCAATGTGTGCTTTGAAATATGTTTTGTTCCAAATTCTTCACGGACTTACAGTCATCAAGTGTGACGTGTTGTGTATTTTTTTGCGGATTTCGTGTTTCATCTACTCATCAAGTTTTCTACGTCGTGTATTACTCAGTTGTTCGTCATTTGTGTATTCATATTTATTCTCCAACATGGTTGAAGCGGGAATGTCAGAAGAGGAGGTGAAACAACTTGTTTCGTCACTGAAGAAGTTTTCAAACCCAAAGCTAATACACCTCAGAATCTTTTAGCGTGGATCTCATCAGTTAACAAGTCGACTCAGGAACATTAACCCTCTATTCTACCCACAGTTATGCTAGCTAAGACGCCACAGCTTCCATACTTCTCGGGATACAGGAAAAGGGGACGTCAACTTCGACCAGTGGAAACATGAATACACCTGTCTCTGTACAAGATATTCGGAGCAAGATGTCATGGACGCCGTACACAAATCACTTCGTGGGAAGGCAGCAAGAGTCGCCATGCACATTGATAAGGATGCTCCATTGGACTCTCTCATCTTCGGGAAGGTGCACACACAACACAACATCAAGGCCAAGTTCTATACTGCTAGGCAAGAAGAGTAGGAATCAGTTGCCGATTGGGAATGTAGACTTGAGGACATCTTGGATCAAGCCATCATGTTAGGAAAGGTGAAGCCAGGAGAAAGGGATGTCTAACACTTTGTGGACTGGGCTTTGCTTGGACCTGAAGGACATGTCAAGTCATAGATATGATCAGGGAGGATCACTGGAAGTTTTTCTCAAGTACCTACGACAACTGAAACAGGATCTTCTACAGTGGCAACCAACAGCCAGGAGGTCTGCAACCAGTAAGTTGTCCATCAACAGTTAGTGTCCGAGTTGGTAGGCGAACCAACTGAAACCAACATTATTGTCAAGGGAATCAAGACCAAGGCTTTGCTTGACACTGGAGCTACGATCTCATCTATAGCTGAGGCATATTATCGACAGAACTTTCCTGATGTTCCCCTGAACCACTGAAGCAGCTTTTTCATGTCGAGTGCGTGGATGGAGAACTTCTACATTACAGTGGCGTCATTGTTGTTGAGAGAGGGATCTGGGAGTGCATCTACCAAGATACAGAGTACGCTATTAGTTGTGCCAGACAGCCAGTACAACAAGACAGTACCTATCACACTTGGGACCAACATCTTATCTATATACCTTAACCAGTACCAGGACAAGTTTGGACCAAGGTTTCTCGAGCAAGCAAGTCTCCATACACTGTGGTATTTAGCCTTCAGGAGTATAGTGCTTAGGGAGAAAGAATTAGCCAAGATGAACTACTCTATCGGTAAAGTTAGGAGCCAAGAGTCTGCTCGCAAGATAATCCCTGCCAACTCGGAGATTCATATCTCAGGTTATGTTGACCAGCCCCTACCATATCATGCTACTCATGTCATAGTTCATCCCACTACTGGATCACAGATACCAGATGACCTTGACATCACGCCCACACTTGTCTCATATGATGGAAGTGGTCAGAAGCTTCATGTCAACGTACATGTATCTAACCTCACTACAAGAGCTATCAGCATTCCTTGCCACGCAATACTCTGTGAATTGCAAGTTGTCAAGTTGGAGGATGTACCAGGCTCTGCTTCAACTCAGGACTCTAGTGTACTTGACCTCATGGACTTTAATGAGTCTGCCATCTCAAGTGAGGAACTATCACAAGGGAGACAAGTCATCACTGACTACTTTAATATCTTCTCTACCGACGACACAGACCTAGGCCACACAGAAGCAGTCAGATACAGGATTGACCTCAAGGATGACATCCAATTCAAGCAACGTTATCGGCGCATACCACCTGCCATGTACGAAGAATTCAAGGAGCACCTTAACCAACTTCTACTCTGTGGTGTCATCAGGCGTTCACATTCCCCATGGTCATCCAACGTTGTCCTAGCTAGGAAGAAGATAGGGAAACTGCGTCTATGTGTGGACTTTCGCCAGCTCAACCTGCAAACTATCAAGGACAACTACGGAATTCCAAGGATTGAGGAGATGTTTGAGACACTCTCTGGAACCCGGTATTACACTACCCTAGATATGAAGTCCGGGTATCACCAAATGGGAATCGAAGAGACTCATAAGGAAAGAATAGCTTTTACAGTTGGACCCCTAGGCTTGTATGAGTACAACAGAATGCCCTTTGGACTTTGTAACAGCACAGCCCCGTATCAACGGCTCATGAACGAGTGTCTCGAGGGACTTCACCTGAAAATCTGCCTCAACTACCTGGACGATATTATCATCTTCTCATCATCATCTGAAGAGCAGCTGGATAGACTGAAGCAGGTATTTCAGCGAATTAGAGAAACTGGTCTCAAGCTCTCACCTGACAAGTGTTCCTTCTTCAAGAAGAAAATCAAATTCCTTGGCCAAATCGTTTTAGAGGAAGGTATTATGGCGGATCCAGACAAGGTCGAGAAAGTACTGAAGTGGCCACGACCATCAAGTCCAACAGAATTACCACAGTTCCTTGGTTTTGCGGGCTACTACAGAAAATTCGTACAAGACGTCGCCAATATAGCCAAGCCACTCTAAGCACTGATGCCTCATGGGAAATCCAAGAAGTAAAAGAAACCATCAGGGGAACCATGGCACTGGGGGGAGGAACATGAACAAGCTTTCAACCATCTGAAAGATATGCTAACTTCACCGCCACTCCTAGCGTACCCTAACTACGGGACACCATTTTAAGTTCACACAGATGCCAGTGGAAAGTGAATCGGCGCTGTACTGTATCAGGAACAGAATGGTGTCAAGAAGGTAATCAGTTATGCAAGTCGAGGACTAGGTAAGTCTGAAAGAAACTACTCGGCACATCGTCTGGAATTCCTTGCACTCAAATGGGCCGTATGTGAGAAGTTCCACGACTACCTGTATGGAGCGAAGTTTACAGTTCTAGCAGACAACAACCCGCTGACTTACCTCCTTACAAGTTTCAAGTTGGATGCCACAGGCCACAGATGGCTAGCAGCACTTGGAACCTAAGACTTCAACATATTCTACAGACCGGGATTGAAGAACACGGATGCGGATACTTTGTCAAGGCTCCCAGAATACCAGAGGCTTTCCTCAGTTCGGTATCCATGGACTCAGTCAAGGCAATCTGTGGAGTTGTTCATGCCCACCCCTACGTGGAATCCCTCTGCCTCTCAGCAGCATCGGTTGACGAAGAGATGTCCACCAAGTCAACAGATCTGAAAGGAATGACTGAGAGGGTGCATGGCCCAGGCGGAAGACTCTACTCTTAAGCCATGGATCCAAGCTGTCAGGATGAAGAGGAAGCCACGCAGACAGGAATGTCCGAGCACGATGGCCAACACATCACTTAAAAAGAAAGAGGAATCCTACATCGGCGAATCAACGTGGATGGAGAGACAAAATTACAACTCGTACTTCCATCAAGGTTCATCCATGATGCATTGCAAGGCCTTCATAACGATGTGGGACACCCAGGACGTGACAGAACTCTCTCACTGCTCAGGGACCGTTTCTACTGGCCAGGAATGCAAGCGGACACTGAAGACTGGATAAGAACCTGCAACAGATGCTTGAGGAGGAAGACACCAACCAACATCCGAGCTCGGTTAGTCTCCATCACTACCTCACAGCCTTTGGAATTAGTCTACATGGAATTCTTTACGTTGGAGACTTCCATGGGTGGATTCCAGCACATCCTAGTGATTACAGACCACTTTACAAGATATGCTTTGGCTGTCCCCACTAAGAATACAACCACCAAGACCACAGCCGACGCATTTTACATGCACTTCGTGATGCGCTATGCTATGCCAATGACGATCCACAGTGACCAAGGAGCCGACTTTATGAGCAGGATAATGAAAGAGCTCTGTTCTACACTCGGGATCGCCCAATCAAGGACTACTCCCTACCATCCTATGGGGAACGGCATGACCGTGCGTTACAAAAGAACCTTGCTCAACATGTTGGGAACCCTAAAACCAGAACGGAAACAAGACTGGAAATCATTTGTAGCACCTCTCGTCCATGCCTACAATGCCACAAGACATGAGTCCACGGGCTACTCCCCTTTCTACCTCATGTTCTGAAGGGAACCCAGACTACCAATTGATCTTGCCTTTGGAATAGAACTAAACAAGGAGCATAACAGTTTGACGTCCTACGTTCAGGCTCCAAGGACAAACCTGGAGGAGCCCTACAAAATTGCAACCAGAGCATCTAAGAATTCCAAGGAGCATCAGAAGGCAGGTTATGATGTCAAGGTCAGGGGAGCTACAGTACAGCCTGGAGAGCATGTTCTGGTGAAGATCCTAGCTTTCGATGGCAAACACAAACTTTCTGATGAGTGGGAAGAGGACTCATACATCGTTGTTTCTCAGCCTAACATGGACATCCCAGTGATTGCTGTGAAGAAAGAACGAGGGGACGGAAGGTCTCGGGCCCTACATCGGAACCTGCTTCTACTCATCGGATCTTTGCCAGACGACTCAGAGAAGACCAAGCCTTACCACCTAAACCAAAGCCAAGAAAAAGGATGGCCAGGACAGTCACAGAACCAACGGAAACTAATGTGTCGGAGGAGGACAAAATAAGGTCAATTTCAAGCCTTCTAGTAGAACTTCCTACAGATCCTGATGATTCCACAGTTTTCAGCGCATAATCTATGGAAGAGGATTCGATCTCCCAGTTGGATGGTGATGGTCTGAAGGCTGAGGAGATGGACAGCGCATCTTCTGATGGTGATGGCCATCAGCCGGGGACTAGTGACGATCCCAGCACTGAGGATGTATCTGTCAAGGAAGAAATGCTTGAGGATGAAGCAGAACCTCAGTTAGAGCCGAATCCAGAGAACCTAGCAGGAGAAGCCAGAACTCCCGACTCGCCTCCAGTCCGAACCAGACCTACACCTAAACCACCACCAAGGACTTCACGTCGTGAGAGGAGACCACCGGAATGGCAGCGCTCGGGGCATTACGTCATGAGCCAGACGACAATCAACGACTGGGACGAAAAATCCGACCTAATAGAGCGCTTGGCCTCAGCAGGTGTTTTCGAGCAATTTGGTGGTGCTATGTCACAGTTTGTTGTGAACCTTCTTCACTCAAGTAAATGACGAGGATGTGATTTGTGTGGAGGGGGAAGTATGTGGCAGATTCAACTTTGTATTGTATATAGTTGTAAATATAATAAACATGTGAATCTTTTAAAGTTGTGTGTCATTATGATGAGATATACAATCTTGTTAAATAACCTAAGTCTAATAATTTTATCAATAATTATATATTCAACATTTTATATCACAGACTTAGCCCTTATAAACATCAATCTAATCTTAAATGTGATCTATTTCAGCAATACTCATTTGCACTGCATGCTTTTCTCCCTGCTATCCCTTCTAAAGCATGTCCCTTCCTCAGGCTAGTGTGCAAGTTCTATTGTTCTCTGTTCAGCCACGCGTATAAGGTATTAAGTATTTAAAAGTTAATTTCATGTAGTCTCTTGGTCAGCATCTTATGTGGTTGTCATCGAATGTTGCGGTTTAGTCCATATTCTCTAGGATCGAGATCATGGTGATCTGGACTGTTTTCCCCATGTGTATAAGGTTAGTAATCTCTAGTCTTGTGTATATATTTATTGTGGTTTTGTGTAATAGTTTCTGGTTATGTTGGCTATAGTTTAAAGTATGTTTAATCTCCGTATCCACTTTCTACTATGTGTAAATATTTTATGTGGTGGTAACTCACACTATAGTGAGTTATGACATTGCTATTAGTGTAGGTTATAACTCGCATTAGAGTGAGTTATCATACTGTTTCTATAGTTTAGCTCACAGTATAGTGAGTTAGGTTAATGTTACGTTTTGACTCACAGTACAGTGAGTTGTGTAAGTGTTATATTATATATTTATAGTGTTACATATAATCATTAATTATATTTCATCTAAGTATAATATTTAGCAATAATCTTATTTCCCATATTCCTATCACATTAAAGCATAATTACTATTAGCATTATTATAGCTACAATAAATAGAGTGCGGGTGTGGATGTATGTGCGTATGTGTGGTTAAATGTGGTTGTATGTAGCTATTACCGTAGTTACTCTTTTAATCATTTTTTGTAAATATCATCCTGCAGATGATGTAAACACCAGCAGTGTCACCTATGCATGGAATGCAGGAGCTCAGGTCATACCAACCTGGTATGTTATCATTGTTATTTCAGTTGTATTTATCATTGTATATTATGTAACATCTATCATATTTGTAAATGTTTATAGCATCAATGCCATGTAATATACATGTGCATCATTCATGTGCATCACCAAATCATGTGTTTTACCATGATATTATATATTTATATATCTGTGGAGTTGTCACGGTAACGTGTTGGCAACAGTAGTTATGATTAGTTATGTATATACGTGTACATGTGTGTGTGTTTAATTAAGTATTTGGATAAGTTAATTCAGTTGTTATGTAGTAATGTGATTCTTGTCAATTATTGATTGTAAACTTATATTGTCATTTTAACCTGTTTCAGGCTAAAGCTTTTGTTTATTACATTCGTTGTAATAAAAGTCTATCCGCCTCACACCCCAGTGGCTTTGTTGTTCTTGTTAGAACAATAACTACATCCTGACGCTACTACATATGTTTGTATATGCATTATATCATAGTAATTCTGCAAGATGTTTCTCATGTTATTCATATTATTACATGTCATCTCATTATGACTTGTCTGTGTAATATTATGCTGGTTCATTGGGGATTTTGATACCCTTTGTTAAGGCCATTAATTACCGTAACACTACGTTGTGAATTACGTATTACTACGCACATGTTTGTGACCTCATATAAATATGTTCACATTCCACGAAGTTTAACTTCATGTTTTGTGGAAACTGAAATCCCATTTCTAAATCATGAAGTAAGAATGACAGTATATGATAAATAGGTTATCACTTTTGTGTGTGCCAAAGCTCGCTAAATACTATGTGTGCTGTATTTCACTGGGACATTTTTACTTGCACCGTTTGTCACGGGTACTTTTTTGCACCTTTTTCATGCGTCTTGTTTTGAACTTTTGATATGGAAAGCCACTTGTCCAGGACTCTCTCCCTTTTTGGGGTTACAAATCCACAAAGTGTATGTATTTTCATATTTGCTGTTTTTTGCATATTGTAATGTGTGTTCAATTTCATTATTTAGGCAATTTGTGTGTAAATAATTTGCTGTATTTAATATTTTGGATGTGGCGTTCAGTTTGGGGCAGGGAAAACACTGAACTATTTTCAAATGCTTTTGATTGCTATTTTTGCAAAGTATTTTGGAATGTTTTATAGTATTTTGAATTTAGGAAACATATTCTGCAGCTTTAGTAAGTTTAGGATGTAAGTTTCTTTGACCTAGACATGCTATGCTGTCAAAATGCAGTATTTGAAGCACTCGTAAAATATCCTTACCTGTGGACTGGTCATTGCAGAGTTACCTCATGTGCATCTACTGAAGTTTTTTTATTTTTAACTTATCCTGCACTACTCACTTCCTGCACTTATTGCTTATGGCTCGAAAAGCGTGGCTTGCCAGACAACGTCAAAAGACTTAGAACTGCATCACTTCCCGATCTCGGCTGCTACTCGTCTGCGCATGCGTCCCCGGAAGGTGACGTCAGCCACCTCAGATTATTGCTCTTTGCTAGACGTGTTGATTGCCAGCTCTACTTGTATCCTTTGGGATTATTTTTGTGAAGCTTAATAAAGCCTGATTTTGTGTGTTTTTTGTTTTTGTCCTCTACGAGAAGTGTAGGTATTATCTTTCATAAAGTGATGCTGACGCCATATGGCCACCAGCAGTTTGATGTGTCCATGCTCAGCACTCTCTTGACTTTACTATTAGGTCAAACCAGTACATCAGCGCCTATGCCGTTTATGCCACCAGCAACATCGGCGCCTCTCCCCCCTACGGCGCCTTTGCCACCTCCGACGATTACGGCACCTCTGCCTTCTCCAGCATCGGTGCCTATCCTGTATACTGTGTCTGCTCCTGTGCCAACGTCTCCCGTTTCTTCCACGTCTTCGGCAGGCGACCATAGGTCGAGACCTGAGAGCAAAGCGTCTTCTTCTAAGGCGCCGTCTGCACGTAGCCATTCCCCATTGCCGTTTCGTTCACCGTCCTCAGAGAGAAACTTTCCCCATACTACGCAGAAGACATTGGCTCTCATCACCTTGGCTTTGATCACGTGTTTGACTGGATTGCTGATCGTCTAATAGCCTCAGTCCCTTCATCGGGACCTGATATTGCAAAGTCTCTTACTATTTGGGACTCGCCTTCCTTAATGTTGCCAACACATGAGGCGGTCAGAGAGATTAACTCTACACGTGATGAAGATTTCGCGGGGATGTCTCTCAACCCAAATATTGAAGCGCCTAGAGTCCGGCGTGATGTCTATCCTATTCATGGTTTGGACTTTGTCCAGACAGTGACTAAGGTGGATGAGAAAATGAAACGTGTGACAGGCTCTTCCTCTGTCTCCTCCT
The DNA here is from genome assembly GCF_003918875.1 of Haliotis rubra. NCBI lineage: Eukaryota > Metazoa > Mollusca > Gastropoda > Lepetellida > Haliotidae > Haliotis > Haliotis rubra. Next base: position 119,006 of record NW_025767386.1, on the reverse strand, counting down.
ATTAAGTTCAGAATACAAGGGTCGCGGCTTTGGACTTAGAACTTAAGCGTATGCTCCCCCCTATATCGGCATTGGCGTCAGCGACTGATGCTATCACTCAGGATCTTAAGGAAATAAATCCGATTGACTGGATCATCTCACAAATATGATGCTATGGCAGGGTGCTCACTGACCTGCGCGAGCACATTAGCTTGGTGGTTGCCAACGCATGCATAATTCCTCAGCAAGGCTTCCTCTCCTTTTCTTCATGGGATTCGGAGTTTCAGCGGAAATTTTTCCACCAACCCTGGTCATCGTCGTTGCTGTTTAACAATGCCATTCATGACGTTTATCGGGAGGTGTGTGATTTTGCCAAAGGGGAGACTGCCTTGAAATCTTTTCAAAAGGGACAACGTCCTAGCTCCACAACATCCAACACCTACCAGCCTCGGTGACCATCGCCGTACCAGAAACTCAGCGCCGTCTCGTGGCAGGGGACGTGGTGCCAAGCCTAGATCAGACAGGGGAGGGTATCAACGTCGCCTTGCTCCCGCCCAGGGCGACGGGTGTAGGGGCAAGTGAAGTGAGTGAATTGCTCCCAACTCCAGTCGTTCCAGTTTATCCTACACCGGTAGGTGGGAGAATAGGGATCTTTGGGGAAAACTGGTCCATCCTAGAGGATCCATACATCACTGATATATTGAAGCAGGGGTTTCGGCTCCCCCTCCTCTCCGATCGACATCTGACGCTGTTCTCACTCCAGCACAATCACTCGATTTTTTGGGAGGAAAGCACCATCGAATTACTTCCATATCCCGTCACAACACCAGGGTTTTATTCCCCAATATTCTTAGTGCCGAAGAAAGGGTCCACAAAAATGAGCATGATTCACAATCTGTCCTATCTCAACGAGATTTTCCTAGAACGTCCTCCACACTTCCGAATGATATCCCTCGAATACCTCAAATCTATGGTATGCGTCAACGACTTCCTCATCAGCCTGGACCTACAGGATGCATACCTCCATGTTCCAATACGCCCCATCAACATGAAGTACCTGCGCTTTAATTTCAACAATCAACATTTCCAATGGGCTGTCCTTTCAATGGACCCGTGGTTGTTCACGCATATCACAACTCCTATTTCCCGGTATCTTCATTTGAGGGGGAACAAATTCAACCCCTACCTGGACGATTGCCTGATGCACCTGTTAGACCGTCTGATTCTTATGCAACAATGGGATTTCACCCTTCGTCTGTTGCACCAAAAAGGTTGGCTGGTCAACTTGGACAAATCGGAGCTTGTCCCGTCTCACTCTCTGACATTCATTGGAGGCCATTTCCAGACAGACAAGAACCTCGTTCAGTTTCCTCTGGACAGGTGGGACAAGATTCGGTCTCTGATTCCACGTGCGCTCTCCCAACCTCTGTCACTCTGAGAGTGGCAGGCACTTCTGGAATGTTGACGTCACCACAGGATCTTACCAGCTGAGGACGTCTTCAACTTCGTCCTCTGCAGCGCTTTCTTCAACCATACACTCGTTGGGCTGACGTTCATCAACGGTTTTGTCTTCCACCTTAGTTACATCGCTATCTTCTTTGGTGGACTCGCCCATTGAACGTCTTAGAAGGAGTGTCTTTGACAGAGCAGCCTCCAGATCGCCAACTGTTCGTGGACGCCTCCATGCAGGTTTAGGGCGCTCACTTACATGACCAGACAGCTGCCGGTCTTTGGTCGGGTCAACACATAAACTGGCATATAAACAGTCTGGAGTTGGAGGCCGTGATCCTCACTATTCATCACTGGGCACATCGACTATGAGGAACTTGTCTTCTAGTGGCCACGGACAACACCATGGTGGTATGGTAGATCTGGAAGCAGGGCTTGACACGCTTGCAGTTTCTTCTCGATCAGACTTTTTGGCTCTTTCAACTGGTCGACGATCTCCTCATTCTGTTGAGAGTTCAGCATATTCCGGGGTGCCGCTCTCTCTCAGAGTTTCTCCAAAGGAATGGATGCTACACAAGGAGGCCTTCACTCTCCTAAGTCACGCTCTGTGTTCTCCAAACATAGATCTGTTTGCCACCAGCCAAAACCATCAACTGGCCGTGTATGTGTCCACAGTCCCGGATCCAGCGGATTTGGGGGTGCATGCTCTCAGCCTATCGTGGGAGGGGCTTCACGTGTATACGTTTACGTCACCAGTTCTATTACCCAAAGATCTCGCAAAAGTCAAGGAGACAACTTGCCTACGACTGATTTTGATTGTGTCTTGGTGGCCGGCCAGGAACTGGTTTCCCGTTCTAAAAAGTCTAGTGGTAGGAGATCCCTCCCCCTCTACCCACGTTGAGGAACGTTCTCGTGCACCCTCACAGCCGTCTTCCGCATCCTGCTCCAGATCAGTTCAATCTGCACGCATGTACCATTTGCAGAAAGCACTGAGTGCTAAGCGGTTTTCGGCCAGAGCAGCCAAAGCCATTGTGACTGCGCACAGAACTTCTACTAGACATTTGTATGACGACAAGTGGCAGTCGTTTGAACGATTTTGTGTTACCAGGAAGCAGGATCCGCTGAAAGTGTCTCCTCAGTTCATAGCAGACTTCTTACTTTATCTCCGAACGTCCAGGCGTCTGAAGGGAGGCACCATTGCCACGTATTTGGCGGCAATTAGCTCCGTTTTAGCAGTTCCCACTGACAGAAGGATTTCCAAAATCCCAGAATTACAGGCCATGCTTCGTTCATTCAGACTTGAAGACCAGAAGTTGAAGTTTCGTCCGCCGGCATGGAATCCCAACACTGTTTTAGACCATCTCCGTGGTGCACCTTATGAACCTCTTGATAACGCTTCCCTCGCTGATTTATCGAGGAAGACGGCTTTTCTGTTGTCATTAGCAACTGCGGCTAGACTGAATGAGGTTCACGCCCTTGACGTGACTAGGGTCAAGTTTGAACGTCATGGTCATGGTTCTGTGAATTTAGGTCTGTGTTGGGATTTCATCGCTAAAAAACAACTACCAGGTCAACCTGATCGACAGTTTTCCATCCCGACATTATCATCTATTGTTGGCTCTGAAGACGATGCTGAATTACTTTTATGTTGGATTTGTGCACTCAAAACTTACATTGATCGCACCAAAAGCGTCCGTGGAACAAGGAAACAGGTTATTTCTTCCCCTATCCCGGGCGTCACAGTCAGATGTCAGCAAAAACACAATTGTCTTATGGTTAAGAACGACCATTCTTCAGGCATGTAAAGCAGCTGGGCTGGACCCTCCTACGTCCTTTCATCCCCACGAGATTTGAGCACTTGCTTCGACTATGGCACTTCACAGTAATTACACTGTGTAATCCATTATGGTTGTTTTTGGCGGTCGGACACAGTTTTGGCAGTCATTATTTGCGTGACATGGCTGTCAAGGATGTTAACGATGTCCACAGCTTCGAAACCAGCTTCGGTTGCTCAGCAACTCGCCATTCTCCGAAGAAAGTGACCTTCCTACCTTGTGTTTTCCTTCCCACGGACCATCCTGTCGGGAAAGAGTTGTTTTTTCTTCAGAAACAACTAGGTATGTCAGATAAGGAGTTATCCTTGTTTTCAAGTCCATGCTTTTTACTGTATTCCTTAAGCTTCGTCAGGTTTAAAATTAGTGGTTTCTTTTCATTTAAGACGCGGTCTTATTTGCGAATTACCACTACCTGATCGTCACTCGCTAATTCGCTCTCTGTTATAGGTGCGTTAACAACTTTTCCAAGCATGGGCTTTTCGGATTGAGCTGGCTGCTATTACATAAGCGAGGCCATCCCTCAGATGACACGCCCACCTTCCAGCCTGTCGGATAAAAGTGCAGGAAGTAAGTAGTGCAGGATTAGTTTTAAAATTGTGTAAAATCTAAGTATTTTTTATATTTGTAGACTTATCATGCACTACTTATGATAAGGGCCCACCCTGTGCTATCAGCTACCTCGCCGCTTTCTTTTGCCATCTGTGGGAGTTCTGGCAATAATCTGAGGTGGCTGAAGTCACCTTCCGGTGACGCATGCGCAGACTAGCAGCAGCCGAGACCAGAAAGTAATATAAGTTCTACGTCTTTTGATATCGTCTGGCAAGCCACGCTTTTCGAGCCATAAGCAATAAGTGCAGGAAGTAAGTAGTGGAGGATAAGTATACAAATATAAAACAATATTAAGATTTTACTAATATTCCCATTTACATGTAACAGTGTAACAAATTCAGGGTTTGGCTGCTTATGCATTTATTAAGCAATTATTGTGACTTATGCATATTTTTTTTGAAATTTACTCTATTAGGGAAAATTTTGAGTGTGTGAACTTTGGGAACTTTGTACTTATTATTGTGCTTTGTACATTTCACTCTTACCCTATATCTTCCATGTCTACAAATGAAGATTACCAATAAACGATAAACTGGATCCTTGAATCTTGACTGTCGTTTTTGGAAGTGGGTGAATGCTAGGACATCATAGTAAGAACTTTCGCGAAGTATTCAAGGGAGAGCCTTGCCAACGGAGAGCAGTTATTCTCAGGGGATCAACACCAACCTGACCAAGAGGACCCGGGAAAGAGACAAAGGACATTAACGGAAAGGGGACAGGACTATTTTCATTCTTGTTGCACTAGATTTGAAGCTAAAATTGATAAGCTGATTGTACGGTTTGAAAAATGCAAAAAAATGCAGTGAGCAGAAGGACTTGAGTGATGATAGAGACAGTTTGATTAGTGTTGAGATGCAGTTGGCAGATATCAAGTCTCAATATCAAACTGTTTTTGAAGATTATCAGGAATTCCTAAGAAGATCTGGTGTGGTTGAAGCTAAACAAATTCTAAAGCTGCAGATTGAACGTTTTCATAAAATATGTGCTTTAATATTTGAAATCAGGACATTAATTTAACCAAAACTGCAGTCTACTGTAAATGCATCTAAGGCTGTAAAGAAGCTGAGTACGTCAGACATTAACATTCTTTAAAGAAGAAACAGGCCCTTCTGGAAGAAGAAAAGGCTCAAATACTCAGGAAGAGCCTAAAACTTACAGCAGACCTAGAGCTCCTACAGGTAGAAAAAGAAGCTGCAGTAGCAGATGCAGAGGCACTGGTACATGAAGGGGAAAGCTCCTCACAGAAAGTTGATCTTCCTTCAGGTTTCCAGCAGAAGGCTATAGACATTCACAATTATATTGACCAGTGTGCAGGGACTATTCCTATTCATACAGGGCCATCAAAACTTCTACGACAAGGACATGACGCACAGCCTGAAGAGCAACAGAACCGGCAAGCAGGACATTCAACGTCAGAGCCTAGATCCCAGTGTTCAGCCTTTCTATCCAAGAGATTTCAGTCAGATATTTCTGAAGAAAGACCTTGTTATGGCTAGACTGAAAGTTTATGACGATAAACCTGAGAACTTTGTAGTGTGGAAATCATGCTTCCTTAGTGATGCCTGATATCAGCATTTCCGATGAGGAACAGCTGGATCTTCTGATCAAATATCTTGGTCTTACTTCGTCAAGGCATGCAGCGAGTCTGAGGGCAGCGAACATCCACACACCTTCAAGAGGATTACAGCTCCTGTGACAACGTCTAGATGAAATCTATGGTGCACCTGCGTTTGTAGAGAGTGCCTTGAGGAACAGACTTGAGCCTTTTCCCAAAATCACATTAAAGAACATTCACATGTTGTATGAACTTTCTGACCTATTGTCTGAAATAGAATCTGTGAAGCTCAATCCCATGTATAGTCAGTTATCCTGGAGTAAAGCTACATCTTGCCTTGCATCACAAGCTAGTAAGGCAATATTCTCTGTTAAAAATTTCCAAAGGAAACTTGGCAGCATTAATTGTACAGATTTATTTAATATCTTTGATTGTATGATATCACCCATTCTCTGTTATCGGTCTGAAATCTGGGGCACATCCTACTGTAATACCATTGAATCTGTCCATATTAAATTTTGTAAATATGTCTTGAAACTTTGGAAATCCACCTGTAACAATATGGTCTTGGTGAATGTGGAAGAGTGCCTTTTACAGTTTACTTATACAACCAATGCAGTGAAATACTGGTGCATGCCTGACTATAGAATACCAAAACAATGTTATTTTATGCTATTATCTTTAGACAGGGTAGGACGAAACTAGAATTAAAAATATTCTTTTTCAATTTGGCTTTGGATTTGTTTAGATACGTCAGGAAATTGGTGATCACAAAATATTTATGGAATCATTTAAACAGAGACTACGTCATAATTTATTTCAATCTTGGCATTCATCTTTGGACAGTAACCGTAAATGTCTTTACTATAAGCAATTCAAATCTTTGTTAAATGTTGAGAGCTACTTGATAAATAATGATATCCCTCAATATTTAAAAACTATATATGCCCGATTTCGGTGCTGTAATTTTAAACTAGCAGTTGAAACGGGCAGATACACTGATGTTGCATATAATGAAAGGCATTGCCTGTTTTGTAAATTAAATGGTATCTTTGTTGTTGAACATGAATGGCATGTGTTTTATATCTGTGATGCATATTCTCATATCAGAAATAGGTACATATCAAAATTTTTGAGTAAATGTCCATCAATTTTTAATTTTATATCAATATAAATGTATAAAATATGCTTTTATTATAAAGGATGTATGTCTATGTTTATACTTTATTGACAAGAAACACAAATCTAAATGAAATATATATGTGCTCTACTTATCATCAGTTTATGTACATGTATTTGGGCCGGAGGCCTGTTACTGAAATAAAATTCTGTTCTGTCCTGTTCTGTAAACTCCCTTATGGTTTGCAGGATAAGTATACAAATCAGGCATTTCATTACAAAAATCAGCATATCACTCCATACCCACCTTTTTCATTCTTTGTCAAATTTATTCATGATATGAGTAAGGTAAAGAATGATCCCAGTTTCATGTATGTCACAAACGTGTCTTCCAGGTCTTCTGCAGCTGACAGTACAAAGGTGTCGACGAGAAAGACTGACGTCTCACAACAATCATACACTAGTAGACAGGATGAAAGCAATGCAGCCAAGTGCCCTTACCATTCAACGGGACATTCCTTGAATCAGTGTCGTGAATTCAGAAACAGTACGTATGAAGAGCGTAAGGAATTTCTCAAGAACAAAGGTTATTGCTTCAGATGTTGTTCAACCAGTTCTCACCTAGCTAAAGAATATAAGGAAAATGTTTCATGTACTTTATGTAACAGCAAGAGACACCCAACATTTTTACACATGGACAAACAACAGTTGACTTCAACCAGGCAGGCACAGAACTCAACAGATCATGGCGGGGAGGAAATAAGTTCTTCAGAGGCTATATCATCCCAATGTACACAGGTATGTGGAAACAAAGCAGAGGGAAATCATGTGCGAAGATCATACCTGTCAAGGTTTACTCCAAATCAAGACCAGAACTTTCAGTTAATATATATGCTATGTTTGATGATCAGAGCAACGTATCCCTTGGTAATTCTAAACTCTTTGACAGTCTTTGCTTAGGTGGAGGGATGTTTCCATACACCATTACATCATGTTCAGGTATTTCTGACTCAAGTGGAAGACGAGCAAGTGATCTTGTGATAGAATCTCTGGATGGCAGCTGTCAGCTTGACATTCCCATCTCATAGAGTGCAACTAGGTACCCAATCTGCAGGATGAAATTTCTACACATAAAATGGCTAAGTACCATAACTATCTCAGTGACATTTCAGATGATGACAAACCGGGATTCTCAGGGGAAGACAGACAATTCAATGAAGTTATGGACAGAGAGATGCATATGGGACCAGAAGATAATTGGACGGCACCACTTCCCTTTAAACTGAACAGGCCTGCTCTTCCAGATAATAGATGTCTAGCATTGAAGAGAGCATGTTCTCTTGCACGAAGCCTTCATCGGGATCATATAAAGATGGAACACTTTGTGCAGTTCATGACTAAGATATTTGACGAGAAGCATTCCGAAATTACACCTCGCCTAGAACCCGATGAAGAACACTGGTACCTGCCGATATTTGGTGTTTATACCATCCAAAGAAACCCGGACAAATCCGAGCAGTGTTTGATTCTTTAGCTACTCTACGAGGAATGTCTCTCAACAATGTCATCCTTCAGGGACCAAATTTAACCAACAGTCTTCTTGGCGTTGTACTTCGTTTCAGGAAAGAAAACGTTGCTTTCATGGCGGACATCGTAAGTATGTTCCATTGCTTTCTTGTGAAAGAAAATCACCGTAATTATCTCAGATTCTTCTGATTTGAAGAAAATGATCCCACCAAGAACCTGACAGAATATAGAATGTGAGTACATGTTTTTGGAAATAGTCCATCCCCAGCAGTTGCAACTTATGGTCTTCAGAAGGCAGCCAGAGAGGGAGAAGAAACTTTTGGACAAGACACAAAACTATTTGTAGAGAGAGACTTTTATGTGGATGATGGATTGATATCATGTTCATCAACTGAAGAGGCAAACGGACACAGAAATCACTTATTGAAAATGGTAACTTGAGAGTTCACAAGATTGTTTCAAACAGCACTGAATTGATGCAATCATTTCCTCATACAGACTTGTCAAAGGATCTCAAAGATTTAAATCTGTTAGAGGAATCTCTCCCTTTGCAGAGAAGCCTTAGTATGCTTTGGAACCTGGAAAATGATGTCTTCACTTTCAAAGTCTCACAAGAGGAGAAGCCTTATACGAGACGTGGTATGTTATCAACTGTTAATGGCATATTTGATCCAATTTGATTCATTGCTCCCGTCTCAGTGCAAGAAACACTACTACTGTGCAATGTATTGATTGGAAAGTCAAGCTGGGATGAACATCTAGATCAACAACTTGAAGAGGAATAGGACCAATGGAAAAATTCTCTCCAGCAACTACAGAACCTTAAGATTCCAAGAATGTTTGTTCCCACCTCCTATGACCTCTCCAGTAGAAAGGAAGTACTGGTTTATTGTGACGCTTCAGAGCACAGCCATAGCAGCAGTTTCGTCCATTCGTGTCACAGATAACACTGGACAGTCACATACAGGTTTCATACACAGAAAAGCTAAAGTTGCGCCAACTTATGGACATACGATACCCCGCTTAGAACTTTGTGGAGCTGTATTGGCAGTGGATATTGCAGAATCTGTAACATCTCATCTTGAATTGGCCCTGAACTCAGTACCGTTCTTTACAGACAGCAAGATTGCATTAGGATACATTAGAAACTCTACAAGAAGGTTTTCTGTTTACATCTCCAACCGAGTGCAGAAGATTAGACGACTATCAAGTTCAGAATAGTGGTCATATCTTCCTACAAGTAAGAATCCTGCAGATTTAGCTACTAGGCTTCTGGACACTGCACGGATATGTCACAGCCCATGGCTAAAAGGTCTCATCACCTACTCTCGGAGTGAATAAATTTGCCAAAAGCAGTCAGAGGGAACTTGTTCAGATTTTGTGAGGATTTGGAATTGAGTGAAGATTTATCTACTTTCTCAACCACAATAGTGCAGAAAGCTGGAATTGGATACAAGAGGTTTGAGCACTTTTCAGAATGGAAGAAGCTTGTTCGAGCTGTTGCCTTTTTGAAGCGATTTGCCAGAAGTTACAAGAAGGATGGAAATCTTGACAACCAGTGTAGGGATTCCGAAAGATTCAGAAAATTTCATTCTTCAACAAGTTCAACAAGAACAGTTCTTTCTAGAAATCAAGTCACTCAAACAAAAGTCATCTTTGTCTAAAGACAGCCGGTTACTTGGTCCTAATCCTTTCTTAGATGAATTTGGACTTCTACGTGTTGGCGGACGAATACGACATGCAGAAATTGCCTCATGTGAGAAGACTCCCGTCATTCTACATGGAAGTCACTACATCGCTACACTCTAGTACGACACTTTCATACATTAGTGCAACATCAGGGACGACATTTTACAGAGGGAGCCGTTCGGAGTGGTGGATATTGGATTGTTGGAGGTAAGCGACTGATTTCATCTTTGATCTACAAGTGTGTGAAGTGTAGAAAATTCAGAGGAAAACAGGAAACTCAAAAAATGGCAAATTTGCCTTCAGACCGTTTGAAATCATTACCGCCGTTTACATTTGTGGGATTTGACACATTCGGACCTTGGAATATCTCCTCAAGAAGAACACGGGGTTGTTTAGCACAAAGTAAACAATGGGCGCTGTTATTTACTTGTCTTGTATGCAGAGCGGTTCTCATCGAATTGATCGAAGAGTTGAGTTTTCATCTTTTGTAAATGCAGTCCACCGTTTCATCTCGATTCGTGGAAAGGTTAAAGAATTCCGATCGGACAGAAGGACACATTTTGTGGGCGCAGTTGAAAATAACAAAAACAGGAAATTTCTATTGGACAACCAGTCTGAGTGGAAATTTAATCCGCCTCACGCCTCACACATGGGAGGAGTATGGGAGAGGATGATCGGTGTAGTTCGCAGAATCTTAGACGGTATGTTGTTTAACCAATCAACAAGGAGCCTAACACATGAAGTTTTATGTACTTTCATGGCAGAAGTGTCTGCAATAGTGAGTGGTAGACCTATCACACCAATATCAAGTGACCCGGAGTCCCCATTTATACTGATCCCACAAACTCTGTTGACACAGAAATCTACTCAGGAAGTGGACTGTGATTTTGCTATTTCAGATAATCTTGGAAACCTGTATAAATCACAATGGAGACAGGTACAAGCCATGGCGGAGACATTCTGGAACAGATGGCATCGTGAATATCTTCACACTATGCAATATAGGAGGAAATGGAAGGAAGGTCGACCTGACCTGAATATCGGAAACTTTGTTTTGGTTTGTGAGAAACATGTACATAGAAATGAATGGCCAGTTGCTGTTATTACTGATCCTATTCAAAGCAGTGACGGACATGTCAGAAAAGCTGTTGTGAAGTTGTTTCGGAACAATAAGATGACCTATCTTACCCGTCCTATCACAGATTTGGTCCTTTTGATGTCAGCCTAGATCATTCCGGGTACTCAGCTTGTGATGTATGATCTCCGGAGAGATCGCTGTTGACTGTTGCGTTAATATGAACGCTGTGAAATGTATAGTTTTCCAGCAATTTGTCGTTTCATGTTTTGGGAATCTTTTTGTGGGTGTGTTTGTATTTTATTATTATGCCATTATTTTTGTAATATCCGAGTTATCAGATATTAGGCGGGGAGTGTGCGGTATTTCACAGGGAACATTTTCACTTGCACCGTTTGTCACGGGTACTTTTTTGTGGAAGCACCTTTTTCGTGCCTCTTGTTTTTCAACTTTCGATATGGAAAGCCGCTTGGCCAGGATTCTCTCCCTTTTTGGGGCTAAAAATCCACAAAGTGTATGTATTTTCATATTTGCTGCTCTTTGTATATTGCGATATTTGTCTTTAATTTCATTATTTAGGCAATGTGTGTGTAAATAATTTGCTGTATTTAATATTTTGGATGTGGCGTTCAGTTTGGGGCAGGGAAAACACTGAACTATTTTCAAATGCTTTTGATTGCTACTTTTGCAAAGTATTTTGGAATGTTTTATAGTATATTGAATTTAGGAAACATATATTGCAGCTTTTGTTAGTTTAGGATGAAAGTTTCTTTGGACTAGAAATGCTATGCTGTCAAAATGCAGTATTTGAAGCATTGGTAAAATATCATTACCTGTTGACTAGTTAACCTATTCCACTGTCCACGGCTGAAGCATATTTTCAGAACATTTACAAAGAAAGACTTAGCATTGTGTTTCTTTGTTGATTGTTTATCGCCAGACTCAGCATTATTCCACTATCTAAATTCTGTGAATAATCGAGTCTGGACCAGGCAATTCAGTGATCCAGACTATGAGCATCGAGATCCAATGTCAATCATCTTGGCTTAAAACATCTTAAATAACTTTTACAAACATATCTAATCTTTTATGATATTTTCAGTTATGTTTCCAACACTGTGGCGATTAGGTACAGTACAGTACCCACAATTTGCCATTATTTGTGGATCTATATTTACTGGGCCGTATTACTAGACAGGAACAGGAAGTGTTATGCCAGCAGCACGTTTGACTGTTACAGTACGGTTTCACAAGCACCATTAATACGAATGTGTGTTTGTTTGTTGTTTAACGCCGAACTCAGCAATGTTTCAGCTGTATGGTGACGGTCTGTTTACAGTTACGTCTAGGCCGGGCAAACCAATGATCAAATCACGAGCATCGATTTACGTAATTAAGATACGACGACATGTTTCGACCAAGTCAGCGATCCTGACCATCCGATTCCGTTTGTCGCCTCTGACGACAAACATGCGGAGCATAATATAGATTTTACATCAAGGTTTCTGCATATAAAGCAACGCAGTTTTCATAATGTATCAAAATATCGAATGGTACAAAAACTCAGTGGGGTTTTTGTTTTGTTTCATATATTAGCCAATGTTTATTGACCCAAACGAATCATCTAGAATGGTATTTTCATTACAGCGTATCCCTTTAACAAAGGTTTACTTTTTAGATGAATTAATGCATAATTTCTTGAAAAGTGCGATTAGTTAAAATGTTCTTACACATATAAAATACTGTTATATCAAACATATGGACACAAGATTGCAAATCTTCTCACATGCGATAGCTAATATGTTAGATAGTTTGGGGATTATGCAGTCAAGGTACTCCTAGTGTTTTCTTTCAGAACTACACATGCCATACATTTGCTTGATAAAACCTAAGATATTGGGGGATTTATATCTGGAAGTATTTCTTCTAACATGTCACATAAACGAATGAATAAGTAAGAGTAACTTTTATTGTGTTAAGTATCGATAATCACTAATATGTTTTACATATTCTCCCTCTTATCAGCAGATATAAACTATTCACAGGTACATATATACTCCCAATACAGCAATCGAAGCTGCATATTGTAACCTTGTTCAAAGGTGAACTACCCGCCTTTAGAAGTGTCAAGGACATTTGCAGCACATATATTTTGAAAGTCCTATATTTCAGACCGAGAGGTATGTTACGCATTCCCATGATTACCAACTAATCTGAACAGTGTTCACAACAATCATCTCTCGTGACTAAATTAAGATATTGAATATGGTTTACTGAGTCACGTTACTAGTACACAGGAAGAAGATTTGTTGATATTTGCTTGGGGACTCTGATGAAAATAGGTAATTAACAACATATGATGGTCATCACAGTTCTTTCTTTGCTAACTGGGTGCTCTTTGACTTGTAGTTTAGCATGGATGTTTACAGATTAAATAGAAATGATAAATATATGTTTTCTAGTCATTCTGCCAGTAACGTATCTGATTTTGAAAGTAACGTATCTGTTTATAAAACTCACATGTTTGAATCACGTTTTTCTGTGCATCACATATATTTGTTTGTGATAACAAACGATATAATTTGTTAACTTACCTGACAACACCATTTAGTGTTTCAATGGTTGATTTGCTATGAAAAAAACAAACTAGTAACAAATTCATTATACTGGAAGCTGAATTTCTTCAGCGAAAATTTCTCTGAAAACATTGACTGATATGTTAAGTGAAGAAACATGACTGCTATGTTAACATAGAACAACATTTCTTGAGACGTTGTGGAAAATATAAGGTGGTTTTCTTCAAAATACAAACTGTTTTTATCTTGTTTTGATAATTTGACAGATACGTTACTTAGAAATTCATCAACTAAAAAGTTTACTTGTTTAGTTAGTTCTTCATCTACAAAGATATTGTCATCCTGTTGCAGTTTTATATTTGTTTGTGTGTGTCTTCCTCAAAATTGACCAGGCAAATAATATCGATTCTATGTCCCGCCCGTCCATATGGATTTTCGATAGATTCTCACCATTATCATTGTAATCCTGCTTTTAATATCGTGTACCCTTAATCTAATGTGTAGCTGAGCAACTGTGCACTAAACTGGGCAAACCAGGCAAACAGGAATTTCAACGTTCCCCTGAGCCACTGCAGTGTGTTTCTGCTGAAACTGCTTGTACGGAGGGGAGATGATGTTACCTGAAAGTTTTAAATAACTGTGAATATTGTTTCCAACATTAGCAGACAACCACCAACTTATAATTCATTTTCATTTTTTCTTCTTTTTTGTGCGTGAGTGTTCAAATGGCTATCACACTTTAGGTATGGCTTTCATCAACAAACTCGGAAAACAGAGTCTAACACTTACCCTGTTCCCCGTAACATGCAAAATATACAAAACATTAAATATATCAACTTTTTCTATTAGCACAAACGTATTTTAGGAAAAGAACATCTTCATTGAAAAACCTGTTAGGTATCAACTAATTATCCAGGTTTAATATTTGTACATTGGCGGTCGGTTGATTGATTCATATTCTTTTCATATTTTGCTGAGTTAAGAGCTAATACAAGCAGACCGGACATTTCGGCTATGTTTGAGATGCACTTTTTTAAAAAGATACATTTGAGAAGGCTTCCAAAGAAAATTATACTGTTTGTTCTCATCCTGCAACATGTGTGTATATATAGAGACCAGGAGATCGTGTCATCCTGTGAAAGCACAGCTTCCGAATACAATGTGAGAAATACAGTGAGCTGTTTGCTCGTTACATTGTCATCTTCCATACCACTTTCAACTGTTCACGGCTAGAGCTTTTTTGGTAGAACATTTCCAAAGAAAGACTTCACATTGTGGTTCAAGAAGAGACTGGAATAACAGTTGTGTATGACTGTGTTATTGTGTTCCTTAGGAGGTTGTTTAACGCCAAACCCATCATTATTCCAGTATGTCACAACAGTTTGTAATGATATTTTCAGTTCTGTTTCCGACACTGAATGAGGTGATGAGGTACAGTTACCAAACCTTTTCAACAAAATCATGGGGGAGCTTATGTCATTGGGCCGTTTTACCAGACAAGAACGGAACGGTTTTGTCAGCGACACGTTTGGCTGTTATAGTACAGATTAGCCAGCACAAAATGTACGAAGCTATCAGTGTTTGAAATTTTTATTTGTTTATTTTGTTTTGATTTTGTTCTTTATATGGGGGTTGGGGGTGGGGGCGTCTGGACCAAGCAAATTAGTGAAGGGGAAACTGAGTTGTGTAAATATAGATTTTACATACAGGTTTCTGCACACAAAGCAATGTCGTTTTTTATACAAAGCACATTTACAGTAATCATATGTCCAATGCAAAGATATTGAATGGATATCAAGATACGCAACGGGTTTTTTCTTGCTATATATACTGTATATTTGAGGCAATTTGTGTTCACACAAACGAACCATATATAGCGAATCTCAATCAACATAAATACATTTTATCAGTATGTGATAGTCTATAACATGAATCACTGCACAGCAGAGTTATCCTGAAAAATATACTTACAAATACTTTTTGATATTTATTGCTGAGCTGCTTGAGTAATAGCAGTACGCAATCATGAAGTAGTTGTTTGGGAGGTATTCTACCTGGATTGGAGTCAGGAGATTTGGACATGTGTGACAAAACAAAATGACTGCGGGTTTGAGACATCCAGCATAGTGTTAAATTTTATAAACAATCTACCTTAAATGTCTAAGTTTTCCATAACAAATATTTTCGTCCAAGTAATTTCTTTGAACAATACATTATTTGTGCAAGAATAATTAAAACGCATGATTTTAGACACGATTCTAAATTTCACCCCAATATGCCATGTGTCATTTTGACATTTTCCCACTGTATAGAAGGAAGATCATGACATCTGAAAACTCGAAATAACAAAAATAGTTGTTTTCAATACCATCAAAATCCCATGCATACTTAAAATGCATTTATACTATGAGTACGGATAATAGCATCTAGTACTTACCAGAACTAATCCGGACAATCCCTGCAATATGTAGAAAACATAGTTAGGAAAATATTCAGTCCTCACATGTACACATAAATATAATACAAGTTGATATAAATGTATTTTCAAAAACACTTGTCCTCCCATAGCTGTTAGTTAACGACTCATTAGTGTTTGCATTCTGGTTTAACGTTTGTACACTAGCAGTCCATTAGTACATAATATTTTCATATTTGCTGGTTAAAGGAATACATCTCGGCTGCGTTTGATGTAAAGGTTTTGCAAAAGATGCAATGCAGGAGGCTTCTGAAGGTAATTATACTGTTTCTTCTCATCCTGCAACCTGTGTGCATCTATTTATGCCGGGAAACGTGAATGGGGTCATTGTGTCAACCTGTGAGATCACACGTCATTCTTGAGTATGAGCTTCAATTCTATGCCGCTAAAAATGTCCAAATATTATCTGTGCTGAAATTAAAAGTAACACATAACCCCAGTATGAACTACTTAATATTGCCAAAACCAAATGTTATGAATCTCTGCTGAATATTAACTGCGTCTTAACATTTTCCGAAACATGGAAGTATTGAAACACGCCGATTACTTAATCGTTTATGACATTTTGAGTTATGTTTACAACACTGAATGAGGTGATTATGTACAGTATCCTCAGTTTTTCACCATGTTACTTGTCGATATAATTTTACAGAGCCATTTTACAAACGGGACTTACAACAGCAGTGATAACGAGAAGGTGTCGGACCCTGTTGCGTCAGTCCCCAATACAACCGTACCCGATGCAGCTGAGACAGAGAAATAGGGGTGTGGCCGTGCTCAAACTCACAGTGATACAATACCCAAAAAAAAAATCTTTTGGAACATATCGGGAATTGTTAATACAGTCAATGAAACTGACTTAAATTATCTTAATACATTTCAAAACTGGAATTGACATTGTAGGACATACCGAAACAATTGACTTCTCATATAACGATATGTAGCAGAGACATTTTTCATGTTTTTAATAAGTCAGTTTGGTTTGTTTGTATAGAACTATTTTACAATTATTGAATATGAAATGGTGTTATAGTGTTTTATTGTTTACAAGTAAAATAAGAATAAAAAAGATTATATAAGTCATAAAAAGGTCACTAAAATATTGAAGGGTGGTGGTAGTGTTCTAAAGTTTGTGGTTTTATGCATATGTCAATCATATTGATATTTGGTTGTATTTGTCAAGTATTTCGGATGAATTTCATTCATCTGAAACGTTCTTATTGTGTTTAGGATTCACAAAATATGCTGGATCTAGAGTATGGTCTCATTATGGATTATTGTTTATCACATGACCCTAATTCCTAGCTTTTAGTTGGCTAATTTCAAATTCCCATAATTCCCAAGCACCAATATGAGCACCTCAGTAGAAACACGTTAGCACAGCACAGCACCCAGGCAACAAGGCAACAAGGTCTACTACACAGCATCAAACAGGTTAGTTAAATACTTTAGCACTAAATTATGCTTAAGTGTATTTGTTCTTTTACATCTCCGTTAAATTAATTGCAGTCTAAATGTTATTTGGTAATTTGTAATATATGGTCATGTTGTAAACCTACTAAACTTGGTTAATTACCTTAAAGCCAAAGTTCATGTTGTATTGTATTATAACTCATGTAAAACCAAATAGCATTATAAGTAATGTTCTGTTTTTACAACCATTTCCCTCAGCTTTCTAAACGTATTTAAGTGCAATGGTTTTCTGTGAGTCGAGAGCAGAAAAAATTGTGAAAGCATTGTCATGTTGGTGAATGTTCTGTATGAGCAACCATGGTGCTCAGCTTTCCCGTTGTATGTGCTTACAATGGTTTTCTTTGCGTTGTGTGAACGGAGATCGACAGTGACGGCGAATGTATTGTCACGGTGATGAACGATGTTTGTAATTGGCAGGTCACATATGTATCAGCACAACACGGTCTAATCAATAAGGCTCTATTCCACAAATGGGTAAGATGTATTTTCATATGTCAATGTATATCCTTTTTCTTAATGTACACCTTTCGCGAACCTTTAAGGGTTACCAAATATTTATCTGGTTGTATGTCATGTTAATTGTGAACTTTATTGTCTGTCAGATATGTGTACATATTTTTGTAATTTAACATTATTTGGGCAAATGTGTTATTTGGCAATGAATTATCTCCCTTGGTGTCACAACCAACGTTGTGCATATAGTTTCATGCTATTAATATTTCCTTAAACAGTTTATAATGTGGTATAATTCACATGTCTAAATGTTAGACTACAGAATTAATTGTGGTAAGCTTATTGTGATACCTATGCAAAACATTATGCAATGTGTACATGTTTCTAAGAATTTTATGTGTGTTTCAGGGCTTGAAGTATGATATATAGTATCTGAATAAACCGCACCTCACCCCTACAGCGTGTCATGTGATCCTTTGACATTACTTGGCGTTTAACCAGCTGTAACATTTGGAGCCCCCAGTGGGGGGTATTCAGAAAGGACCATGAGCTGTTGTCTGCTGGAACATGAATTTTGACCGGAAGTTGTAATTCAACTGCTACGGCTTGATGTGACCGTGAGTGACTTTGCCTTGTGCCATTTTGCCTTGTGATACTTATAATGTGCCTATGTTAACGTCAACTGTGTTGTGTTAAACACACTGCTGTGCTCTTACACCAGAAACTCTGTATACATTGACTTTTTATTCATTTTATACAACAATTTGACTTTTATATGTGTGCAGCAGTGAATCTACAGAGGTATTATATGGTGTTTGCACTTTACATGACAGATTCTGTGATATTATACATTGTCTGATTTATAGCATGTTTTAATATATATACTTGTATCTCAACACTGATATTTGTATATTTTAGGGGTGGTGAAACACAAAATGAACTTAGTCGTTGCCCATGTGTGTCAATCATTGCCGATGTTTATTTTATAGGTTCATTTTTGTGCCTGTGTGATGTGTGGATTTTGTATGTTCATCTTGTGACATGATTGGGTAATTGCACGATGAGGTGACTTGAATGAGTAGTCCTTGCAGTCATTTTTTAAGGTAACAAGGTTCCTACTGCTATATCTTATTAATTCAAATACCAAATCCAAACTAAGGTTATATTAACTAAATATTTAAAACAGTACTCAGTTAATTAAATTCTTAATTACATTTAGCTTATTTCAGGTCAATAACTGCCTTAGTAAACTTGTTGTTGCACGTTTCTTTCTTCTCACATAGTTAGGTACCCTCTACTCTACTAATTCGTCACATTGCCTCTAGTCTGTACAGTTGTGTCAACTTTTTATTTCAAATTTTGGTTATCTTCTTTATAGCTTTTAGTTCTTTTTTTATAAACCATTCACATTGGTGAGTGTCATTTTGTGGCTAGGCAGTTGGGACTGTTAGTCATGGAGGGAGTGTCAGGTATCAAGGAGGAGGATCCAGAGCAGGGTGATCCGAAAGGGTCAGATTCTATGCCAGAGTTAGAAGGTGATCCAGACCTCACTGGTCTTAGTGACACTTTGAAGCAGATGGGTGTAGTGCCTGTGGTAGATAGCCCTGAACATTTTCAGGATTGGATGGTTTCCTATTTACAGTCGATAGGGAAGTTGTCTGGTGATACTCAATCTAAAGCTGAAGGTACTTTGGGTGGAAAAGGTTTTCAGCCTAAGCCTGATAGCAAGTCAGTAGTTACTTTAAGTCAGACTCCTAAATTGTCATCTTTCTTTGGTGAAGCTGGTAAAGGTGAGGCTCCTTATGATCTGTGGCGCTACGAGGTCGAGTGTCTATTGGTTGAGAGTGCTTATCCTAAGAATGTCATATTTGAGGCTTTTCGACGTTCTCTGAAAGGAAAGGCTGGTAAAGTAGCTTCACTCCTAGGTCCACAGTCTACCATTGATTCATTGTTAGCTAAACTTGCAAGTGTTTATGGTAGTTGTGAGGAACGTGAATCCTTGATGGCAAGATTCTATAGTGCTAAACAGATGGCAGAAGAGGATGTTTCTTCTTGGGGTTGCAGACTTGAAGATCTATATGCTAAGGCTAGACAGAGTAGCAACTCATCACCAAGTGAGACTAACCAAGCCCTTAGAAGTGTTTTCTGGCAAGGTCTTAAACCAACTTTGAAGGATGTGTCTGGTCACAAGTATGATGCTATTGAGGACTTTGATGAGTTACGTGTAGCAATTAGAAGGATTGAGTTTGAGTTGAATGAGAGGAAGCCCCAAGAATGTTCCAAGAAGCCCATCCCCTCTCAAATGGCTGCTCGTTCTTCTGACAAAGATTACCAGGAATTGAAAGGCATGGTACAGCAATTAACGTCAGAGTTTGGTGCCATTAGAAAGCAACTAGCTGACATTCCTACCCTTACTCATAGTCCATCTCCTTCCGGATTTAGAGGAAGAGGCATACCTAATCGAGGCTCAATTTGTAGTCATGGCAGATCTAATAACTTGTCATATTGGAACCATGTAGGACGAGGTCAAGTTAGTACAAGAGGTCAACCCAGATACAGTCCTATATACTTACCTTACAAGGGAACTGTTCCTCATGATGGCAGCCAGGGCGTTGTTTGTTGGAAATGTGGACAAATAGGACATTTGTGGCGTGGATGAAGGGTTATTATGGACCATAACTGGACTTTAAACGCAGGCAGGCCCATGGAGACTGGCAACACATGGGCCAACCCACAAGCACGCCAGGAACGACGTCCAGGCCACCTCCAGAAGGATTGATTGGAAAAGCAAATGAAGCCAGTGTTACAGTATGTGGTACAGTATGCACAGCTTTACTTGATACAGGATCCACAGTATCTACTGTAAATGAATCTTTCTACAGGAATCACCTTTCTCACCTTTCATTGCATCAACTTGAACGTATTTTGGACATTGAATGTGCAGATGGTGGAACATTGCCCTACTTAGGATATGTTGAGAGTGAATTGTTTGTCCCAGACCTTGATTTACCGGACACTTTACCTTGCTTACTACTAGTTGTAGCAGACAGCAGATATAACTTGTCAGTGCCAGTATTGTTGGGTACCAATGTCTTGTCAACCTTGATGGAAAGATGCAAGTCAACAATGGGTCCTAGGTTTCTACAGAAAACATCAGTTCACACTCCTTGGTATTTGTCATTCAGGAATATGGTCATTTATGAGAAGAAACTAGCAAAGAATGATTGGAGATTGGGACTTGTCAAGAGTGCCGAACATAGGAACATAGTTATTCCAGCAAACTCACAAGTTGTTGTCCAGGGTTATGTTGATAAGGAACTCAATTATCCTCAAGCTCTTGCCACACTACAGCAAAGTCAGAGTGCAACTATTCCATCAGACATAGATGTTTCCCCAACACTCATGTTGTACAAATATAAGAAGCAGCATCCTATCCAGGTACACTTGTCAAATGTTACCACTCGTACTGTTGTTATCCCGCCAAGGTCTGTACTTTGTGAACTTCAGCCAGTATCAGTAGAAGAGAAAGAGCTTAATCAGTCATCCAATACCGAGTCAATTTTAAACCTTATTGATATCAATGACAAAGGACTTACCCCAGAGGAGTTGGATAAAGGTGTTAAGCTCATTTCAAAGTACATTGATGTCTTTTCAAGTGGAGAATTAGATCTTGGTCACTCAACTGCTGTACAGCATCGTATTGAGTTAGTGGATGAAACTCCTTTCACACAGAGGCATCGACGTATTCCTCCATCAATGTTTCAGGAGGTGAAAGATCATCTAAAACAGTTGCTAGCATGTGGAGTTATACGTAGATCTCATAGTCCTTGGGCTTCCAATATAGTTCTTTGTAGAAAGAAGAATGGAAAACTTAGAATGTGCGTGGACTTTAGACAGTTAAACAATCCACTATCAAAGACAGTTTTGCTCTACCAAGGATAGAGGAAACGTTAGATTGTCTCGCGGGCAGTAAGTTTTTCACAAAGTTGGATTTAAAATCTGGATATTACCAAGTTGAACTTGCAGAAGAACATAAGGAGCGTACTGCTTTTACAGTTGGCCCCCTGGGTTTCTTTGAGTATAATAGGATTCCCGTTTGGTCTATGTAACAGTCCTGCAACATTTCAACGTCTCATGCAAGATTGTCTTGGAGATTTGCATTTGTCGATTTGTGTGATATATATTGATGATCTAATCATATTTGCTGATAGCTATGAGGAACACTTGGATCATCTTGCCAAAGTTTTGGACCGCTTACGACAATGCAATTTGAAATTGTCCCCTGACAAGTGTGAATTCTTCAAAGAGAAAGTTGCCTATGTTGGACATGTCATTTCCAAGGATGGAGTTGAACCAGATCCTACAAAAGTGGAAGCCATCAAAAACTGGCCACGACCTACAAACCCTTTTGAGGTAAGGAAGTTTCTAGGTTTTGCAGGATACTACAGACGATTTGTAAAGAATTTATCCAAGATATCTAAGCCTTTGTCACAATTAATGCCTAGTCCAAAAGACAAGAAAGGAAAATCTACCGTGGAATGGAAGTGGGGAGATTCTCAGCAAGCAGCATTTCAGGAGCTGAAAGATAGACTTTCATCACCGCCAGTGTTAGGTTACTGTGATTATTCTATCCCATTTGAGCTCCATACTGATGCCAGCCAACGAGGTTTGGGTGCTGTCCTATATCAATGTCAAGGTGCCAAACAGAGGGTCATTGCCTATGCCAGCCGTGGATTGTCAAGGTCAGAGCAAAATTATTCAGCCCACAAATTGGAATTTCTTGCACTGAAATGGTCAATTACCGAGAAGTTCCACGACTACCTTTTTGGGAACCAATTCACAGTATACACAGATAACAACCCGTTGACCTACATTCTGACAACTGCCAAGCTCGATGCAACTGGTCACAGATGGCTCGCTGCCTTGTCAGCCTACAATTTTGATGTGAAATACAGACCTGGAAAATCTAACATAGATGCGGATGTGTTGTCACGAATTCCAGATAAAACAGAACCTGAAGTTAGTCAGATTTCTTCTGAATCTGTTAAGGTTATCTGTAACTCTGTTTCTGCATCCAATTATGTTGAGTGTCTAAGCATGTCCCCCGAGTCAGTTGATGTTGGTGATATAGGTCATGATCTGAAGAGCATGTCACCTAAGGACTGGAGACGTGAACAGTTCCATGATCCAGCCCTTGCAGATATCATCAAATGGATCCGAACAGCACAAAAGCCAAGACATGACTACATGCACTCCAGTGAATTTACAGCCCTATCTCAAAGCTTTGACAACCTGAAACTGAAGCAAGGTGTATTATACAGAGTAACTGCTACAGATGATGAACTTACTGAACAGTTGGTAATACCTTATCATCTCCGTCCACAAGTTCTCAGAAGTCTTCATGATGATATGGGTCATTTAGGACGAGACAGAACTTTGGTTTTGGTAAGAGAGCGATTCTTTTGGCCTGGAATGGCAAGCCAAGTTGAGAAGTGGGTCAAGGACTGTCCGAGATGTTTACGCCGAAAGTCAGCAACTAATACAAGAGCTCCCTTGGTAAACATTGAGACTACATATCCACTGGAACTAGTTGCTATGGATTTTCTCACTTTGGAACCTTCAAAGGGAAACTATCAGCACATCCTTGTGATCACTGATCACTTTACCAAGTATTCTCAAGCCATTCCCACTAGAAATATGACTGCTCGTACAACAGCTGAAGCATTTCTGAACCATTTCGTTGTACATTATGGTTTACCAGCAAGAATCCATTCAGATCAAGGTGCCAACTTTGAAAGTCGTCTTATAGAAGAACTTTGTACAATTACCGGAATGAAAAAGTGAAGAACAACGCCGTACCATCCCATGGGTAATGGTCAGACTGAGTGCTTCAACCGAACACTTTTGAACATGCTTGGAACTCTTCAACCTGACCAAAAGAAGGATTGGAAAATGCATGTGTCTCCTCTAGTTCATGCCTACAATTGTACCAAACATGAAACTACTGGGTATTCTCCGTTTTATTTGATGTTTGGACGTCATCCACGATTGCCGATAGACGTTGCATCTGGAATTGACCGGGATCACACCAGCCAGTCATTACAATCCTACACAACTTCTCTTCGTGATAGACTGAAGAAATCTTATAAACTAGCCACTAATATCACTCAAAAGTCTAAAGGAAAACAAAAACAGAAATATGATCAAAGAGCAAGAGGAGCAGCTGTACATGTTGGTGATAGAGTGCTAGTGAGAACTCTTGCCTTTGAAGGTAAACATAAGCTAGCAGACAGATGGGAAGTGAATGCTTATGTTGTCAAAGGACACCCAAACCCTACTATACCTGTATTTGTTGTGGAACCTGAGTTTGGGGAGGGTCGAGTAAGAACTTTGCATCGGAATCACCTTCTCCCCATTGGAAGCGTGGATACAGGACCAGGAAAACCACAGCCAAAACCACGAAAAAGAACCAAGATTCAAACTGTACCAAGTAACATGAATGGCATACAGCAACAGGATGATGATGACGAAGTTATTCTGTCTGTTTCAGCCAGTGATACTCCCACAGGTAACATGACTGGTGCTGAGGTTACACAGATGGAAACAACGAAACATGATGAAGGTAGTTTAGTCCTTGTTGATGACATTATGCCAGATGAAACTGAGCAAGTAACTGGAACAATGGAATATATCAGTGGTGATTCTCCACCAGAATCAGAGTCCACATTATTGATTGAAGATCAGGATACCACAGATCTTGTTGATATCACTTCCATTACAGATAAAACTGTCATTAATGATTCCGACGTCACAGAGCTTGCTGTTGCCCCTGACGTAGACAACGTCACAGATGTTGCAACTAGTATTGACAGTGTTTCGGATGATATTGACACAGAGACTAATAGTAGTCACGAGAATGCACCAGTGAATGATACAAGGATTCAAACTCCTGCTCAAGACATTCCACATGCTCAGATCAGACGATCAGAAAGAGCTAGACGGAAACCAGCATGGCAAACTAGTGGTGAATTTGTAATGTCACAAGCAGGTCGACCACCCGATTGGTTGGAGAAAGCAAGATTTTTGGAACAACTTGCAACCAGTGGAACTTACAACACATTACCTTCGAAAATATCAGATGTTCTCTTGTCGGTTGTCAAGGATAACTGAGTGATGACGGGGACGTCATTTTTTTGATAGGGGGGTAGTGTGTAGCAGAGACACTTTTCATGTTTTTAATAAGTCAGTTTGGTTTGTTTGTATAGAACTATTTTACAATTATTGAATATAAAATGGTGTTATAGTGTTTTATTGTTTACAAGTAAAATAAGAATAAAAAAGATTATATAAGTCATAAAAAGGTCACTAAAAATCTTGAAGGGTGGTGGTAGTGTTCTAAAGTTTGTGGTTTTATGCATATGTCAATCATATTGATATTTGGTTGTATTTGTCAAGTATTTCGGATGAATTTCATTCATCTGAAACGTTCTTATTGTGTTTAGGATTCACAAAATATGCTGGATCTAGAGTATGGTCTCATTATGGATTATTGTTTATCACATGACCCTAATTCCTAGCTTTTAGTTGGCTAATTTCAAATTCCCATAATTCCCAAGCACCAATATGAGCACCTCAGTAGAAACACGTTAGCACAGCACAGCACCCAGGCAACAAGGCAACAAGGTCTACTACACAGCATCAAACAGGTTAGTTAAATACTTTAGCACTAAATTATGCTTAAGTGTATTTGTTCTTTTACATCTCCGTTAAATTAATTGCAGTCTAAATGTTATTTGGTAATTTGTAATATATGGTCATGTTGTAAACCTACTAAACTTGGTTAATTACCTTAAAGCCAAAGTTCATGTTGTATTGTATTATAACTCATGTAAAACCAAATAGCATTATAAGTAATGTTCTGTTTTTACAACCATTTCCCTCAGCTTTCTAAACGTTTTTAAGTGCAATGGTTTTCTGTGAGTCGAGAGCAGAAAAAATTGTGAAAGCATTGTCATGTTGGTGAATGTTCTGTATGAGCAACCATGGTGCTCAGCTTTCCCTTTGTATGTGCTTACAATGGTTTACTTTGCGTTGTGTGAACGGAGATCGACAGTGACGGCGAATGTATTGTCACGGTGATGAACGATGTTTGTAATTGGTAGGTCACATATGTATCAGCACAACACGGTCTAATCAATAAGGCTCTATTCCACAAATGGGTAAGATGTATTTTCATATGTCAGTGTATATCCTTTTTCTTAATGTACACCTTTCGCGAACCTTTAAGGGTTACCAAATATTTATCTGGTTGTATGTCATGTTAATTGTGAACTTTATTGTCTGTCAGATATGTGTACATATTTTTGTAATTTAACATTATTTGGGCAAATGTGTTATTTGGCAATGAATTATCTCCCTTGGTGTCACAACCAACGTTGTGCATATAGTTTCATGCTATTAATATTTCCTTAAACAGTTTATAATTTGGTATAATTCACATGTCTAAATGTTAGACTACAGAATTAATTGTGGTAAGCTAATTGTGATACCTATGCAAAACATTATGCAATGTGTACATGTTTCTAAGAATTTTATGTGTGTTTCAGGGCTTGAAGTATGATATATAGTATCTGAATAAACCGCACCTCACCCCTACAGCGAGTCATGTGATCCTTTGACATTACTTGGCGTTTAACCAGCTGTAACAGATACATTTCCTAACTTTTTTACCATACAGTATTAATGATCTCAAACCTGTCGACAGAGGCACGCCATCCAGTGGACTGACCCTCCTTGTGCATAGAATTACCAACAATCTGTGAAGGACAATGCTATCTTTTATCTTTGATAAATGTACATTTAACGTTGACAAGGACATTTTCATCGCATATGTATATGTCAACCCATCTGGTTCAACTTGGAACGACAAAACACATTCAAAGTGTGGTGTCACATTTTTCTTTAATGTACTTATTGATACCATTGAAATAATTGCTAAAGATATTGATATTCTCACTGGATGGAATTTTAACGCCTAGACATCAACACTCCCGGATCACATCGACGATGACGTAGCAATTATCAGAGGAGAAGAAGAATTGACAGCTCTCTAAGAGTGTCACGTGATCATGTCGTAAACAGTTTTGGGCGTGATCTGGTGAAAATGTGTGCGGGAATGGATATGTTCATTCTAAATGGACACTGATGATCTGATCGTGGCCATGGGGATTTCACTTTCATCAGCCGAAATTGGTCAAGTGTTTGTGTCATTGTGTCAAACAACCACTTCGATCGATGTCAAAGTTTTGTTATTCTATCGAGGGCAGAGTCATCTAATGTCGAGATAGGTTGTCCATTGCTATCACGTGACCAGGTCCGAGACGGATGATGCAGCACGTGCAGATCACGACATTGGGACATTGACAAGCTGTCCAAATTTAGAGACAAGTTACTATCATCGGATACTATCATTGTTGACATATTTAATCGATGTACACTGCTCCCAGATGATATTGACAATGATGTTAAAGGAGAATACGAGTAAATTGCAATAATTTGCTTGGTGAATGATAAAGTCATCAGAAATATATTCCCAAATTTTCAATTAAAAATTATGTATAATTATGTTTTAATCGCGAAAACAGTTTCTGTAAATCTCAGCTTTGGCCATTATGCATATTTCGCTGGAACCCACGTGACCTTTCTGCTGGCGACGTCAAATGTGCCTGGAGTCCGCCATATAGCCAAAGACACAGTAAGCGCTACAGTAGTACAAATCGTGTTGTTTCTGTCGTTTTTTTAAATAGTACGATGGTGTATTGCGTGGCCTGTGGATGCACGGCATCATCGAACATGGGAAAGAACCACCATCTCTTTCGTTTTCCAAGTGAAATGAACGATTTCGGCAGGAGAAATGCGCCGATCATTCCAAGTCGGACGCATATGAAAGAGACATGCACGCATGGGGTATGGAAATCCCCAAGCTAGGCTGAAGAAGGAAAAAGTATCCCGAGATTCATTTATACTCCCATCATTCCCTGTAACAACTTACTGTCAGTGGTATTTTTAACATAAATTAAATCAAGTCCGGTTGCCAGGCGAATTGACCCCGCTACAAAATGACCCACCAAATACGGTCAAATTGCCCCAGTGGGGTAGTCAAAATGCCCCAATTTATTTAAAATGAATAAATATAGGCCATAAATGCATGGTTTTGTCACCTTTGATATTATGTTCTTCACATATAAGTATATACATAGTTTTGAGGTTACTAATGAAACATTTATCAGAAATATTACTTCCTAAAAACTTTTATGTGAAGAATATAATATCATAATAAGTTGACAAAAACTATGCATTTACGGCATATATTTAATCATCATAAATAAATTTGAACAAATTAGAATGAATGACCAAGTTTGCTGGGGCATTTTGTAGCTGGGACAGTTCGACTGGTACACATGAGATATATATTATCAAAATCAGTAAGTGATTTCACATGAGCTTGAAAAGGTTTCGCTATATAACGTTCTTTTCGGTTTGGAGCCCTAAATGATGCAGTCAACTCGAAACATTGCTGAATACAACGGCAAATCATGAAGTACTTGTTGCTTTCATTGTTTTCCATTTTGTCCATTTACGCACGTCGGCATTAGACTCGCTATTTGTTAATATTGTGTGCCGTGAAAGTTGTTTTGTATTCTCATTGGCTGACAGGATGTCATTCTAAGGCTATGACCGAGTACCATAACTATTTCCATAACAAAACAATGGGGAAACATACTTTTTCCTGACTAGTTTTTTATAATTCACCAGTTTTTCGGGGAATAACTTATCTGCGTCGCAAATATTATCTCTGCTCGACCAGGCTGGGATCTTGTATCGAGATTTGATACGTTATTAATGGGAACTAGGATCCTAATTGTTTTCAACAAAATAATTCCAGTAAAAGTAAATTTTCAAGCAGATAATTCTTATTTTCCCTCGTCTGAAGCATAATTATTTTGTTTTTAAATCCCAGACACCCTACAGTCACCCATTTGACACAAAATGAACTGTAATCACATTTTTTTAAAAATAATTCTTAGTTGGAGTGGTCATATATTTATAGGGGTGAGTTTGCTGGCTGGAACTGTATGACATTTTTCTGACAAATAGTAATGTTGTTAAATTATATCGTTTATTTTCAAATCTATTTTGACCTCAAGCGGTGCCTCCGTTTCGCTTGATTCTTCTTCATCTTCAGTTGAAGATTGTTTTGCAAGATGTAAAATCGGATTGTATTGATACGGTCTAACATCCATTTCAGAAATGATATCAGGAACATCTGGTACTGCTTCAGAATCCACGGACACTGTTAAGTTGTGAGGTAAAATCAAAGAGAAAGCCATCAGCAACAGGCACTTATGACGTCATGTCACGTGATACCCTTCTGCTCATTATCTCTCGGGTGTTTCCGTAATAGGCGGAAATACAAGTGCGTTTTGGTGTTTTTATTGCTATTTTACAAATATTTGTTTAATTTTAATCACGGAATGTGACTTTTAGAATATCCTTAACAATATATCAAAAGTTTTGTTTTCGTTCGCATTCTCCTTGAAGCAGTGTACAGATGCAGTTTGTGATGCTGCCGATTACATGAAGCGCTAAAAGAGGTCCCGCTACATCCTCTCTGAACCGTGGTTCGATTCAGGGGTGCCACTACTACAGAACCGAAAAGGACCGCCTACATAGAGCATACCATTAATGTTAAAGTGATGTGAATCTAGACAATTATATCTTCCCAGCTAACACAGAAACGTTTTGAAAACGTCTTGAAAACGTTTCCATATGGCTTTAAAAGCGTTCAATAAAATGTTTTAAAAAACCTAATTTTGTGGAGTTTTCTTTACGTTTTAAAACGTTTTGACAAAACGTTGGCGAGAAACATTCGAAACCTTCTTCAAACGTTTTGAAAACTTTTTTCTCCGTGGGGTTTCTAAAACGTTTCAGATACGTTTGGGTTGATTTCAATAAATCCATGCACGTAAGTAAATTTGTTAATCATGCCATCCGTTGTTATTACTGAAAATAAAAAACAAAACAATGATATGTTTAAAGACTACTTCATTTCATCAATACAAAAGGCAAATAATCAGTCATCTTTGTCATCAGGCTTTTCTTGTGTCTGTGTTGGCCTCTGAAATAAACACAAAGAAATTCTATAAATCTTTACGGCCCCTTCAGCTCTTGATGATGCTAAATTACTGCTGCATAATGTTTCTCTGTCGTGAATCTATGTTGAGGAGTACAAATTCCAACCAGTATTTATCGAAAACTTACAAAATAAGTACAGATCAATCAACCCCAGTAGACCATTAGTCATATGCAATTGGAATTTACTACCAACCAAATAAATACAATTTGTCAAATTGTGCAAGTGATTTCATCTGATTTTATTGTATGGTACTTTCCCAAGATACGGGCATCATTTACATAAGGAAGTTGTTACTCACAATAGTTTTACGGAACTTAATATTGTGTATGTCTTACATTTGGCCCAAGTTATAAATGATAAGTTGCCCTTTAATGGCAGGATGAACTTTAATTTAAAAGTATTTCTTCATGACACATCTTCATCGCTTGTTTAAAAGTCGCATAGTATATTTACTTATGAGGGGGTGACACTTGTCATGGTCTGTTTGTTAAGGAAGTGACGTATTTTTTATGCTATAACATAACGAGCTCGAGTCACCGATTCGAATGTAATATTATTCCCCGATTTCCTGTACATCGCTGATAAGCAGGAGTATCTACGTGACCAAATCTGTGTCGGCAGATTGGATACGGGGCAGAAGAAACAGGGAAAATTCCTATATTTGAACACATGTCAACACTTTGGTCATTTAAAGAACCACTAAACTTTGTTTTTTGTTACTCTTTTAACCATTACATATGAAAGATTTGTGGTTAGTCTTATGCGGAACACCAAATTTACTCTTTAAAAACTTGTGGTTAATTAATACCGAGCGCTTAAAAGTGGCCAAAAAGTCGCCTGCTTCTCTCTCGCCCGCCAACGAAACCACAGACAGGTTATGGTACTCTGTCGCCAGAGCACGGCAGTGACGTCATATGAGGAACGCTTTTCAGTTAGTTGTGTAGAAAGTGTGTAGCATGCTCATCATTTTGATGATTTCTCGACATCAACGACGACATGCCGAATCGTTGCCAACTGCTCCTAGGGGACGGGCGATGGTGTCACCATGCACAGATTTCCACAGGACCCCGCAGTTCGTGCTAAATGGGTTATGTTTGTGAGTGCGAAGCGAGCGTTGTGGAAGCCTGAAACGATATCTTACTTGTGTTCAGATTGCTTCACGGAAGTTAAAGAATCAAAACTACTTACTAGTTGTAGTAAAATATGTATATAATTGATGACCATAAAGATTTTCCATGACACAACTTGTAACATAACGATTTCTTCCTCGGAAGTGAGGTTGTGGTCGAAGTAACAATAATATTGTAAGTAGTATTATATTGACACCCACCTCGCTGCCAGGAGAGAAATTGTTATGTTATACGCTATGTCATGCAAAATCCTATTGGCCATCAATAAAATACATATTTTACTACCAGTAGAAAGTAGTTTTGATTTTGTAACTCGGTGAAAAGAAACCTAAATAGCATTTATCCTCAGACTGGCGGATGTTCCCGACAGGGCGCCGCCATTTTTGAAAATCGTAAAGTCTGTTAGAATTAATGAGATTATAGTTTGTCTTCATCAAAATCAAGACTACTTTCTACTCGTAGTTAAATATGTATTGGAATCATAACCAAATGGATTTTGCATGACACAACTTATAACATAACGATTTCTTCCACGGAAGCGAGGTGGGGTTCGAAGTTACAATACAGCGCAATAAATTTCTTGCTACATTCACATGGTTAATGTCCACTCACCAGTATGTAGATACTAGTCAATGTGCATCTTTATATTTGGTCTTATAATCCTAATTAGTTTATTATCATATTTGTATGCATTTTGAAACTAAATAAAAAGCAGACGATCTGCTGATACTTATTGTGAATTTATAACAGAACTGTAATAGCTAGACATTTTATAGTTTGCCAATGTGAATCATAATCCGCACACACATCCTAGTGTATGTTGTCTGTCTCATTACACTTCAAGGCGAAAACAATGATTCTGTTGAATACTACGACAAATGAATAAAAACAAAATGCAAATATTAAAATTAAAACAGATTAAAGTTATAGGAACAATATCAGGCCATTACCTTGTTCGAGGAATGTATCCATCAATATCCACAAAACTGTTCCAAATGATGTGTCTTTTAACAGTTTAATATACGAAAAAGTGATGAATCTTTTCAGGTATTGGTGTATAGTCTCATTGGTCACCCAAGATAGCACACCTGGCAACTAATTGCATAATGTCCGCCTTTCTTTAAAAAAAGTAATTTAGTTAGCCAATTATGGGCAATCAATCAATGTATTGCCGGTTAATCCTTTGAAAGAAGCACGTTGTTTTTACGCAGACACTGACACGACAGAGTGTATTCAGTATAGATTAGTAAATCTACATACATAAACACTACCTTTTGACAATTCTGCTGTGTAAGATAAAAGTAATTAATCAATCAGCGTGTTATCGGTTAATCCTTTGATCGATGTTTATAATGTTGAATATTTACTCCAGACACAAGAAATGCCAAATGGGAACCTTTGTCGGGTAATCTAAGTGTGTTACCACTAATTATACCTGTTATAAATTCTTTAACTGACCATCAAGTGAATGACGACAAATAACATGTGTAGGTTTATACCACCTAACACGGGTTACAACAAGGGAGTATTAATTGCTGTATTGCATGTGAAAACTTATGGGCCGACACTGTTTTGAGAATACAAACAGATTTTTACATGACATGATTAAATATCGAGGTAACAAAACACAGAAATAGGATCAATTTAGATCAGTCCTTATACAAATAGGGCCTAACGACACCAATCGATTTTGACAGAATCGTCTACGAAAACAAGTTGTAACTCGGAAACTAGGCAAAGCAGGAGACAAAATTAAATGACAGTAGATTGTGAGAACATATAGCTTTCATTTTCCACAACAATTGTCACGATTTCAGGTTTATACAAGCCTGTAAACAAGATAATTTACCCCCTAAAATGTAGATGAATTCTGCATCGGCCCTCAAAGCTATTCCTCATATGACGTCACAGAGCCACGCCGCTCTGATTGGTTGAAATTTCGTTCGCGGGTGAGAATTGTGCACTGTTGTCAAAAAGGTCGATTTAAGTCAATTAAAGGTCGAAATGAGTAGTTTTAATGACGGGGTTTCATTTATAACGATGCCAGTTAGTGATTTATGTATTTGTACCCCCTAGGGTTTATGTGACCTTTAATAAATAGTAATATTACAGTTAAGTAAATATTCGACGTTTCTTTTCAGTTAGTAGTACATATAATGACAGTCCGAGATCAAGTCCAACAAAAGCCTCTGCAAAGCTTTATTTCACAAATAAAGCTTTTGTCAGGCCCTTAGATCTCACGCACCATTGTCTACTACTTTTTAACCCCCAGTTAATTTCCCGGCCCCACGTGACATAATAGTGTCACACGTGGCACTACTGTGCCACTATGACCGCGAATATACCTATAGAAAGATAGAAAGGTTCTAAAAAAAGTAGTAAAATGTCCCCGGCAGCCACAATTCCCCAAGGGTGAAATCGAAAGACGATGTTGCGCTTCTCCCAAGAGGAATTGCGTCGGCTGTCTTTCTCTCACCATGAGAGTGCCCCACTCAGCTAAGTCATTTTCAGCGACCCAACTGATATGATCCTGATTCCTTACCGAAACACCTCACATCACACAAAGTTGCAAGGAATCCACTGAGGCAACGGCGGGATACGAACCCACATGTATAGCTCGCGCAAACTATATGGGCCACACCACTCAACCGATTGAGCTACCGGGGACTTAGCTGAATAATCTCGGTTTAAGGGGGCTATCCTGAGATAGCGAACTAGCCCTTTCCTGGTCATCTGACGTGTCGCGTTGACCTCGAGGAAACAGTTAATGTGATACAGGATACTATTGGGATTACTCAAGTGTTAACTATTTTGCTTTGGGGGGCAACATTGTGCCGTACGGTATGATCAATAATTCCTCTCTAACGATACCTCTCCCTGGCCCATCTCTCAAGTAGTACAAGTTCGGCTCGTCGGCTTTGATGTCCACTTTATCTATATTGTAAGTTTTGACTGACCATATCGGATCGGTGGCACGCTTAGGACTATCCCCTTCGTGTTTCCTGAGCTGGTAGAGGTACCTCACGAGGGCCCTATCTGGTATCTGTTTCTCCTTCCCACGCAATGGTGCAGCCGACTCAGCCACTATTGATTTTAGTTTGATAGCGTCGGCTGGTTTCTTGCCAGTGAGCCGAGTGGTTTCGTGGTTGATGGCCGACACCACCTGAGGTAACCGCGCTACCCATTCAGTCGATCGTTTCCCCCGGGTTTGCCATCTCTCTCACATACTGATGCCCGAATAAGCGCTCGGCCAAAGTCCTATTGAATCTCTCAACTATCACTTTGCTGCGATGGGCTCTGGCCATGCCACGCCTGACCTTGGTATTGTGTTTGTCTAGCAGTTGTGACACAGCACCCATGAACTCCCGCCCGCGGTCGACTTGCAGCTCTGTGGGCCACATCAGCGGACTGCGTTTGTACATGCGTTTGAATCCGCGGGCTACCTGGGCCGAGTCTATCGCGGTCAATGGTTCGGCTTCCTTGTAGTGACTGGCTACGTCCACGATGGTTAGGGCATACTTGTACCTCTTGTCGTGGAGTAGGAACAGGAGGTTGGCCTGGTGAACGCTATTGGGTGCGGTAATACCGAACTTCCCACAGCAAAAATAACTCGGTTTCCGCAATGCGGAAACCTGGTAGAAAGTGGACTGAAACTTAAGTTTCCACCTAGAATCCAGTGAGTTTCCGTTCTTTTACATTGAGTTTCCGCAATAACGGAAACTTACAATTACCCACTTTCCAAGGGTTTCCGCAAGGTTTCCGTTACCCACACTCCAACAGGTTTCCGCAAGGTATCCGTTACCCACACTCCAAGAAGTTTCCGTTGAGTTTCAGTTAACTTTGAATCCATCAGGTTTCCGCAAGGTTTCAGTTATTAAGACTCCAACAGGTTTCCGCATAGTTTCAGTTACCAACAATCCGACATAGTTTCCGCATAGTTTCAGTTCCCAGCAATCCGACATAGTTTCCGCATAGTTTCAGTTACCAACAATCCGACAAGGTTTCCGCATAGTTTCAGTTACCGGTTTCAATTTCAGGTTCACGGGTTTTCATATGCGTTTCAAAGAGCTAAATGTAAACATTCTTCTTTATTTATATCATAAACTCTTGTTCAAAACAATATAAGCAATTTGTTATTATCATGACATTTAATAAAAGAAAAACAGAATATATAATAAGATTCATTGTTTTATTTTCTCAACATGGTATGGATTAGCATTTAAGGCAAATAAGGATCATACATATAACTAGTAATATAGCACTAAAGAACAGGGCAAAACATGTTGGCATAACTCAATCCAGTTTTAGAAATCATATATCATTTATAACAAAGTTGTAATTTTTCATCAGTTAAACTTTCATTCACTTATTATCTTGAAATAGCATGTTAGATACGAAATTTATTTCTAAAATCAGGCTAATGATGAAAAATAACAATAACATACAACTTAACACAGTGATAAAACATAGTTGCATCGGACATTTATTTGCACGCCTTGGCATTCAGCCACACACTCTATGTCACAACTATCGCCAAACATCCACTATGATATACAATAACAACATACAGCTTACAATACAAAAAATAAAATAAAAATTACATTATGAAATTGAAAATAAATTCAATTAAATTGCAAGAGCTGGTCAGTGGGCCCTGTAAGGCATCCCTGGGCGGAGATCCCTCTGTTACTTTGGTTGGATGCCTCATCCTCGTCCTCCTCTTGGCCTTGACGAGAGCAGTGGAGGTGTAGATTCTTTCCAAGTCCAGTGTCGTCGTGTATGCCATAAGCTTGCTGGACTCACAGACAAAGGGGACGGAATGCAACCAATTGACGTCATCTTCGTCACCACGACAGGTGATGTCATGTCTATGGTGAGTGTTGTCGCTACCTTTTTCTATCGTCTATCTGGCCAATCAATAGATGGAAGTCTGTTTTGGGCGTTGTGCAAGTTTCTGAAAATGGCAGGTTATAACGAATTACTAGGTTATTTTGATGAATTACACAAACATCAATCAACAAGAAACTGACAATGCCAAGGATGATTTAAAATGAGTAATCCACAAGTAAGTTTGAATAAAAGAGAACTAAATTGAACAATCACACTTTGCACTAGTTTTCTCAAAACTCAAATTATGCAATTCATCACACTTCATTGACCGAATGTAATATCTTATTTTCTAAAGAGGACACAGAATCTATACAAACTTTGCTCTGGAGTTACATGCTTCCCAGACCAGAGGTAGTAATATGTTATATATAATATCTGAACATTTATTGCATTTTCTATGTAGTAATAATGGTACTAGTAATAGATTTTCATCAACGTTGTGGTGTCCACCTCCGTGATGTTGCTGGAATATTGCTAAAAGCGGCGTAAAACCAAACTCAGTCAGGCAGTTGTATTGTTGAAGGCACAAGTATATTCACCCAGTAGTGACTGTATGTTTACACCATTACGTCTTTGAGGTGTATTTAGAAGTGAATAATACAAGACGCGAATGTTTCCGGATGTCAAGGTCTTTATTATGTGAAAACACAATGTTTCGGAGTGAATACTTACACCTGACGAAGGGGTAAGCATTCACTCTGAAACATGTTTTCACATAATAAAGGAGTCGATATCCATAAACCTTGTCTCTACACTATTAATTGGAAATAATTTACTACTTATAATGAAAGTCACTACAGATAGGTCAAAATTACCTTCACACATGTTTCAGCTGACCATCCTTGGTCATTCATTATACAGTCACCAGACTCATCATCAGCTGAAAAAAATAAACAATAACACGTTACTTTTCTTTGCATTTCTCCATTCATTCATTTGAGGTTTAACAAACCCCCAAACAATTGCAGCGACATTTATACCAACAAGCAAACTACAGATTTATCACTTTAAGGTTATGCAATGAGTAAGTGAACGGCCTGACATAAACATCCTGATGAATGAAGTTCAGTTATCTCATGTGACATAACCTTGGAGTAATTACGGTATTGTAAAATCAAGGGGTCAGTTTTACTGCCATTTCACACAGGTGTGAAGTTTATTTGGTCCAATTTGAAATCATGATTAAGTTACCGGTTATTCAAATCCATTTGCAAATGTAACTTGAGTATGGTTCATTTTGTGAAAATGTATCTAGGGAAGCATAATAATAAAATATTCAAAGTGAAATTACGTCTATGTTTCATAGTACCATAAACACATACCTTCAGTTAGAGAGGGTGATCTTTTCTTCCAGGAGTGGTCGTGACACGCTTCCTCTCAACAGCCTAAATGGATAAAACAAATCAATTAATAAACAATCTATTTGCTATATTTTTCAAAATTGTAGTATATTTTTCGATAGACACTTATTTTACTTCACCAACCTTTGAAAATAGTTCGTGCAAAACTGTTTATACAGTCAGGGGACTTAAATATACGTCAGTCGGCAAAATTCTCATAGACTTGCATGCTATTTTAGTGTAGCTATGTAATTTTCATTAATTCAGTTTTCCATATTTGGTTGTCAAATTATGCAGGCTGTTAGGAAATAATCTTGGTCACAGATACATAATTTTCCGCATTGTAGTTACATGAGCAACATATATACAACATTGCGTATTCTTTCCCATAGACCGCCATGTTAAAATTGCCAAAACCATGACACGCATTGAATTGAAAATAAAACGGAAATTATGTCTTTGAAGCTGAGATGATTCAGAACCCATGTGCAAAATATGAACAATATCAAACGGATATCAAATAAATTCAAGACATATTTCTAGCTGCACCAAATTAGCATGTAAGTCGAATAATGCATAGTGGCGAATACCTATGGCCACTGGCTGTAATTCGATAGATTAGCTTGATTACCAATCCGGATTATCTGTACGTAAAGTAAATGATTCATAAAACGTTATTTGACAACAAAACAAATTGGTCTTACCTGACAGGGTCGTGGTACTGCGAGTTTTTCGCAGCCATTTCCATCTTTCTTTTCCAGGTAGCGAATTCTCTCTTTCAGTGCTTTGAGGAAAACTGAGGCGGCTTTGAAAATCGCGACTCGCAAAGGCTCACGGGAAAAACACTTTGTTGTTGTTTTTCAATCTAAATCTAACATTAAAGTTTGACAATATCTTTCCGCGTTATACAACAAAATAAACATACACTATACACATAAAATGTCAGCTGTGTGTTTTTATAATGATTTAGGTAGTCTCGCGTGGACGTGATCCGGTCGCCATTGTTTTATTTGTTTACATTGCCGACATCAAAGGGGACCGTGAAAGGTGGAAATGAGCAGATTGAATGTGAGTACCCAACAGTGGGCTTGTATGGGCTTAAGGGTTTTCTCATCGCATTATGGGCACTAATTGCTCCTCCTCAGTGTCAAGCATCAACATGTAGGCCTAGAGAAGTGAATAAATCTGAAAACATATTCACGTTACTTTAAAAGTCCTCATCGAGCTCCATGAGTCCTACTCATGAGAGATTGTGTTAGTGGCAAATAGGCGATTTTTCAAAACCCTGTCAGGAGTAGGCAATATACGTTCTGCTGGACGTAAAACTTCACCAGGTAAGTAATTTACCTATTGAGCTCAAAACATGCACATGTATTAGACATGCTTATATCATGTTCATTCTTTTCAGTTCTACACGTAGATCTACGTACATTCCCTGTATTATAACTTTACTTATCTAATTATATGTGATGTCAGCTCAATATATCTACGTGAGCGAGTTTAGTATTACCCCGCACTCGGCAATATTCCAGCTATATGGCGGTATTTATCCAATTATACCAGTACATCTTTTTTATCATTTTATTACCATTAAAACAATTATAACATATACTTTACACTCATAGCTTTGTGTAATAATTTAGGTAATCAATTATTGAACCTCTTAGCCTTACAATGCATTGACACAAGTCACGTATAACATTTCTAAAAGAATCATTGTTTCAATTATTTGATTTACAGATACGTATTGTGGATCCACTGACTTGTTGGAGATTGACAAGAGGCTTGGCTTGGTAATCATTTATAGTTACACCATACCATGCTCCTAATTTCATTAAAGGAAATCTTAAAACAATATTTTTATTCATCAGCATTTAGTCAAAAACAAGTAAACACTAAATAGATACATAGAATAATATTTCTTTATCTTTGTGAAAAATATAATCACTCAAAATGTAACAGGATTCCAGTGTAACCATAAGTTTAACATATGTTATATATGGGATTACACTTTCATAAGTTAAGATATGTTGATATGTTTTTCAGTTCCAAGAAAAAGACCCAGTTTTCTGTCCGCACTGCCAGTCGTTTGTTTCAAGGAAACAAGGAATCGTCTGGAATGGACGGCAGTTTCTCATCAGGTTAGTCCAAAATACTTCACTTCATAGTTTTCATTTAACGACTTCAGTTTGATCTATCCCATTGCTATCCATCATATATCAATAATGAATATATTTAATTATTGTAATTTGTTTGATTGGCATTTAGAAGTTGGTGACAAATAAGAAAGTAAGAGAGTTTATGGATAACAACTTCTTTATTATATATGATGCGACGTTTCGGTATGGATTCTTATACCGTTGTCGAGCAAGAGTGTAATTATTGTATACCAGATATGTAACTGAAAGTGAATAAGTTGTGTTACACATTTTACAGTTTTTTAAATTAAATTAAAGGTCACATAAAAAAAATAATATTTTATGTTACTATATTGCTGGGAATGTTTCCTTAGAGAGTTGATAAAACTAAGAAATACCCACGATTTTTCATTCATGGGAAATGTTAGGTTTTGTATGCTTTTCTCAGTTGAGTTGGTCATTTCAATTTGAATAAGATCACATATATAATTATGTGTTACATTCAGTGTTTAAACATAATTCGTATCTATTTAAAATATGTATGTACCGTTTTACATATGCTTCGATTTCAATTGGCGATTTGGTAGTAGATGTTACCTTGAATATGAGTACAGTAACAGTAATAAATATTACAACAATTTGCTTCAGAATACTGGGTTGGCTGCTATTTTCTGGTACCAATCAATAAAATAAGTGACATGTCAAATGGAAGATAGAATATACATGTATACTACATATCTTTCCTTTGTGATTGTGAAAAAAATATTTTGGTTACATATACAAATTAGTCGTTCTAATTATATAATTTCATTGTGATCAGATGTACCACTGTGCATGTTTATGAATATGTATAAATGTGTTACTTTGGCTGTTTTTGCAGTTTTACTAAGCATTGTATGTATTGTATTTGCAGGATGATGAAGAGTCTGTGTGGGATGATAAGGATGGCAACGATGTTGTGCCAGACATCAACCAGGACTCTTCATATTCACCCACAAATCTTAAGTAGAGCATACACCATCTGTTTGCGGTTGTGGACTGGTTCAAGCCTTGTTGTAATCAACTTGGTTATATTTCCCCTTTCTGTGTGGCAAAACTCAGGCTCAACTCAAGGCTCTGCGTCATATGTACCACATCAGAGGATTGTTGGCTGCTCAGTGTGAGTGCAACAGAAGCTTCATGGTTGTAAGCAAGTTGCCAAGTCTTTACTATGTGAGATTGTTAGTGTGTATATGTTAAGATACATTGAGACAGCTTCAAATGTACACTTCATGTATATGTATATGGGCCTATGACCTTTCATACAATAAACATTTGAATTTGAAATCTGTTTTATAAATACCACAGCAAATATGTTATGCCTGCACTAGTAGACCTCATTTCATCATATGCATAAAATGTTGTAGGGTTTTGACATATTTGTATTTGCATATTCATACAGAATTTGTTTTCTCCAATGCTGAAAATTCCCTTTTTGATATGGGCATGCATGCATACATACATACATACAGACAGACAGACAGACAGACAGACAGACACACACACACACATTGTTGAGTACTGTTGAAATGTGAGCTATTCACAATAATGAAACAGATGAATCATAACAGTGCATTTGTCACTGTGTTTGTTGTTTTTCGGGTACAATGTAATAAATTGTACATTCACAAGTTATGCAGAATGGTAGTGAGTGAGTTGCATAGTCACATCGGTAGCCATATCGTGACTATGAAAGTCGTAACTCTAAATTTGTAAATGTGTACATGAAATAAAAACAAACTTATATACTAACCTGTCTTCGAAGGACAGTAAAATAACTAATCTATCACAAATGTACACTAAAAACTGGCATGTAACCATAAACACTTTACCGGTACAGTATAAAAATGAGCTATAGATTGCCAACACCTGAAGGTTGATCAACATACTAGGGACTATGGCACGAACAGTACTTTTGCTTCCTGCATTGACTCTAACTGGATTCTGTAAACAGAAATTATCTTGCAAATGTAACAATAAGTAAATATAGTCCCCCAATGGAACAGCACAAAGCTAATTATAAGTTTGCCATTTCATCTAAGCTGAAACCAACAGAAACCTAGCGGAAACCTACATTACCCAGTATCCAATAGGTTTCCGCAATAGCGGAAACAAAGTCATTTCTCTTTGAATGTTTCAGCGAACTGAAACTAAATGGAAACGCATAGTGATAGTTTCAGTTGTAGAAACTTGACGGAAACCTAGATTTGTTAGTTTCAGTTTTGTAAACTATGCGGAAACTCGCATTGTCTGTTTCCGGATACTGAAACCTAGCGGAAACCTACATTACCCAGTATCCGTTAGGTTTCCGCAAAAACGGAAACTAAGTTATTTTTGCTGTGTCCTTCTAGGCACCTAGCGTGGTGCCGGTAAATAGATCTGCCACAGGGCTTGCTTTTCAAGCCATGCTTTGACCTCGTTCAGGGGTACTCACGCCACTTTAGCCAGCTTATGTACGGTGCTAGCTCCTTTCCAGTACCCATGTGGGCTGTAGTAAATAACCTCAAACTTTCTCTGGTTCCGTGACATCCCGACAGGGTATTTATATATACACCTATGTTCTTGGTTCAATTTTCTCATGCCCGTACGCGTACGTGTTTATCCCATCAATAGCTATCCAACGCTTAGTGTCCATTGGCGACAGGGACGTCTTGTTTATAGTCAGTCCGTATATCCTATGCCCATCGCTTCTAAGCGTGTTCATTTTATGCCTGAAGGTACGGGTCTGGAACAGGGCTTCCTTGAATCGTTTTTGATGTGTTGTTTCACCAGGTACTTCTTAACACCCTTCGCCTTTCGGATCTCACCATTGTCGGCCTTCAGGATGGAGTGCATCTTGGGTCTCAAGCCTATGTACTCGGCTATGGGCGTCTCCTGAGCTTGTCTTCCTCATTCGACCGAACCAGCTTCATGGTCACACGTTTCCTCAGGTTCTCCATAGTCTTACCGTACACCAAGTTGTTCATGAGCTTGTAGAGGTTTTCTAAAAGTCACTGGTGGCCAGCTTTCTCAGGTTCGTGTTCATTCTGATGTAGGGGTCCATCCAGGTGCTCTGGTTGAACACGAGCACCCTGTGTATTTTGGTCAGCCTCATACCCAACGACAGGTACAGCTGTAGGTTGCGATAGTGAACGATGTACTTGGTTTTATTCATTAAGTTGGGCACTAGTTTTTCAACGTCTGCCACCCCACCACCTAGCAAGTTAAGACCACGGGGATGTTTATTGTCTTGGGGGTGATTCTTAGCTTGAGGTTACACACCTTGTGAGCGGCGCCTCTATACTTACCGGTGACGTGGCAGTGATCTCTCACCGAATCGCCATTCAGCAGTTTATTGCACACGTGGCAGTGAGTGCTGCAGCCGTGAGCTAGCCAGTCGGCTTGGGTCATACGCATGGGAGCGACTGTATACAGCACATTCCTAATACTTTTCTCTTCCTCCTCCAAACACTTTAGAAACTTTTCAGCCGCACCGGGACCCCTGTACACTATGGGAGCTTTCATTTCGCCATCACATCGGACGACCACATATCCAAACCCACAGGCCTCGTGCTCCTGTGTTTTATGTGTGACGCCAGCGGCAGCCTCAACGGGTTTGACCAAGGCTTCGAAGTCGGCGTGGATGACATAAGGCATGGACATTTGGTTCTTGTGGTTGTCGAATTTTAGGATATTGTCATCTTCCTTAGGCATGTCAACTCGTATGGCCATCTGCCCCACACCTTGGCAATCCTCACGTTGGGATTACAGCAGGTCGGGTCGGCTGAAACCGTGCAGGCATCGTATGCAAAAGTCTTTTTTCCCATCATGTTTGGACTGGTCGTGCAACAGCCTGCTGTGGTGTTTTATCCACGTGTAGTGATACTTATCACCTCGCTGGATCATGAATATAGTGATAACGCGGCGCCCCAACATTGGGCTGATCCTGTACACGATCGTTTTGTTGCCTTCATGCCCTAAGACGTTTATGGCTATATCATTCTGTTTTTCTATTTTAGTGATCTGAGATATGGGGGTGGGTTCAGTTATATCATCCCAGTTCAGCCCATCGTCTTTGGGATAACTAGAAGGCCTGTTCGAATTAGTGTCAGCTGGAAACAAGGCTGACCTGATAGCTAACCTCAGGCAATCGTCTCCTCTATCCTTGACGTTGAGGATTGCCTGTTTTGCTTTGTAGTAAGGAGGAGGGGGGGGGGGGGGCGCAAGTCTAGGTACATTATCGATTTTATCAACAACCCACCCGGACCCCATGTGTGTGTAGCGTTCTAGGTATTCTCGTATCTGCTGAAAGTCTATAGTCTCGGTATGAGTCACAACTTCTTGTTTACCTCGAAAGTAAGGTTGAATGTACTCAATGACCCCAGCCCCCTGCTGTTTATCGAGCGACATTTTCACTGTGATTTGAAACTTTATACTTCCCAAATCGTTGAGTTCCTCACTGACTTTATCAGCGATTAGAGGCTTGATATCGGCGATGTCTATGTTCCTATCAACATGCATGTGCCAGCCTCTCAAATAATTACCTACAGCGCGCTCAGTGCGCATGAACTCTAGGTCAATGGCTCTATTCTGCCATAATAGTTCTACAAGCTGTGGTTTCCTCATACGGGAATAACCTACTAACCCCAACTCGCGGGCCTCCTGTTTGAGTTGTTTCACAGTGTGGGGCTTTGCTACGGGGTCGTGTAATAATAATGCGACTAATCCGTCTCTCCCCAGGCGGGAATAACCCGTCAACCCTAGCTCTTTTGCTCGAAGTTTTAGTTGTTTTACCGTGGGAGGGGG
The DNA here is from genome assembly GCF_003918875.1 of Haliotis rubra. Classification (NCBI taxonomy): domain Eukaryota; kingdom Metazoa; phylum Mollusca; class Gastropoda; order Lepetellida; family Haliotidae; genus Haliotis; species Haliotis rubra. Next base: position 74,673 of record NW_025767386.1, on the reverse strand, counting down.
TTGTATGTTAAATAATCTCAACAACGCTGGTTTGCTCATTCGACAGTAACCAATTACACCTCGCTGCCTGGCAATCTGCTTGAGCTCTCGAGTAGTAGACATTGTGTACACACATAACTAGGTCAATCTCTAATTGGGCCGCCGGGGAGGTAACTCAAAAAATTTGTTCACCAATAATAACCGTATCGATTATTGGCTCAGTTTCGTATTCCCGTTTTATTATTTCCAGAATATTGCTGATATATGAATGTAAATCAACTGATTAAGTCAAAATATACTCTCTGAAGACATCCTGAATTACAACAATCATCATTTGACAGTTAATGTGTCCCAATTCTTCAAGTTTGTAAATAATAAGAGGCTTGGCATCAGTAATAGATACATGTTCAATTCGCCAGCTATTCATTATTTTCATACCTGTAAATAAACTCTAATTACACCTCTATCCTGAGGAGGCGCCTACGTTCTTTTCTGTAGCCTTTTGTCTTCTCGTAGATAAGATGATTTCTGACTACGTTTGCACCGTGAGTTTTGCATAGGCAGTAGTGACCTTTCACCCCGACAGGGTTCTTCTGCCTGGTGACTGTAGGGTTCACCTACAAACCCACCCTGGGTGTCTCCCCCAGTTGGGGCGGGGTTTCCTCTGGAGGGTTCACCTCCTTGGGGGGTTGGGGACTCATTTCTTGGGCAGCATCCATCTTGTATACTATTATTATTATTTTTCCCCTCCTTAAATTGGCAATGCTTTGCCGTGATGATCGCCGCCGTCACCGGGGCTAAAAACATACCGTATTTGTGGTACAGCAGGCAGCTGACGGCGCTCAAGGCATGTTGGATAAATGGGTCCTTCTCGAGGTCCTCCCACAGGTAAAGCCGTCGTTCCGGCGGAATGGGGAGGACATACGATGCCAAACCGGTGTGGATCTGCGTCATTGTTGAGCCTATAGTTTTCGGCATCTCGGCCCGGAGCCGGGACTCGTATCTCGCGTACAGCTCATCGACCTCATCGGCTGACAGTTTCTGGATTTTATCAGGGGTATAGTCCCCAAAGTATTGTTTGGCCTTGCCACCGACCACCAGCGTTACTAGTTTCTCTCGCTTGTCGTCATCAGGCCGTTTATCACCCTCCAACAGTTGTTCGGGCAGTTCATCACACTCCATCTTATAATATATCAAGCGATTTTTAACTCTAATGATATAATAACCGATACAGGCAAAACACAGTGAGATGGAGGTTAAATTGCACACGATGAGCACTTCACAAACAATTGCTTAGCTTTGCTTAGCTTTGCTAAGGCTTTGCTTAGCATTTGCTTAGCATTTGCTTAGCTTTGCTTAGCTTTGTTTAGCATTTACTTAGCATTGCTACGCTAAAACACCCTATAGGCCACGGGTTGGTTGGTCTTGAGCACGAGCTTAACATGCTTAGTTTCAGCGAGCTGTTCTTCACACATTCCCGTTCTAGTTTGCTCATCACATCGTTTTCCTTCAAACACTCCTCAAACGAATCCCTGTCCTTACAGTGGAACGAGGCCACCCATCGCGTCTGCTCCCCTGTGGTCTTTCAACACAGAGTTGAACTTCTGCGTTAGCACCCAGACACTGTGCTTTGCGTGTCGGCCGGAGAAGGCCAGGTACGATAGCATGTTTATCTTTTTTGTTATCTCACGATTAGCGCTGCAGTCGTCCAGTATGAACAGCGTCGACTCCCCCTTGAATTTGTTGTGATAAGCTTTCAACCAGACCTGCAGACGTGTCCCCGGGTCGACTTTGTGTACGTCCGGGTCCATCATCACCCAAGGTCTTTCCGTGTACGTTCTATTCATGTGCAGAGTAGGGCACATGATAACGATATTGTCGAACACATCCCGGTAGTCCCCCCCTCCAACATATCCAGCACGAAAACGGTCTTCCCACAGCCCGTCTACCCACACACTATGGCGAAGTGTGGGTCGCGGGGCAAATCAATAGATGGCTTGCATGAATCTCCCATTCTCTATATTAAGTTGAGCATCCATAATCACGTACAGATATAATTTCATCTTGCCCGTGATTCTTAGTAATCTGGATTGTAATCCCCTCGCTACCATTGTCGATGCGGCGACCGCTGCTGTGCAATTTATCGTTGTCTGTGTCCAACCATAGTGCGTACTTGGTGGTCGGGTATTCACCGATCTGCATGATGGATAGGTCCAGGTCCTTGATGACCTGTTGGTGCCACATTGGTAGTTTCATTATCTCGCCCCACTGCTGGTGTGCCCTCATACCTGCGCTGAACAGCTGGTTGGGCACGCCCTCGATGGTCAGTTACACCTTTTCAATTGCGAGGTTGAAAAACTTCTCGTTGTCCCTTTGGAACGGCTCGTAATCCTCCACGGGACAATCAGGATGCCTTTCATTGATCGCGCCGGCATGTTTAGGTTGATTTTCCACAGTGTGTCACTCTTATCCCGCACGATCGCTCTATGCCGCAGGACCCTATCGTACAGGATGGCCACCTTCCCCCGAGTACTGGTTTCGAACCTGCCTGGCCAGCTCCGGGCTAGTGACCATGTCAAACTCCAGAGATGTTGTCTATGGTGTAACTGGCCTCATCACCGTTCGGCGTACGCACGACTTTGCTGTAGTCGTTAAACGTGAGCTCGTATTCAAGCCTATCACCCAGCGCGGCCTGGTAAAACAGCACATGTTCCGTGAGCATCTCGAAGTCGAGCGGCCGAAGAACCTGTTCCCGTACACTTGGGCGATGGCCTTTTCACCGTCCGAGATCTTGTCTAGCTGGTCTGACGTGAAGCCGTACCATGCGCAAATGAGTCGATTTGCTGATACCCTGGTACACGTCATTGACGCGTTCTTCCTCGCTTTTCCATAGGTCCCCGTAGCAGTGAAAGACGTCGCTGTCGTGGATGCTCAGCACCTCGTTACCCCTGATCTTGATAGTGGTTTTCTTGATGATGGCTCGACCTACGTTCCGCACTAGCTCGCGTTTGTCGTTGTCAGAGGTCAACGTGAGGTTGAATGACAGTCGAACCGTGCCTGGTACGATGAGGTCATTCACACCCAGGTTTGGGAATCTAACCAGCAGCGTTTGGTTCTGGTCTATCTTGCTGGGATTGTTGGTGATGGTCACAGACTGGCGCACCTCTCTGACGCCTAGAGGCCCTCTTGATCTTCGGAAAGGATCTAGTTTCCTGCCATACATTGTTATATAAATAAAATATAAAAGTTTAATATAAATAATGGCTGAAGGCAGTCATGAGGACATCCCGATGGATGATATGTGGGATGATAGTGCCCAGACGTTCGGGGAGGAGGAAACCTCATTCACGAACAACCCCTTAAGTGCTGAACTTGTACAGCCGGCTGTCGACGATTATTACTACGCAGTTGAAAAGAGAGACAACATCAAGCCTTGGGGACGAGACTATGCCACGTTTACCATCGATAAGAAGGGCACGCTGTGATTGAAGGCTCACCTGGGGGTCGATATCAGGAAAATAGACGAGAAAGGACCGTATGCTTTGTCAACACTCACCAGTCACGCTAGTGGAAGTCAACTGATCAGTGAGGAACTAGGCTTCACAGATTACGGTGGTGCACGGCCTAAGCTTCCCTCGAAGGTCGTCCAAGGTCTGCAAGTAGCCAGGGCCGAAATCAGTGATGAAGGTGATGCTAAAGAAACGTCGGAGAACGTCGAAAAAACTGTTGAGCGCGTACTGGAACAAGCCTTTGCTAGGTCTCGAATTTCCCCTGAGGGAACTGTACGGTCTAGACGAAGCCTTGAAACGTGTACACGGAGAACTCGTGAACAACATGGGGACACAGAATGAAGTCGACGAGCACATCACTTGCGAGAAAATAGAACTCACCGAAACGGAGGACGATGATATGAAACATCGTAGGAGAGAATAAAAAAACTTGGAAGACGAGAGACGGACTCGGTTGGAATCCGCTTCCTCGAACCGGGAAGCCCTCCAATCCCAGATCAGTCGTGTACGGGAAACCATCGATTCATCATATCAACCCTGGTGGTGTCGCTGGGTGGGGGTACACCAACACCCACCCCACCAAGTGGAGGTACACCCACTGGTGGCGTCGGAGACTGGATAAAAAAATCACCTGAAATCCCTCAGGGAGCCCTGGCTAAACCGGCTGGTAAGGCCACTGAAACCCTGCCCGGCATCCTGGGTAGCATTGTCTCATGGCTTCTGAGCGCTCTTGCTAAAACTGCCACGTGGCTCAATCAAAACCTGTGGGCAGCCATTGTCGCCGTGGTAGGGCTGGTGTACGTAGCGGCTAAGGAATTTTTAACCAAATGAGTCCCTAACCGACCCCTACCCCGCCAACCACCAGCGCTGTTTTACGGTCAATGTGTTCCTTGTTTTCAGCCACCCGGTGTGGTAGTAGGGGTTGTGGGGGTGTTGGTTTAACCCTAGGCTCCGGGGGTGGCGCCACTACACCCATCGCACCAGTATGTGTGGGTGGCGGGACGTGGGGGTGTTAATATCGGGGTTGACGCCCAACCTTTGGTCTGCCGTGGCTATGACTATTTCGTTGTTGTAACCCACCACTTTTTGTACTCTCAGTTGCATATCGCTCGGAGCCATGTACAATCCCACGTCGAAGACGGAGTCGACTTTTGACCGGGCGTATTCAAACACGTCTTGGTAGCGTTTGATGGCACTGGGTAGATCAACTGGAGCATTGATAGCATCCTCAACGTTAACAACGAACTGTTTCTGAGCATCGTAAGCAGTCCCTATACCGAGGATGTTGGAACGCGTTTGCGTTTGCGCACCCAACAGCGCCCACACGTACGTTCGAATCGAGTCGTTCAAGCGTTTGGTGCAGGCACGAGTAAACCCTTTCGACGAGTCCAGCACATATATTTTCCAATTGTCTTCAACGTAGGGGGGTTGCTCGACCTTTTTGATGGTGAAAATAACGTCGCCTGTAAAGTCCTTACGATCATCTCGCCATTCGTTACTCGACAGAGTAAATACTGGCCGAAGTAAACCTTGTTTCAATAGATCATTGCTGGCTTCTTTCACCGGTTTTGATCCACTGTGTATGGGTTTAGGAACGAGGTTGGAGAATGCATGGAATAAAATTACCCGTACTAAACATATTGTGCTTCATAAAGTTTACCTCTGTATCTTTTCGTAATGCCCAGCACTGTACGGAATACCCAACCCATGGTTCACTCCTCCTGGTATACGCCAATCTGTTTTAGGGTCGATTCCGAATTCACCACAAATCCGTTCGTAAGCACGACGATCGTGTGGATTGTTAGATACATCCCACGCCTTGTCCTGTGGAAGTGGGGCGCTGATCTCTTTGAGGATACGTCTGACCTGGTAGTACACGTGAAACGTGAACACAGCCGAGTGTCGGTCAATGTCACACCACACCCCGTTGTAGCGCACCACACGGCGAAGTTGAATTGATTCTGCCAGAACTGCATCGGGTTGTTGAACCAAACATGGACTGCCTTGACGTTAGTCACCGAAAGCTTATACCTGTCGAACACATCTATAAACTGGGCGTCGAAATACAACCAATCAGCGACCATGATCTTCATGTGTGGGAAATCTATGTCCAGTTTAGGGTAAAACACTCCAGCGGAGTAAAAACAGTCCTTGTTTGTCCATTTTTAAAGTATTATATATAGATATAAATCATAACCCTGTGAATATAGGATACCTCAGCATAACGCTGCACATAAAATTACTAGTGCACAAGGCCCCAGAATGAGGTTGAAAAAATGCATCAATGTGGGGATCTCCGACCTCGGGGACATACGCGGATTCGATAACCCTGGAGTAGATGGTAAATTGTACGCCTTGCAACTGAAAAACAACATTTACAAACGCGTTGAAGTCCCCTCCGGTAGAACCCTAGGTGATATAGTAGATACCACAGGAGCAGCCGTCAACACTCAGTACGCCCTAGTCCGCACAGGTGATGATAGATGGATGGTATACCAATCGTTCGGAGGCAAACTGTTCGACATAGAAGAGGTTGAGAGCACTACCGTCGCACGAAACAAGCCATATACGCTCGTCTTTACCGACGATGACAAGTGGGTGTTATTACCCGCTAAAGTCGACTGGTTTCTCAATATTAGGATCGGCTCCCCCTACATGTTCACGGAGTATAAAGACAACTACTTAAACAAAGTCGTGAACAACGGAACCCTGCTCGTGGCTTATGTCCCGAAGCAGAGACATAGCGTAGTCATCGGCCCAGTCGCCAGTATGGCACCCCCCCCATGCTATCGAGTAAACCGGGAGTGCAAGACGGGGCATTGCAGTTGGTGTCTGAATTCGCTGGCGTGGTCAACATCCTGGCGAGCCTACCATTGAACTCCACGCTGGTCATCAAAGTCTACCTAGGGGAACCATCGCGGGATGAAGTCGAAATCGTGAAGGGGGTCAAACTGGTATGGGTGAAACGGCACCAGTGTCAGGTTTTCACTGTTTACGTGCGTGTGGGTGTCGACTCCCACACCAGTCTGCAGGGGGTCATCGTGACCGTGGAAGACGCGATATCACTAACCAAGATCTTCCTACCCGACAACATACACTTCATGGGAGTGAAATGCATCCCTTAGAAATTATCAGAGAAACAGTTGGAAATTATCTCGTAAGAGTAATATAGCAATGACCAGTCATCACCACAACGTTACAGTTAAAGGGGTGAGTTAAAGTTTAACCGCTACGGGCACCAATTGGGGGTTCCGGCTGTGGTACCAGGTTCCACACTCATCATAGAAGTTTATCTCCTGAGATATTCTGTTAGTAGAGAGCAACAACTTTTACCCGGGGTGACAGTACACTGGAGTCCCCGGAACAATGACCAACGTTACCGTATCATCATACAACCGGACCCCTCAACGGGTTCTATAGCCCCCTCAATATGACCCTCCTATTGGGCTCGTGTGGACGCAGAGTTACCTATTAACCTCTCACCTATTTCCCTGCATGAGGATCTACACCTTATAAGCCTCAAGTACATTGATCGACTATTAACTGAAGCCCAATTAAAAATATCTCATAAGATATATTATATGCACACACAATGGGGCAGTACCCCATCGTACAGGAAGTAGCGAAGACACTGGAAACCTTAGACGGGTTCCGCTTGAGACAGTTATGTGATGTAAAACGCCAACTAGAACAAGACCGCGATGCGCGGAAAGCACTATATAAGAAGTACCATAGAGCTCTCAATATCGTGGACGGGACTGATACTGCCCTTATGGCAACCAGCATGGGACTAGGGGTGACAGGTGTTGGGTTGTTAGCCACCATCGTGGCTGCACCTATAGTGCTAGACATTGAAATAACAGCTGGGGTTGTAGGGGTGGCAGGGTTGGTGTTTAAGTTTGCATCCCGCAGACTGCATCGTATGGCATTGAAGCACGACGAGATCAGGGTTCTGGCTGAAGCAAAACTGAACACAGTAAGTGAGCATATTTCCACAGCACTCACTGACAGTAAGAGCTCAGAGGAGGAATTTCGTGCAATCCTCTCTGAACTCGACAAGTGCCGTAAGATGAAACAAGAAATCCAGTCCAAGTCTCGTAGGTCTGCTTTTAGTGAAGACGAGAAAAAAAAGTACATAGAACAGGGGATACGAAAAGCCCAGCAAGCCTTCATTACGAACACCAAAGATCATAGGAGATTCACATTAAACTGTTTCATCGAGGTCAACACGTCATAGCGGCACTTTTTTTGTCACTTTTTTTGCCGGGAAGTTAACTGGGTGCTCAAAAGTAGTCACGCTTTATTTGTGACATAAAGCTTTGCAGAGGCTTTTGTTGGACTTGATCTCGGACTGTCATTATATCTACTACTCAATTTAATTGATGTCATCATGCACAATACATTGCAGTATTTGCAAACACAGATACACTGTGACATAGTTTGGATATGAATGTGCATTTATTAATTTACCACTCTGCAAAAACAGGATATCTCGTTTTGCTTGTACTATTGATTTTGATCTCGTGAACATTGATGCTCATGTAGTAAACATTCATTCTAACACTACGTCACAAAGATTTTATGCCACAAGTAATATCTATCAAACATATGTTGAATAAATATCATGGGAATACATGCAGTTACAAACAAAGGATGAACGTTCACAAGACAAGAAATAGAATTTGACTGAAGTACAATAATGTGAATATACATACCTCCTTTTAGAAAACTGTCGTCTTGTCACAAGAGTAAAATGTACCGTCTCATACATCCAGTAATGTGATGGAACTTCCCGCCTGCTATGTACAGAGTCCGATTTTGGAAGCCCGGTTTCCTGCTCTGACCTGATAAAGTATCTGGGAACATTCCTGTAGGCTGACACCATACAAGAGATAACAAGTTGTCCACGCAGAGAGGGCTGAGAGCAGTAAACTGGGATTATGTTACAATACAATGTTGGATCTGTAGTAAATAGCACAGTACAATAATAAATGATAGTAATGAAACAAATGACATATTATTCTACTTGACAAAATGTTCACAACAGTTTTCAAGTTTTCTCACAAATATTTTTGTACAGGTGTAATTACATGACCATTATTTTCAAGTTAATGTACATTCCTGTAGTGAACGGAGACACTTATCAGGAAAATTAACCCTCAAAATGTTCCCACTAACGATCTTATAATGTTGTGATTTGGTTTCAATCAAACTTTAGGGAAACCGTCGCCAATGTTTCAGTAACGTTTCTAAAACGTTGGTGTGTAAAACTTTGGATTTTGTTTCTTGATAACGGTTTAATAACGTTTCAAAATAACGTTCAAACGTTTTAAAAACATTATCAAAACGTTTCATGAAGCATTTCCATCAGAAACCACTAGAAAACGTTTTAGGAACGTTTTGTGTTAGCTGGGTTACTCAGGAATAGGTACACGGGTCTACAGCGTGCAAACAAAAAGAAATATTTTCAAACTCTCAGTGATAAAATTGCATCAAGCATCCCAGATAATAAGACATGTTTTCTCCTTGAGGGCTATCTAATTCTGGTTCTAACAATTAGCCTGGTATCTCTGTGGAACAATGGACTAATCACTTCAAAGAACTGTTCGCGTCTCGTGATACACATGAGAAACAAAATAAGCACGTGCCTGACCCAGATGATGTTGACGACATGACACATTTCATATTAGACTCGCCAATCACACTAGATGAACTTTTACATGCTATTAAAGGATTAAAGTGCGGCATGTTTGCTGGAGCTGGTTTATTAATTACTGAATTTTTCAAATAGACTTCCGATATTTTAGTGTCTTATCTTACCATTCTCTTCAATATTATGTTTGATAATGCATATTTTCCTGAAGCCTGGTATGCTGGTGTAATTGTCGTAAAAGTGGTAAGTTTTCATTCTCCATCCAATTATAGAGGTATATCTCTTCTGAGTGTTATGGGTATATTATACACTTTTATTATCAATAACAGGTTAACCTATTGGTGTGATGTAGATCGTAGAGTCACAAGCTGGTTTTTGTATGAATATTCAACTAATGAGAACCTTTTTGTTCTCCAGACAGTTATCCAAAAGAGTAAAATTAAGATGGTATTTTCCTTGATTTTGTAAAGCATTGGATAGTGTTCGACTATGAAGTTATGGTCAGTTTTCAAAGAGAAGGGCGTTTCTGCTTAAATGATCAGGTTGGCAGAGTCTACGTATCATTCCACTAAAGCTTGTACCACATTCAACCGTTCACGGCTCCAGCTTTTTTGGAAGAACATTTCCAAAGAAAGACTTCACATTGTGGTTCTGTCATTGGGCCGTTTTACGAGACAAGAACGGAACGGTTTTGCCAACAACACGTTTGGCTGTTATAACACGGATTATACGAAGATACACAAGAAAAAAAATGGTGATTTCCAAAAATTTCCAATTTGGAAATATCATATTTCCAAAAATTTCCAAAATTGGAAAGATGATATTTCCAAGGCTTGGAAATTTTTGGAAATTTAGGAAGGATTTTACCACTACTTCTTTCAGTTTCTCCTTTTCCCAAGGATCCCCGTGAGTGTATAGACTGTGTATTCGTCCTCCTAGGAGTGTATTCGTCCTCCTATGCGATCAACTGTTACCAGGGAGACTATAAGACGTTGTAGATTATTCCTGGTATAACTTCTCTCGTCTGCATCTTTGTTGTTCTAGATGTCAAAAATTGACATTAACTGTCATATTTGCCCTGATATGGCTAGCATTTTCCAAAATACAGTTTTAAGTGTATGGTTTACTTATTATCCACAAAAGCGCAAATAGTTTTTGACCTGTCACGGTTTGCATAAACACAAATTACATAGACCTACGTTACATCATTGATTAAATAAAAGTTTACCGGACCCACTGACTGACTGGCCAGGGTTTATTACATGTCATAAAAGTGAACCCTTGCCAGGGAATAATAGGCTTATTGTAGTAGAATACATTCTTTAATGGTACCCTCTAATTAACACCTGACACAAGGGATGGACCGTTTGGGTGGTTTATCATTGCGAAATCAACCGTCAACAGACCATGAAATGTTGTTTTAAGACTGTAGGCGAATAGAGAGCAACCCGTTTGGGTTTGTGGTCAGAGACGGTGTTATGCAGTTGGTGTATTCACGAAATATCATGAACTTAATAATAGATAATTGGTTATATTGTCCACACACAGGCGGACTGGGGCAAAAAGAACCCAAATGAATTCCTTCTTACAAACGTCATAGTGTAACTAATTAATTTGGTCATATACAATAAAAGGTATAAATGATATTCTATTACTGCCTTTTGCAGATGATGTTACCTTACTTGATGACACTGTTATTGGTTTACAAAGAAAACTTGATACATTGTATCGTTTTTGCTCAAAATGGGGTTTAGAAGTTAATCTTGACAAATCTTGTATAGTAGTATTTAGAAATGGTGGATATCTTAAGAAATCAGAAAAATGGTTCTATAATGGAAACCAAATGAATGTTGTATCACACTATAAATATCTAGGTGTTGTTTTTACCACAAAATTGATATGGTCGAGGACATGTGAAACACTAAGTCTTCAAGCCAAAAAAGCCTCGTTCCCTATATTTAAAATGTTTAAAGATCTTCCACATATATCTTTGAAAGTTGCATCAGCAATATTTGATAGTAAGATATCCCCAATATTACTGTATGGTAGTGAAATCTGGGGACATTCATATCGTCCTCACATTGAGAAAACCCAATGTTTCTTTTTCAAACGTTTTCTGTGTGTTAATAAAAATGTTTCTTCAATTGCTGTACTTGGTGAAATTGGCAGGACCCAATTATGTGTTAAATATTACGGCAGATGTATCAAATATTGGTGCAGAATATTATATATGGACAATAATCAAAATCCCAAATCATGTTATGAAATGTTAAAGTTGCAAGACGATAGTGGCAGCTGCAACTGGGCTACGCATGTGCGTCTACTTTTATTCCGAACTGGATTTTTCTTACGTTTGGATTGCACAGGAATATGGGAATATAGAAACGTTTATAAGTGAATTTAGACAAAGATGTCAAGATATTGAAATTCAAAATTGGCACTCTAGGATAACATCATCTTTTCTAAAAGACTATGGCGCAATCAAGTCCGCCCTCGAACCTGAAAAATACATATTGGAACTCTGCCATAACAAGGACCTTATGCGCATTTTATGCAAATTCCGCTGTTTAAGCCATAAGTTCAACAACAACGTTATAATAATAATATAAATATCAATGTATTGATATGTGACAAATGTGATTTTAATGTTACACAGGATGAATTTCATTTTTTACTTGTGTGTCCATTTTATTCTGTACAAAGAAAACTGTACTTACCAAGTTATTACCATACGTTCCCATCAAGATTAAAATTTAAACAACTTTTAACAACAACAAATGCACATCTAATTACATTGTTTTTGTCTGTCCATCCGCACAATATTGTTCTTAAATGTTTGTACTCTTGGCCATGTGGCCTCAAATGCTGAATAAACTTCTTCTTCTAAATGTTTAATTTTAGATAACGTTAAATAATTTCTATAGAAATCACTACACAAGTTCATATCACAGGTGATTCCAGAGACAAATAGTTTATCAGATTCTAGTTTATGAAAAGCATTAAATTCCAAACAAACCAATCTGTTATCTAATGCTCAGGAATTATTACCACTTACATACCATAGTTTGAGATGTCGACTCAGGAAGCCGACCTTTCGATTCTTATAAGGCTGGGGACATTGACAAGGGGTACGCTTTAAAGTTTGGGTGTTATTTTAGCACATGGCTAATCTCATGTGACGTGTTATTACAAGCTGGTGGTTGATGGAAGTGAAAACATCGCACACTGAAGCCGATCGTGTAAAAACATCATCAAAACAATCATATGGTAAACACATTTAAAAGGGCACTGATCCAGGGCAATTTCCGCGCACTGGTTGTTGCTTTTGTTATTGCTTTTCTCCCCTGAGCACCCGGATGATATCCCAGTATTTTGGATTGGTTCGTGACCTTTGCTGCGCAACCCGCATGCGCAATTGATCGTATAGGTGTAGATTGATCAACAAAAATAAAATCTTTTTTACTCGATTATGTTTCCATCATTTTGATCATAACAAATGAAAACAGTTTGAAGTTTAATCATCTGCCAGTGGTAGGACTGAAAAATAACGAAGTCAATGTATGTGTCAGGGTAGAGACTGCGATCTGGTAGAATCTCCGATCCTACCAGTAGAGACTGCGATCGGAGTCTCTACCATTCCTGCTGGCAGTTCGTCTCGTATTAGTTCGTATTAGTGTTGAAGAATTTTACTTGTTCTGTACTTCTCTCAGGTGATTGCATTAACATAACTACCCTCAATTGGTGCAGCTAGTTATCCCAGGTTTGAGAGCGAAACTTCGCGAATCAGTGACCAAGACGCTCTCAAAAATGGGACACTACCTCCACATAAAGGAACAATATGCCATTGATCTGCAGCTGACAAAGAATCTGCTCCATGTCAAGTGTCTTTTAACAGTCTAATACCCGAAAAAGGGATACATCGATTCAGTTTTCACATTGGTGTATAATCTCATTGGTCAACTAATTGCATGATGTCCGCCATTCTTTAAAAAGGTAATTTAATTAGCCAATAATGAGCATTTAATCCACTTGTGTTTTTCTTGGCTTGGTCATCTCCTCCCCACCCTCCCACCCACCCGTACCATTGTCTTGCTAATTAACATGGTCTGGTGATCCTCTTACTCCTTAAATAAACAACTTGCCCGACTGGTAAAAGTGGAACACCCCCATCAACTTACTGGCGGTTAATACATTGAAGGAAAGATGTTGTTTTCACACAGGTACAGGGTACAGGACAGGGTGTAATCAGTATAGATTAGTAAATCTACATACATAAACACTACCTTTTGACAAATCCGCTGTGCAAGAAAAAAGTAGTTAATCAATCAGCGTGTTATCGGTTAATCCTTTGATCAATGAGATGAGTAGATGTATTTACTCCAGACACAAGAAATGCGAAATGGGAACCTTTGGCGGGTAACCTGATTGGTATTACCATCATACCTGTTATAAATTCATTAACTGACCACTTGGAATGATGACAAATAACATGTGTAAGTTTATACCACCAAACACTCAGCTGGTTACAGCAAAGGGGGTAGTAATCGCTGAATTGCATGCAATGTTAATTGCCTGAAAAAAGTTATGGGCCGACACTGTTTGGAGGATACGAACGGAACTTCATTGTTGCATAAGAAATACATATAAGCATTGGATGTGTACTGAAGTTAAAATTGTATATACCTGAGTACATTTTCATTTGTAATAAATACAATATGTAATAGACATCATATGTTTACATGGCATGATTAAATATCGAGGTAAAAAAACACAGAAATAAGATCAAATTGGAAAATTGGATCAGTCACTATGCCATCCATGCATTAAAAAATCCGAAAAGCATATACACTGCTTGTATACTTTATTGGAATCAGACAGGAACTACTGGGGGTATTCTCAAATACATGTAACAGCATCTGATGAGCATCCACCCTTCCTAATGTCCCGCTGTTTGGGTTGAAGAAATTTTGTCAAGGTGGCTAGAAGCCCAGTCCCTGTGTCCGTCACGGTTGAGGGAGCAGATACCAACAAGCTTGCAGTTTGGTTTGGTAATTAGACTATTGGCGAGAAACATTAATCGCTCTGGATCAGTTCCCCTCTTATTACATGGGGATATATACATGTAATGAGAAGAAGCATGAAAGTGTACATTCGATTTCGAAATGGCTAATGCTCAACTTGAACATAAGTTTAATCCTACACCTCGTTGGTGCAATATGCCGAAGTCCAAAGACAACCCACGAAGAAGAAATACCGATACCTGGAACGACATCTTCAAGAACTGAGACACCAGTTTCAAAATGGAATGTTAACTGTTAGACAGTTTGCTGATTCAGCGTCTCTTCTTTTACATCTTTAATATATTTACAATGTACTTATAAATGTGTATGTATATTTATAATTATGTAATATTTTGAAACATTTCATAATATGATGTAACATAACTATTTATAATTCCTGTAAGATGTAGCATGTTGTAACATGATTAAATAAAATCTGTCCATATAGTCTCCCGTTACCAGTCGTGGCTTACGCCTTCTATGTTTTTTATGTGTTTTATATTTCAATGTTTATATGCTGAGACTGAAATGAAACACTATCTTTATACATATATTTGGCTCGTTTTCTCATTAGGTGTGCTCTCATTCGCATAATCCGGAATATCCTCTTCTATCAACACGTAGGCCTATCATTGTCTCTATAATCCAATGTTAATTTGCTAACGGACGGGACATCAACATTTCTCTTAACTCATCTGTTTGGACCAAAGGTCGATAGAGGGGAGTGTCCATTTATATTCTCACGCCGTTATCAAGATAACAGTTACTACAACCAGGTGAACAGAAGTATATATGCATAGAGACTAGCAGCAAATTAACACCAGGTAATTCAGCAACTAGCACATCGTTGGGGCCAACAGGAGAGTAAGATCAACAAGTCTAAATCCACTCCTTTGCCCAAGTGATGGAATCAATCAACATTCAATCAGCTTGTCTATCCTGAACGTTGTACATCGGAATGCCGCTCTATGCAATAAACATGGAGTTGTTATCACATAAGTGGTATGTTTCGTTGTGTATCCCCATACTGTTTACTGCAGTATAAGTGAAATCTGCTTCACTTTGCGAATGACCAATCATTTGAAGTTGATTTAAGTTCTACTTAAAGGTCACATGCAACCAAAAAATCAAACATAATTAAAACACAATTATCACTTCTTCATGACATATAATATGCATAGCTGATTATGAAAAAACAAATAAACAAAATTATAAGCGTATAATCGCAAATCAAAAGTGCAATATTTTGTACTTGGGTTTACCTCCCTCGAAACGAAGCAGCCGGGATACCGAACCCAGTCAGAGCGGTCGGGTGTGCACTCAAGTGTAACGGCTGGTTCATTAGCAGATGCCGCCTTCAGGCCTCATATTGTGTGTGTATATAGAGATGTTGAGTTTTGTAAATACATGCTCATTTTTTGTGTATAACATTTTGCAATCAACAGACATCATAACATGTCATGTGTTCAAGTATCACACCTGCCTGTCTGTGTAATTACATAATGTGACAGAGACCGAACTCGGGCCATAAATCAATGCGTTTTGTTTATGGTGTATAGCCTGATTGGTGTTAAGTTCAAGTTGCATGTGGTCAGTGATTGCAGTTGTGTATTGAATATTTTCATTAGCAGACAGGCAGGCAGACACACAGGTGTCAATAAAACAAGACATTGAGTTTTGTCTGTGACAACGACATATCTATATCACTGTTAGAAACTGTGTCAACGCTAAATAATGACATTGCTTTTAAGTATCGAACTGATAAAGCGTCTCGGTAAGAAGAACGTGTGGTGAAATAGACAAATGAAATTATATAAACAGTTAATTTACTGTCATAACATATAAAAAGCTCGCGCCTGTGAGATATCAACAAAACATTAGAAAAATAGCTCACACCAAGGCCTTCACCGAGTATTCACCCGACAACCCGCTTCCAAGCTGCGCGAACCTATTTACTTGCGCACGTGCTACGGGCGCAGCCCAGCTGTTGAAACCCGTTTCCCCAGAAATCTCTGGGGAAAATTAGTGAAACGTTTGAACTCCGATTTCGCGCGTTTTTTTTCATCGCGTTATTTTTCAACTTTATAAGTTGAATTTGCATTTTTGACTATTTGTTTTGGTATGTCCATACCGAAAGGTATCAGAATCTGCAAAGTTGTGTTTTACGTTGCATGTGACCTTTAAGTAAAGTGCTACCTAACAGATTCATCTCAGATTAAAACATCTCATTCCAAAGTCGTGTTTTCTATTTCAGGTTCTAAGAAATACTGAATTTTTACATATTAGATATAAATCTATCGGTACCAGTTTGACGTGTCTGGTCATGAGTTAACTAACATAGTGATTATATATTTTTGACCATTACCTGTGTCATTCACACGTCATGTATGCCATTCTAATGTTCTCTGATCCATTTCATCATACAGCATTTATTTCATTCAATGTTTTGAAGCTCATATGAAAACATGAAAAATGTTACTGTTCCAGTTCCTTTTGAAGAGTGAAATTATTTTTGTTCCTCAAGTGTTCCAACCAATATAGTCATTATGGTTACAATCGGCCTGATTTTAATACATATCAAGTTAGATGCTATACACGCGTGCATGCACACACACACACACAAAACATCCGTAATTTGTGAATTCTGTTCGGGCGATAAAGAAATATCTAATTTGATAAGAATCACTCTATAAATTATCTTCCCTTACTCTGAGAGAAGTATGTCATTATTCGTTCATTTTTTAATAATTTTATCTGCATAAAAGGAGGTATTATCAAAAATGTGAAACAGACTTCCGAATACTACCATTTCACAAACATTGCGATATTAACCATGGAATAATGTTAAGTTTAGTCTGTTTTCAATGTCATAATATGTGAGGTTCCTCATTCACACATACATACAAACTGACAGCATAACACAAAACAATATGCAACCAACCCAATGTAATACAATACAATTTTCACCGCCTGTGCATACCACGCTGTTGACGAATCTCTCAGGTGTGTTAGAGCGATAATCACATCGCGACATGATTAACAAACCTACAGCTCAGCAGATTTTAATAACTTACCTTTTTTAATAAGAAAAGCAAGATTTATGGATGTCAACTTCTTTATTGTGAATAACACGAAGTTTCGGAGCATATGCTTGCTCCTTCATCAGGTGAAAATCAGGTCACAGTAATGCATTCCATTTCTTAATGCCCATCAAAGATTTAACTTTCTTCCAGAGGCTTCTTTAAGAGGCATAAAAACGTGTTAATTAAGTAGGCCTTGTTAATTGGTGACTCTTAACTGCCTTGACTCACTCATCAATCAACAAGGGATTAGGTCCTGGGGCGTGCAAAGAACAATAATTTACCATCACCCACCAGTTATCTCCCCTTGTGGACATTTCCAAAATTGTACATTTTTGGAATTCTCATATTTCCAAAATTAGAAACATTGTTCTTGAATATGTCATGCTTCTTGCATATTTCATGCAATTCGAACAGCAACTGTTTGACTGCGTTTCTCCTTTTTTAACACATCCTTGCACTTTGCTATTGCTAGAAGACTCTGAAAATTTACTTAGGTAAATAGGTAAATACAGTTTTAGCACACAGCAAATGTTTATATGTATTTCTTATGCAACAATGAAGTTCTGTCCGTATTCTCAAAATAGTGTCGGCCCATAGGTTTTCACATGCAATACAGCAATTAATACTCCCTTGTTGTAACCCATGTTAGGTGGTATAAACCTACACATGTTATTTGTCATCATTCACTTGATGGTCAGTTGATGAATTTATAACAGGTATAATCAGTGGTAACACCACTTAGATTACCCGACAAAGGTTCCCATTTTGCATTTCTTGTGTCTGGAGTAAATACTCAACAATATAAACATCGATCAAATGATTAACCCATACTTTTATCTTACACAGCGGATTTGTCAAAAGGTAGTGTTTATGTATGTACATTTACTAATCTATACTGAATACACTCTGTCGTGTCTGTGTCTACGTAAAACAACTTCCTTCTTTCAAAGGATTAACCGCCAAGACATTGATTCTCATTATTGGCTAACTAAATTACTTTTTTGTAAAAAATGGCGGACATTATGCAATTAGTTCCCA
The DNA here is from genome assembly GCF_003918875.1 of Haliotis rubra. Classification (NCBI taxonomy): domain Eukaryota; kingdom Metazoa; phylum Mollusca; class Gastropoda; order Lepetellida; family Haliotidae; genus Haliotis; species Haliotis rubra. The sequence goes on along the minus strand of NW_025767386.1, from coordinate 56,351 downwards.
GGTATGCTATCTTTGGTGACCATGAGACTATATACCAATGTGAAATACCTGAAACGATATATCACGTTTCGTAAACATGTATTAGACTGTTAAAAGACCCATCATTTGGAACAGCTGCAGGTGAATGGTATATCACTCATTTTTGTGGATATTGATGGATACATTCCTTGAACAAAGTAATCGCCTGACATTGTTCTTATAACTCTAATCTGTTTTAATTTTAATAATTGCATTTTGTTGTTTTTTCATTTTTCGTAGCATTCCACAGAATCATTGTTTTCGTCGTGAAGTAATGAGGCAGACAACATACACTAGGGCGTGTGCGAATTATGACTTACATTGGCAAACTATGAAATGTCTAGATATTCCAGTTATAAGTATAGGCAGATCGCCTGACTTTTATTTAGTTTCAAAATGCATACAAGTATGATAATAAACTAATTAGGATAATAAGACCAAATATAAAGACGCACGTTGACTAGTATCTACATACTGGTGAGTGGACGTTTACCACGTGAATGTAGCAAGAAATTTATTGGCCAGTATTGTCACTTCGACCCCCACCTCGCTTCCGAGGAAGAAATCGTTATGTTACAAGTTGTGTCATGCCAAATCCTGTTGGCCATGATTCAAATACATATTTAACTACGAGTAGAAAGTAGTTTCGATTTTCTAACTTGATGAAAACAAACCATAATCTCATTAATTCTTTAACAGACTTTAGCCCGTGATGTTACGATTATTAAAAACATCAGCCAGTCTGAGAATAAATGCTATTTAGGTTTGTTTTCACCGAGTTACAAAATCAAAACTACTTTCTACTGGTAGTAAAATCTGTATTTGATTGATGTCAAATAGGATTTTGCATGACATATCTTATAACATAACACTTTCTCTCGTGGAAGCGAGGTGGGTGCCAATATAACACTACTTACAATATTATTGCCACTTCCACCACAACCTCGCTTCCGAGAAAGAAATCTTTATGCTTCAAGTTGTGTCATGGGAAATCTTTTTTGGTCATCAATCATATATTTATTGTACTACAACTAGTAGGTTGTTTTGATTCTTTAACTTCCGCGAAGCGATCTGAACACATTTAAGATATCGTTCCAAGCTTCACAACGCTCGCTTCGCACTCACAAACATAACCCATTTAGCACGAACTACGGGGTCCGGTGGAAATTAGTGCATGGTGACACCATCACTCGACCCCCTAGGAGGGCAACGCAACGATTCGTTTTGCCTCGAGTAAGTTTCGTTGTTCAGACCATCCTTTAATGTTGGAATATGGTCGAAAAGTAAATATAAAACAACATGAGCGATTTCTGCCCTCTGTGTATTGTACTTACCATTGAATCAGAGTACCAATTCTTTATTGAATGTTCATTTTACTGTGATCTGAGAAACAGCCTGCTACAACAATACTACATAAATAATCCATGTGAAACTAAATTTATCAACTTATTATTGTTTTGCAATTCTACAACTGTTAACAATCTTGCTAAGTTTATATTTTTAGCATTGACAAAAAGAGCGAAGTTGTCGAATATAGAGTATAAGGTTAAATGAGACATTGTACATGTTAGCATACAGCTTAATATTATATATGGCGCTGGATTGTATTGTTATCTTCATAATTGTATAACGGGTCGGTGGCCCTTGTACGAAATTAACTTTCACTCACTAGATATAAGCTTACGATGACACATACTTAAACTAAACGTGACAAAATTCACTTTTCACCCAAAACATTGAACATTTAAAATGTGTTCACCACTGCTATTTCGACTAGTCAAGTCGATAATCCTTTCGTTAACCCCTTAAACAGTCATTACTAAAACAACACCAAACATCAAAGACTACCGCCAGTCGCCTTAACGACCCCATGAAACACTCATGCCGCCCCATGCCACTATTGCAATTAGTCCATGCAAAACAATAATTTACCATCACCCACCAGTTATCTCCCCTTGCGGATATTTCCAAGCTTGGAAATTTTTGGAAACATCATCTTTCCAAAATTGGAAAGTCTTGGAAACATCATCTTTCCAAAATTGGAAATGTCTTGGAAACATCATCTTTCCAAGACATTTCCAAGCTTGGAAAGATGGATTTTTTTTCCAGTGATATCAGTTGTTGTTTGTTTGTTTTTGGTTTTTTCATGTTTGTTTTGTTTGGGTTTTTTTATGGGGGATGGGTGTGGTGGTGTCTGGACCAGGCAAATCAGCGAAGGGGAAACTGAGATGTGTGTTGTGTAAATATAGATTTTACATACAGGTTTCTGCACACAAAGCAATGTCGTTTTTATGCAAAGCACATTTACAGTAATCATGTGTCCAATGCAAAGATATTGAATGGATATAAAGATACGCAACAGGTTTTTTCTTGCTATATATACTATATATTTGAGGCAATTTGTGTTCACACAAACGAACCAACTAGAATCGTATGCTCATTATAGCCAATCTCAATCAACATAGATACATTTTATCAGTATTTGTTAGTCTATAAGATGAATCACTGCACAGCAGAGTTATCCTGAAAAATACAATTACAAATACTTTTTGACAATTATTGCTGAGCTGCTTGTGTGATAGCAGTACGCAAAGATTGTTTGTGATAAATAAAAATTACTTGACAACACCATTTAGTGTTGCAATGGTTGATTTGCTATGAAAGAAACAAACAAAGTACTGTCGGAAATAGAAAAAAACCCTGTTTTTAGGATGTTACTCTGTATCCCTAAAATGTACACAACTTCATATAGCATTTGTCGAAATAACCCACATCGCCCTAACTGGGCGTTCAGTGGGATGCATAATAGGATATCCAGAAAAGCATTATTGCTCGTAAAATCGGGCAAAATTTAGAATAAATACTATAGATGGCAATTAGGTCGCTCAGCCGCGTCTGACGACGGACCGTCGGCTCACCTGGCATGAAATGCATGTGTTGCCTAAAGGCACAAGGGGTCATCTCAAGATATTTTATGCTTTTTCATGTGTGTTGAATATGTCTCATCAATCCATTAACACCTTACGTGTCTTTCTTTCATAAGTTTATGTTGAGGTATGTAAAAGAGTATGATACCCATAAAAACGCTTAAATCAGCCATAGTATTTGTAGCAGGTAATGTGACGAGTTATTTCCCTTAGACCAGTGCAGTGCGCGGCCAAATGTTGTGTCTGTCTGTGTCTCCCTTCGAAGCGTGAAAGCCACTCAATTTCACGTTCACCATTGATTCATAGTTGTTCGTCGGAGTTTGTAGGTTGGAAACTGTCATATATGTACCAGTAACGAAGAAAACAATAAATTCAAGTGCGCAGAGACGAGTTTTTATTTGTGAGTATGGAACAGTATTAAATGTCTCAAAATATGTAGGTGACATGATCACCCGAAGATCAACGAGACTGGATATTATTTGGAAATTGTTATGACATGCAGTTTGCTTGCCCCATTAAATTCCCCTAAAGGATAATCTTATCTCAGCTAATATATCTATCCCCAAGACCGACCCCAACCACCGTCTGTGACACCCATCCTGGTTTTGCTTTTGAGACGACCCTTCCTACCTGTTTCTTTTGAGGGGCGGTGGGGGTAGCCTAATGGTTAAAGCGTTGGCTCGTCACGCCGAAGACCTGGGTTCGAATCCCCACATGGGTACAATGTGTGAAGCCCATTTCTGGTGTCCCCCCGCCGTGATGTTGCTGGAATATTGCTAAAAGCGGCGTAAAACCAAACTCAGTCAGTCAGTGTTTCTTTGAAAGCGTAAGTGAGACTCCATAGTAGCTACATCCTTAATAGTTTCAGTCTTAAAACTATTATTTGTTACGTAAGCTATCGTTTATAATAAAGCTAAGTTTAATTTAAAATGGGTATTGACAAAGTTTCCTTTGTAATTCAATTTCATTGCACACTAATTTGCATAAAACCATGGTCTGTTCCAAATAAGTCGCTTTGGACTTAGACTTTAGTTAGGCCGAACTTACGTTAAGAGATATTTCACTTTCACACATTAATTACATAAATTGTAGACATAAATGCGAAAAAAGGTTCGTTTTTTCTATTTCCGACAGTGCTTATGTAACAGATTCATCATACTGGAAGCTGAATTTATCTAGCAAAAATAACATCAAGTCCTCAAATTCTCTGAAAACATTGACAGTTATGTTAAGTGAAGACACATGACTGCTATGTTAACTGAGAACAACATTTCTTGAGACGTTGTAGAAAATATAAGGTTGTTTTCTTCAAAATACAAACTGTTTCTATCTTGTTTTGATAATTTGACAAATACGTTAATTAGAAATTCATCAACGCAAAAGTTTACTTATTTAGTTAGTTCTTCACTTGTTTCTTACCCAAAAGTGTTATCATATTTAGTTCTTCAATTCCTCATTAGAAATAATTGTTATCACGATTAGTTCCTCAGTTTTACAATTTTGAAGATAAGTGTTAACATGTTTCATTAGATTGATTTAGCAAAATTAAGTTTTCCACAAAAACCGTCAGAACAGAAGGTGTCTAATAATGGTTCCAAGTCTGTCATGTACAAAGATATTTTTCAAGTCGGGGTGGCATTCTGTTGCAGTTTAATATTTGTTTGTGTGTTTCTTGCTCAAAATTGACCAGGCAAATAATATCGATTCTATGCCTCGCCCGTCCCTATTGATTTTCGGTAGATTCTCACCATTATCATTGTAATCCTGCTTTTAATATCGTGTACCCTTGATCTAATGTGTAGCTGAGCAACTTTGCACTAAACTGGGCAAACCACGCAAACAGTCATTTCAACATTCCCGTGAGCCACTGCAGTGTGTTTCTGCTGAAACTGCTCGTACGGAGGGGAGATGATGATACCTGAAAGTCTTAAAGTCTACTGGAGTAGTTGTTTGGGAGTTATTCTACCTGGGTTGGTGTCAGGAGATTTGGACATGTGTGACAAAACAAATGGCTGCGGGTTTGAGACATCCAGCATAGTGTTAAATTTTATAAACAATCTACCTTATATGTCTAAGTTTTCCATAAAAAAGTTCTCGTCCAAGTAATTTGCTTGAACAATACATTATTTGTGCAAGAATAATTTAAACGTATGACTTTAGACACGATTCTAAAGTTCACCCCAAAATGCCATGTGTCATTTTGACACCTTCCCGCTGTATAGAAGAAAGATCATGACATCTGAAAACTCGAAATAACAAATATAGTTGTTTCCAATACCATCAAAATCCCATGCATACTTAAAATTCATTTATACTCTCAGTACGGATAATAGCATCTAGTACTTACCATAAGCAGCACTGACAGTCTCTGCAATATGTAGAAAACATAGTTAAGAGAAGATTCAGTCCTCACATGTACACATAAATATAATACAAGTTGATACAAATGTATTTTCAAAAAATTCTGTCCTCCCATAGCTGTTAGTTAACGACTTATTAGTGTTTGCATTCTGGTATAATGTTTGTACACTAGCAGTCCATTAATACATAATATTTTCATATTTGATGGTTACAAGAATACATCTCGGCTACGTTTGATATAAAGGTTTTGCAAAAGATGCAATGCAGGATGCTTCTGAAGGTAATTATACTGTTTCTTCTCATCCTGCAACATGTGTGCATGTATAGATGCCAGGCAAACGTGAATGGGATGATTGTGTCAACCTGTGAGATACCTCACATCCCGTACCTCACGCTCCGTCATGCACCATATTAGTTGTCGATATAATTGTATAGAGATATTTTACCAGACACAAATGGGACTTACTGTTCAAGAAACGCTTTTCACAGAAAGGTTTTGTTTGCTTGTTGCTATACGCCGCACTGAGCAATATTCGAGCTACGGGTATTTGGCGCCGGTATGTTAATAATCAAGTCAGTGAATAACAACATGCGCACCGATCTACGAAGTTGAGATATGTTATCCACCGATCCCATAAAATGCCTCTTACGACAAGTATATGGCTTCCTGAGCCCCATGTGCACAGGTAAGCTGTGATATGTACATAAAGATTTTGTATTCACATGTACAGTTTATGTACAAAATGTTAATACAGTTACTGTGTTGTATTTCCAAAGAAGATATTGAATGGATATAAAGTCAGTGGGACTTCTGGGGGATTATAATCGAAAAAATGAAATCTCATGAACGTAAGCGTTCATGTTTATGGAACGTTCATGGTAATGTGACGTAGCGATCCCAGATGAGATGATGTTATGCAATTTAACGTCCATGTGAACCATTCACACAAACACACCAACAGTGCAGGAAAACCTTAATTTTAGCACAAAATCGACTGTTCTGGATGGAAAGTATGCATTTCACTCTGAGGTATCCTTTATAAAGGTTTGTGTCAAAAAACAGTTCAGTATTTACGACAGGAGGTGTACATGCCACACAAACGATGCCTAGACTAACAACTGAGCAGAGGGGCATGGCAATTGGAAAGTTGCACGGAGGTAGCTATGCAACCACTGTAGCTAGACAATTGGGCTATCATCTTACTACCATTACACAACTTGCTCAACGTCATCCGGAAACCGGGGTTGCTGCTGATAGGCCCCGTACCAGCAGCCTTAGTTATTGGGTCAAGTGGAGCAGTGTCCAGCAATACGATTAGGCGTCGTCTTCGGGCTGCTGGAATCCACGGCCAAAGGCCATATGTTAGGGCCAATTTTGGCACGTCAACAACACCATTAACGTTTGCAGCCCTCACACAGCAAGGGTGTCGATTAGAAAAACATTCACGTTTTTGCATGGCCGTCTCTTTCCCCGGATATGGCTCTCATTAAACATTCTGGTACGAGTGACTGAGTGAGTGAGTTTCATTTTACGCCGCACTCAGCAATATCCCAGCTATATGGCGGCGGTCTGTAAATAATCGAGTCTGGACCAGACAATCCAGTGATCAGCAGCATGAGCATCGATCTGGGCAATTGGGAACCGATGACATGTGTCAACCAAGTCAGCGAAACTGACCACGCTATCCCGTTAGTCGCCTCTTACGACAAGCATAGTCGCCTATTATGGCAAGCACATGGGTTGCTGAAGACCTATTCTACCCCGGATCTTCCCGGGTCTTCTGGTACGAAATTGGACAGGCAATCACACTTGCACAACTGGAATAGAGATTCGTGTTAGAGCGGAACCAATTGCCTCAGGCATTCCTTCTGACTCTAGTGAACTCAATGAGGCCCCGTTGCACGGACTGTGTGCAAGCTCCAGGTGGCTATACGCGCTACTAAAGAGACTCTTACTTTTCGCGTTCAGAGGTATTGCCATTTGACGGACTGTGATCAATTTGAACTTATTGCAATTCAATGTCAACAGCACTTTTTAGCTGTTAAATTGACAGTGTTTTATATAGGATAAATGATTAGACATAATTTTGGTTGTCTTCTATTCAAAACCTTTAAAAAAAAGCAGACCTGCGTTTCCTATGCTGTTCAGTATATGTTATTCTATAAAACAAACGCATGCATAACTCTCTTAGCTGCACTATGTTCTTCTTCATATGTCTTCGTAAATACATACAAAATGACACACCCGTATGAAACATATCAACACAAACTGAGGAGTATGTTGTAAAATATATCACACAAATGAATTAGTAAGAGTTATTTTTACTTGTGTGAAGTATCAGGTCTATGCTGTTGTTTAAGTCGGAACAAATTACCTATGGAGAAAGTAAAGGATTAAAAATATTCCGTCAGTGCTTCGAAAGGTGAAATTTGAACTCCCAACCATCAGTGTAACAGTAAGTAATCGGAGTTACGGAGACACGATTGGGGTCAATAATGTGATCTGCATAACGACATACAAGCTGATTAAGACGCGTATCAGACATAGGTATTTTATGGCTATCTATTTTGTTCAATTTCATATTTTCAATCACAAATACAGTGTATTTGTGTACAGTTATGAGTGAGTGAGTGAGTTAATATTTAACGTCACATCAGCCATATCGTGACGAGAACATTTGAATTGAAATGAAATGTATGTATAATATAAAGAACCTACCGACGAAGGACAGTAAAACAACTAGAATATCACAGATATGTATGTAAAACTAGAAATTAAATCTAAAACGTTATAACTATAGGGGAAAACAATACAGTATAGAAATGGACTATAAATCGCCAATAACTGGAGGTTGATCACCATACCAGGGACCATGGGGACTTACATTACTTTTGCTACCTGCATGGACCCTAGATGGATTTACACCATCCCTTCAGCCATTGGCGACAGAAGAGAAATCTAGCCATAAATTAAAAGCACACATATTCTACGATTAAAAACCTGATACACTTAAATTGACTAAATGTTTTGGGACTTACGTACCCTCTCAGGAGGACAATAATTTTACAATACTTCAACCCCCTTTGAGGGTACAGCCACTAACAATCTCAGTTACTAATTCAAGCTACCAATAATAAAATATAAATCTATTTACAAATCACTTAACAAATCTAATTCTTTTAAAAATGCAATAATTAAATGAGAACAAACATTATTAAAAAGATCCTTCATAGTGTTTACTTTGAAATAGTACGTTATCCCTTGTGATGGAATATTCAACACAGTCTTGCTTGACCGTGATTCTTTCATCACAAGAGATGCAAAACGGAAGATCTTCGCCTTTAAGCAAATATTCATGGGTATACCTTGTATGGCCAATGTGACATCGTCGCATAATGACCTCTTCAAATCTGGACTGACAACCCAAGTAGGTGTAACCATGGTAGTGTTTTATTGCATGTAATTTATTAATACCTACTTGGGTGTCCCACTTCTTCTGCATCAGATCACGGAGATAAGATCTTATAGCAGCTTTGTAATCAGAGTATGGGATCAGAAGTGGTGTCACAGATTTGTTGAGTGCTGCCTTAGCAGCAATATCAGCCAACGTGTTCCCAGAAATGCCAACGTGGCTGGGTAACCAATAAAAGACGATGTCGCAATGGCCAGTAGCAAGTTCATTGTACAATTCAATAATTTCTAATAAAAGTGGATGTTTGCAAGAAAGAATTTTAATAGCCTGAAGACACGAAAGAGAATCTGAAAAAAATATATATTGTTTATATTTACGGTGTTTATTAATATATTTAAGAGCTGTTAGTATTGCGTTTGCTTCTGCTGTCAAAATTGAGCTGTCATTGGGTAATCTGGAAGATATTGTTTTGGACCCAATGACAGTGGCACAAGCAACCGCGCCACCATCCTTGGACCATATATATTTACTTTTCAATTGATTACATTCTTGTTTATATAGCAATTCATTAGTTTCTGCTTTCTTAAACTTAGTCAGTGTGAGGTCGACCTGTGGCCTAACCAATTGCCAGGGGAGAAGTTTTAAACGATTCAGTTACGCATCATTATAGCATCACGCCATGAAGAAGGAAACTCTCCAGAAGTCCAAATATCATCAACAATATTCAAAAGGGTCTCTAAACATGATACCGGTAAATGCTTCAGAAGTTGATATTGGATGTTATCAGCTCCTGTAGCTGTATCGTGGGCCTGGTCAAGTGCAGTATGGAGCTCATGAGTCGAAAACACCTCATTAAAATCTTCCCCATTATCTGAAGTAAAATTAATAGGTTTCTTTTCTTGCTGGTTTTGATACTTTTGGAATTGAGGTACATAATTTGAGGAAGAAGAATGTTGCGCCAGTGTTTCGCCAAGTTTATTAGCAATATCAGATTTATTAGTTAATAACTGTTCACCGTCTTTGAGATGGTGAATACTAGATCTAGAGCCCTTACCTTTGATTTTCTGGATCATATTCCATACCTTAGAAATCAGCGTACGTGAATTAATTTTCGACACATAGTTTCGCCAAGTTTGACGTTTACTTTGTTTAAAAGTACACCGTGCTTTAGCGTTGAAATTTTTTAATTTGTTCAAGTTATGGACCATAGGATGGCGACGGAAATAATGCTCAGCCTTTTTCCGTGCCTTGCGAGCCTGTTTGCATTCGACATTAAACCAAGGTTTTCGTATGTGAGGATTTGCAGAGGACTTTGGGATACACACGTCAGCTAAGTTGTTTAGTTCATCAGAAAATAATTTTATAGCATCAGGAACATTAATAAAAAGGTCTGGTTTAAGTTTGTCAGTACAGAGAGTTTCATATAACGGCCAGTTTGCCATTTTAAACTTCCATCTTGATAATGGAGGAACGTCAGATGGGTTCATAGGTTTTAATATTGTTGGGAAATGGTCACTTCCACAGAGGTCATCGTGGACAGACCATTCAAATTCACTCAGTAGGTCGGAGTCTGTAATCGACAAATCCAGAGCGGAATATGTCCCTGTGCCAGGATGTAAGTATGTCTTCGAACCGTCATTATAAATGCATAGATCATTATTTGAGATGAAATCCTCCAGTAATTTACCTTTGGTGTTTGTATTAGTACCACCCCATAGTGGGTTATGGCCATTTAAATCACCCACGATTAAACAGGGTTTAGGTAGTTGATCATAAAGAGCTTGTAGATCATTTATCTGAACAGCAGATGGAGGTGGAATATACAATGAACAGAGAGTAAATGCAACTTGTAATGTAAGTCGCACTGCCACGGCTTGGAGATTGGTCTTAATTGTGACTTGGCTATGGATAACATTATTCCTGAACAGGATAGATGATCCACCAGTAGCCCTATCGCCCGGAGGAGAAAAATAGTGGTATACATTAAAATGACGTAGGTCAAAATTATCTGTCGGCTTTAGATATGTTTCTTGAATACCGACGGATTAAAAGCTTGGACTAATAGTTGTAAATGGTTTAAATAAGTCCTGAGTCCTCTACAATTCCACTGAATTATAGCTGAAGACATTACTTCTTCCGCGGAGGATAGACTGGTGATCTACCCCTCACCTTCCTTGAGGGCGACAAGCTATGTGTCCTTTTTTGGCCTCAAGAGATCCAAACTTGTTATAAAGCTGGACCTGATTTTTTATCCCTTTCGGGCTCTGTTATTTGGATTCATTTTCGACTTACCTTGCACATTTTGTTTCACAGTTGTGTCCGATTTAGAAGTTTGCTTCTGAGATGGAGATGTATCCTTCTCAAAATATGCCTTGGATTGAATGGCACCTGAAAGACACAGTTTGTGAAGCAGATGTGGCTTGTGAAGGCTTCGCCTCGATCTCTGCAGACAGTAAGGTAGGAGCGGAAGTCATAGCCATTTACAGTTATGAAGGTCTTCCAAATGAAGCAAACGAAGCTTTTTACCGTGACCTTGTTCAGTGGTGACCTACCCCCTTTTAAGGTGTCAGGGACATTTGTAATATGTATGTTGTGCAAAGCTATAATTTTAGTGAGTGGGTGAGTTTAGTTTTACGCCGCACTCAGCAATATTGCAGCTGTATGGCCTCAGTCTGTAAGTAATCGAGTCTGGACCAGACAGTCCAGTGATCAGCAGCAAGTTCATCGATCTACGCAAATGGGATATGATGACATCTGCCAGCCAAGTCAGCGAGCATGACCACCCGATCCACGTTAGTCGCCTCTTACGGCAAGTATGGGTTACTGAGTATCAATTGTAACCCGCATCTTAACCCATATTACAAACCGAGATGTATGTCATCTATTCCCATGATTACTATCCAATATAACCAATGCACAACATAGCCATCTTAAGTGATTATATCAAGATATCAAGTAAGATAAACTGAAGAAACAGTAAGTCTTGATTTCAAACACGACATTAATCCAGGTACATATCAATTACACCTCTGACAAAGTTAAGCATTCTAGGTATTCTTAAGGTATTCGTAACCACGGGTAGAGGCATTTGATACTTACGAAATGTACGTATGGTACTTCTCCCTGCAATATGAGGAATATATGGTTAAAAATATATTGAGTTCTAATGTTAACATAAAAATACATGGCAAGCTCATATAAATGTATTTTCAAAAAACCCTTGACATCCCAAAAAGCCATTAGTTTTCAACTAATTTGTGCTTTCATTCTGGTTTGATTTTTGTGCCCTAGCAATTGATTGAGTCCTAACAGTTTCATGGCTCTTCGGCGACATTCCTCTTGATAACTTCCTAATGCAAGCTTCTAACTAGTATATAGTTGGAACAATATACCCCTTCTGGTGATGTCGAAATCAACCAAGGACCCACTGGCGAAAGGTATAGCACCTCAGAACTCAATGATAAGACAAGTGCCATTTTACAGGAATTTCGATCAGAGAGAACTGAGTTAAAAACAATGACAGGTGACATTCGAGAAACAGAAACACAAAACCCCAAACTAAGCACAACTGCAGACCATATAAGACAAAATATCGAATAAATCCCGGGTGAACAGGCAATATTCCGTTTGGATATTGAGGCGATAAATGAACGTCTAGAATATAGTTAATCTTGAACAAAACACGACTAATAAAGTAATAAAAAAAGCCATCTGTCGAAATGAAGTCCAAAAAATCTGATCAATGTAGAAGAAAGAATAACGTGTTGGTTTATGGTTTAACTGAAAAAACAAGCAAACATGTTCTGAAGCTGATAGGTTAGTTTGTGACAAAATACGTTACCAGAGTACATTGTTCAGGTTAGTCCATGCAATATCACTGAGGCTTGCGAAAGCAAATATCATTTGAAGTTCACTGAGAAAACAATATGTGAAATGCTGGGCTTTCTTATTTGATAACATCTTTGTGAAATATGGGGTAAAGTAGGCATCCCCATTGGCACCAACTGTGCTTCCGTCCTTGCGGATCTGTTTCTTTATGCATCAGAAGTTCTGCTTGGGTTGGCAAAATCAAAGCAAGGTTATTTGACCAAGAAGTTTAACTTAATCTTTCGATACATCGATGATTTGATATCGTTCAAAAACTATCAAATCGCCAATTGCCTTCCACTGATTTACCAAACTGAATTTGACATTAAGCAGACAAGTGAGACCGCCTCAACTGTTTCATACTTATATCTATGCATAAAGATTCAGAGTGAGAAGAATTTGTTCACAAGGCTGCATGACATTCATAAACACAGCCTCTGTCATCGTATTGCATGGTGACAATCACCGGATTGTCTGGTTCAGACCCGATTTGTTTACAAACAACACCATACAGCTGTAATACTGCTGAAACAAATATCTGCTCATGATATAGTCACAATTGTACAATCGACTCCGCTATTGGCAGAGATTTCGTATGAATTCGGTAAGAGTTTTGTCGCTTCTGTTTATAGAATCGGTCAGCAGGATCGTGGTAAGCAGGATCGAGAAGACAAAGACCCATGACCGTTACAATTTAAAGCTCCGATTGGAAAATTAGTTTAAGGTGTCAGCTCCAAAATAGTGAATATGTAATCTTGTGGACATTTAGACAGAAAAATCTTAAAAGATCGTCGTGCACGGAATAAACGTTGGTATTTCAAGAAGGGTGTTTTGGTTGTGAAACACACCTCTGCCAACAGCAGTGATCACGAGGAGGTGTCGGACCCTTTTGCGTTAGTCCCCGAAACACCCATACCCAATGTAGCTGAGACAGATAAATAGGGGTGTTGCCGTGCTCAAACTCACTGTGATACAATACCAAACACAAAATATTATTTTGGAACATATCCAGATTTGTGAATAAAGTCACTGAAATTGACTTAAATTTACTGAATACATTTCAAAATTGGATTAAACATTGTAGGACTTACCGAAACAATTGACTTCTCATATAACGATATATTTCCTAACTTCTTACCATACAGTATCAATGCTCTCAAACCTGTCGACAGAGGCAGGCCATCCAGTGGACTGACCCTCCTTGTGCATGAAACCATCAACAATCTTGTGAAGGACAATGCTATCTTCCTTCTCTTTGATAAATGTATATTTAACGTTGACAAGGACATTTTCATCGCATGTGTGTGTGTCAACCCATCTAGTTCAACATGGAACGGCAAAACACATTCAAAGTGTGGTGTCACATTATTCTTTAATGCACTTATTGATACTATTGAAATAATATATTAAGATATCGATATTTTCATTAGAGGGATTTTAATGCCTGGACATCAACACTCCCGGATCACGTCGACGATGACGTAGCAGATATCAGAGTGTCATGTGATCATGTTGTAAACAGTTTGGGGCGTGCTCTGGTGAAAATGTGTACGGCAATGGATATGTTCAATCTAAATGGACGTTGTTGATCTGATCATGGCCATGGTGATTTCACTTTCATCAACCACAACGGGTCAAGTGTTATTGACTACATCATTCGGTCAAACAACCTCCAATCAATGTCAAAGTTTTGACATTCTATCGAGGGTAAGGTCATCTCATCTCCCGATAGGTTGTACATTTCAATCACGTTACCAGTTCCAAGTCGCGAGACGGATGATGCAGCACGTGCAGATCACGAGTAGTAGTACGATGATGGTTCTGCCACAGTGCGGCTTAAAAGCTTATTTGTGGGAATTAAGCCTCCCAGCCCCCATTAAAAAATAGCGAGAGGTATCCTTTGATGTGCCGCCAGCCTAGACCCAAAGTTCCAAACACTGACTGATCGGCAGTCCCGGTGGTGTGATGTTAGAGCGTAGGACTTGTAATCCAGAGTTCACAAAAGGTATCCGTAATATTGAGCAACGACTTTATGGAGTGGGTCTGCCATGAATTCCTCGAAGTGTATTAAGGAGTACGAGACATCACATTCTCGGGTTTCGAAGCTATATTTGATTATCGTATCCATGAGGCGTTGTAACCGTTTGGTGCCCGCGAGACCTAAACTGTCGTACAGGCTAGTGAATTTCCCTCGACTTATGACTCAACACAGGGTAGCGTAAATATCGAGGCCACGGACGTCCACCCTGACGCGTCTGAACAACCATTTCTCAATCAATCTCCATATGCATAAGAGACATAAGATGAATCTTTAACAAGGGGGCAATACCGTGTTGCGAGGGACGATCATCAATTCCTTTCGAATGAATCCCCTACGTAGTCCGTCTTGCAAGTAATACAGATTCGGTTTGTCGTCTTTGATGTCCACTCGGTCGAAGACCTGATCCGGTAGTTTTATCTCTTGGCCGTGATGCGATGGCGCAGCCAATTCGGTCGTCACGGATTTCATACGAATGGCTGCGATGGGTCTTTTATCGAGGAGTCGATTGATTCCACCGAAACCACTCGTGGTAAGCATACGACCGATTCAAACGATTGTCTTTCTGGGTTGACCATCAATGAAAAAACGCTTGGCTAAAGTCCAGTTGAATCTTTTGACGATGGTTTGGCTTCGGTGAGCTCCGGCTATGCCTCGTCTCACCTGGAGTTTATGTTTCAATAACAGCTGCAACACGGCTCCCATGAACTCGCATCAAGGATCGACTTGTAATTCGATTGGCCAGGTCAAGTAACTGCGTTTGTAGATACGTTATAAGGCCTTGGCGACTTGACTCGAATCTTTAGTTGTTAACGGCTCGGCTTCCTTGTGGTGACTGGCAACATCCACGATGGTCAGGGCGAACTTGTACGTTTTGTTCTCACCCTGTCGTGCGGGAGAAACAGGTGGTCGGCTTGATGGGTAAGATTGGATACACTTGCCAGATGGCTTGTTTTTTAAACCAAGCTTTGGCAGTATCCTCGGAGACGCGAGCGGCTTTGGCTAGCTTCTGGATGGCGCTCACACCTTTCCAGTAACCCCGAGGGCTGTAGTAAACCTTCCCAATGATGTATACACGCTGTTGTTCAGTCGATTGTCTCGACGCATCTAGCGGAGTTTCCTTTATTGGGGGTCTTGGAAACTTCCAATGCGTCGAGGCCTTATGTTGGTACCCATAGTTATAAGTGTGGATGCCATTGTTTGCAATCTATCGTTTGGTATCCATGGGTGACAATGACGTTTTGTTGAGAGTGATGCCGTAGATGTTGTGTTTGTCACTTCTCAACGGGTTCATGGGGTGTTTGAACGTGCGTTTATCGAAGAGAGCCTGTTTGAAGAGGGTGTATTTGATGAGTCGATTCACCATGTATTTCTTGATCCCTTTTTGAATCAAATACATTTTAGGCCTTAACCCAACGTAATCCACGATGGGTGTCCCTGCGCAATCGTCCTTCATCTTGCTGAGGACCTTTTCGTGCTGTGTAGGGCGTGGTCTTGGGGGTAATTGCTGGGGTCTTACAGGTGCATGTGTTTCGCCATGTCTGCGTACATGTCCTCGGTGCGTATATTCAACAACAAGGAATAGGTGTCCATGTACAGCAGCTCGCATCAACCACCGTACTGTTGCTTGAATCGGTTGTAATAAAAGTCGTACATCAAATGTTTGGACAGGTCGAGAATGCTCATCCCCACGTAGATGGGCCAGTTGAGTTTGAGGCGACTTTTATTCATGTGCAGCGCTGCCAATAGCTTGCTTTTTCGACTGAAGGCCGGGCTGGCGATCAGTTTCCTGAGTTTTTCTTCCTCATGAGATCGCACGAGTTTGAACGTCGTCCGTTTTCTCAGTTTTCCATGGTTTTGTCGAACACCGAATCGTTCATCAGTTTGTAGAGGTTTTTCTCTAAGTCGCTGGTGGCCTGTTTTCACAGCTCGATGTTCAGCCGAATGTAACGTTCCATCCAGGGATTTTGATCGAATTGCAGTTGCAGATTCCGATAGTGCACCACGTACTCGGTCTTGTGCATCACAGTCGGAACGAGTTTTTCCACGTTTGCCAGCTTATTTTTCCCGAGCAACGTTAGTTGATAGTGGGACACCCAGTCTCGGTTCACCATCCATCGTTTGGGAGCCAGCGGCTAGCTGTTGTGAACAGCATGCAAGGCTGCGGCATACTCCAAATCCACTTTGAGGATGTAGCCTTTGTTCGAATCCTGCGCAATGATCGTGATATCGATCTCGTCGTCCAACCATGCGAACCCCCCGGTGGGTAGACACTGGCTCATGGCCCACCCGTACAGGTTGTTTGTGTCGAGATAGAGTAGGTGGTTGGTGGGCTTGCTTGAATCGTAGCCTTTGACGTTTTTATTGTTGGCTTTCGCATACCATTTGGAGACAATGGAAATCCCATCGCGTGTGCCTTTCTCAACGAACAGGTGCATGTCGTAATCCATGAGCAGTTCTAGTTTGACACCCGTTTTCTTCAAGACCGCATCCCACGAGAGACTGATACTGATTCAAACACGTTTTTCTGAAGGTCTCGAACACGTCGGCCAGCAGCAGCACATCGGTTTTCAAGGAGAAGTCGTGATAAATGCCCAAATGCTTGCAGCCCAGTTTCTCCCACATGTTCTGGGCATTGTCGTAATCGTCCTGCGATATAGGAGACTCGGTCAAATGGGTGTAAAAGCGGTCGATCTGGGGTAATCGTGGCTACTCGAACTTGGGACAATCATCCATGTACTCTTACGGGTACACAACCTTCCGTAGCATCAAAGGTCGAGTCTTGATCGATGATGGGGAAGGTATCATTAGCCTTGACCAAACTATCAGGCGACAACACTAGGAAGTGAACACTGTCGATAAATCTCAGACCGTTGAGTGAGAATGAGATGTCTTTTTCCATGTTGTTGGGGATACATTTGATGTCGCCATCGATGTTCGAAATGGCCTGCATGATCAAGTGAGCATCCTACCCTCTGAAATTGTGAAAAAACCACTGCGATTGGGATTTTTTTGTGGCTCGATTCTGAGCTGGAGGTTGCACGTGTTGTGGGCAGCACCTCAGTATCAACCGGTGATGTGGCAATGATCTCTTACGACATCCCCGCTGGGGGCTGGTCGCACACGTGACAACACTGAGCATTCTTGTGAGCAGGTTTATCGTCCGGCGTCATATCCATGGGATCAGGGTCCTACAAAGCTTCCTTGTTGTTTATCTCTTCGCGTAAGAACGTGAGAAACGTTTCGGCTGCGTCGGGACCTCGGTAGATCACTGGGGTCTCTGTTTCACCGTCGCATCGAACGACTATATACCCGAACACACTGGCCTGGTGTTCTTGTGTTTTGTATGTGAAACTTCGATCAGTCGTGTTGGGTGTGATAGTACCCTTCCAGCATGTCCAAGACAAACATGGTCTTCCCACATCCCGTCTGACCGCACATGATGGTGCAATGAGGATCGAGAGGCAAATCAATAGATGGCTTGCACGCATCTTCCATTGTCTATATTAACCTGCGCATCCATAATCACATACAAATAAACGTTTAATTTACACGCGGTTTGAGCCTTCTTGATGATTTGGATGCTGATCCCCTCACTGCCGTTCTTGATGCGACGCCCGCTGCCTTGTAGTCAATCGTCAACTGTGGATCGCATGTTCAACCACAGCGCATACTTGGTTGACAGGTACTCTAGCGTCATGGAGGCGAGACCGAGAACCTTGACGATCCCGTTGATTTCCAGGTAACTTTTGGATCTCTCGTCCAACTGATGGTAAGCGCACATACCTTGGCTGAACAGCTGGTTGGGCACTCCCTCAACAGTCACCTCGACTTCTGTGATCTTGGGGTTCCAATACTTTTCATTGACCCTTTGAAAACTGATGGTAAGCGCACATGCCTTGGCTGAACAGCTGGTGGGGCACTCCCTCAACAGTCACCTCAACTTTTGTGATCTTGGGGTTCCAATGCTTTTCATTGACCCTTTGAAAAGACAAAAATTCTTCCACAGGCAGGATCAAAATGCCCTTCATCGATCTCGGGGTACGTTCTGATTTATATTCCACAGTGTGACGCTCCTGTTCACGGCAATCTTCCGATGACGCAGCACGCAGTCGTACAGGATGGCTAACGTGCCCGCGAACTGGTTGCGAATCTGTTGAGCCAATTCCGGATTCGTCACCTTGTCGAACACCAGCGAAATATCGTCGACGGTGTAGCGACCCGCCTCGCTGCTCTCTGTCACGATCATGTTGCTATAATTGCTAAACACGAATCGAAATTCCAGCCTGTCACCCAGTGCGGCTTGGTAAAACGGAATGTGACCCTCTAGCAGCTCGAAGTCGAATAGGTTCCCAAACGCCTCGGTGATGACCTTTGTTAATTTGCCGTCGAGTGAGTTCGGCTTGTTCGAAACCATACCCCACGCTCAACAAAGTCGACGGACACTTGGCTTCATGTTTCCCTGTTCGCTCGGGGTTCTCCAGAGGTACATGTAGCTGAAGAACACGTCGCTGTTGTTGATGCTCAAAATTTTGTTTCCGCTGATTTTGATGGTCTTTTTCTTCATGATGGCTCGACCCAGGTTCTCCATGACTTATCGTTTATCATCATCAGATTTCAAACTGATATGGAAGGACAGGTGATCCATCCCCGGAACGATGACATCGTCCGCACCCAGATTGGGAAAGCGCACCAACGGCGTTTGGTTTTCATCGATTGTGCTCAGATAATTGGTGATCGTCACGGACTGATGCACGGCTTTGACCACCAGGGATTCTCTCAATTGTCGGAAAGGATCGAGTTTTCGTCCGTAGGCCAACGATATTGTTTATATTGAAAGTATGTTTTTATATCTTTAATAGAACCATGGCTGAAGGTGTTTTTGGTGACGATATTCCCATAGACGATATTCCCATAGACGATTTGAGGGACGATAGAACCCCTTTGCTCAATGATGATGATTACGCAGACACTTCGTAAACGAGCGACCACTTGGAGTGATGAACTCTTAAAACGATTGTTATGGTGCTTTAAAATGAAATTACGTCGAGCCAGCGTATCGATATGAGGGGCACGCTGCGATTGAGAGCGGATGAACACCCGCTTGAGAAAACCCGTACGTGCAAGGGTTTGTCCGCGTATGTGTGTAATATTTTTTTGGATTTC
The DNA here is from genome assembly GCF_003918875.1 of Haliotis rubra. Classification (NCBI taxonomy): domain Eukaryota; kingdom Metazoa; phylum Mollusca; class Gastropoda; order Lepetellida; family Haliotidae; genus Haliotis; species Haliotis rubra. The sequence continues at coordinate 36,561 of NW_025767386.1, read as the reverse complement.
CCTTTCGGGCACTGTGAGGACTAGACAAGGCCTTGAGAACCATTGGTGGATTGCTCATGGACAACATGGCCAAACTGAAAGAACTCGACGATTGTACGGCTTATGAGACAACCAAACTCGAACAAGCAGATGATATGGACGATGACATCAGCCAACACCCCTTTGATTTTTTTTATATTATTTTCCTCAAGGCAGTGGCTGCTCCAGGGTCGGTTTGTTTCACGTACGAAACATGAATTTGGACGTTCATCATGGGGCCGTAAACGTATGGTATCACCACCACCCGTATATGCATCGCTGTCATATTTATGTACAACTAGGAACAGCTTCCACCACAAGCCTCGAGGGAGTCGAGGTTTAAATGGAAATGAAATTTTACTCAACCAGACTTATGCACCCGAACACGTGTACCTCATCAGCTTAAAGTATATTCTTCAACGATTGACGGAGGACCAATTGAATATTATTTCGTAAACTATATATAGTGCAAGATATGATTGTATCCGGCCATGGACGACGTGGCTCAATCGCTGGAAACCGTGGATGGATTTCGTTTGCGACAAATCAGCGAAATTAAACACCAATTGGAACAAGAAAGCGAAGTGCAACTCAGATTGCACAACAAATACCATCGAGCCGTCGATGCCATCGACGGCGTGGAGACGGCCCTTGTGGCAGCCAGCATGGGATTAGGCCTGGCAGGCGTCGGCTTATTATCCACCATTGTGGCTGCGCCCGTTGTCCTCGGTTTGAAATAACCGCTGGGTTATTGGGGCTGGCGGAAATAACCCTTAAATTCTTTTGACGTCATCTGCAATGGAAAGCGCTGAAGCATGACAAGATCAGGGTTCTGGCTGAAGCCAAGTTAATCATGATCAACGATCATATTTCCACCGCGATCACCAATTGCAAAATCTCCGAGGAAGAGTTTCATTTGGTGATGTCGGAAATTGCCAAATACCACCGAATGAAAGAAGAAATTCGAACCAAGACTCGAAAAACCGCTGACATCGGCGAAGATGAGAAAAAAAAGCTCTTAGAACAGGGACGACAACAAATCATTCAAACCTTCCTGACAAAAAACAAGGATCTCATCAAAGATTCACCTTAAACTGTTTTGTAGATGTGAACATAGCCTAGTGTAAAATAATAGACCTTGCAACACATTAAACTGTTTTTGTAGATTTTAACAATGCTATAGCTAAGTGCTCTAGGTCAACCCGACCCTAGGCAGTCAGGCGAGAGCAGCCAGGCAACAGCTACTGTTTAGATCAATGCACATCAAGTAAACTGTTTTTGTAGATTTTAACATTGCTTTATGTACGTGCTCAAGGTCAACCCGACCCGAGAGCAGCCACGTGAGAGCAGAATGGGCTGTACAGGTGGCTGTGCATCCAAGCTATTTATAACTCATATGCTTTCCAAGCTTATGTAACCCGATTTTTTAATAATTCATTGTGGCTTCTTAAACTGTTTTCAGCGTCCTTCGACGCATTCATCGTGAGCAGTGTGGTCTAGACTACCTAAGAGCATCGTGTTTGTATTTACTTTACCTTGATTTGAGGTCAAAAGCCAACAAACGTGTACGAGGCGAGCCATCCCATAAGACTGGTTCCCTTTAAACTTTTAACAGTGACCAGTTTTAAACAGGTTTCAAACATCCTTTGCGCTACTGTAGCTAGTATAGACGGAGCTCAGCTTAAGACTGGTTGTAGACATTTTTGGCGCTAGAATCCTTTGCGCTACTATAGATGGAACCCAGCTCAAGAGGATGATATAATTTGTCGAAATAATGGATTGTAGCCTCTACAATTTGTTTTCAGAGTCCATCGACTAATGTATCATATTCAGCGTTGTTCAAACTACCTACAGCCATCGTGTTTGTATTTTATTCGAGGTGAAAAGATTCGAGGTGAAAAGCCACCAAACGTGTTCGAAGTAAGCGATCTCATTTTTCATGTTTGAAGCGGAAGTGGAACGACGTCATAAAACTGGTTCTAGACATCTTTTGCGCTACTATAGATGGAGCCCAAACTTGGAGGAGGAGGCAATCTCATTATAAACCCGTTAAACCAAAATTTAGCTGTTAAGTCCCCGTTAGCGCAATCCATTGAGTGGTGTGGGCTTATAATGTATAGTTTGCGCTGCTATACATTATCAGTTCCTATCCCGCCGTTGCCTCAGTGGATTCCTTGCAACTTTCGGTGGTGATGGTGGTGGTGTTTCGGTAAGGAATCATCGAAGGATGCCTCTCGCTATGTTTTAATGGGGACTGGAAGGCTTAATTCCGACAAATAAGCCTCAAAGCCGCATTGCAGCAGAACCATCATCGTACTACTACTTCACGACATTGGGACATTGACAAGCTGTCCAAATTTAGAGACAATTTACTATCACCGGATGTTGTTGACATATTTAATCGATTTACACTGCTCTCAGATGATATTGCCAATGATGTTAAGCAGTTTACAGATGCAGTTTGTGATGCTGCCGATTACATGAAGCGCAACAAGAGGTCCTGCAGCATACTCTCTGAACCGTGGTTCGATTTGGAGTGCCGTTACTATAGAGCCGAGAAGGAACGCCTACATAGAGTATACCGTCAATGTAAAAGTGATGTGAATCTAGACAATTATATCTTATTCAGGAATAGGGACGCAAGTCTTTCATGTGTACAGGAAAACTTGGTTAAATTGTAGTGTAATCTTGACCGGGGTTACTGTTCATCGTAGCGCTAGATACATTGGGTAGGCCACGTGGTTGGCGCTAAATATGTTGGGTAGGCTCTGATTGGCATGAGTAGATGAATTTTGACACATGTCAGAGGTCGTTCTAGAGCGCTATGTAAGTGACCTGGCTCTCTGGATTCAGTGTATAGATTTCGGTCATCCAAGCAACATCAGGTAATATCTCTGTTACGTGGTCCTGTTTCAGGATCATTCCCTCCCCGTTTAGAGTTTGGGTAATGTTCAGTTAGAACAGAGTTGGTTTAGGGTGTATTTTTTAGAATAAGTTGAAAGGTTTTCATGTAGCTGGATTGTTAATCAGCTATGTGAGTGAGAGAAATGTGTCGTGTATAAGTTGTTAAGTTTTGTTTGTATTTTGCTACCTATTTTTTGTAATAAACTATCATTATTGTTCCTTTTGTCTATGTTATTTCCCAAAAGGCTTTGTGCCCGATTCCCGAACTGGTCACTGAGTTTTGAGTAGAGAACAAGTCAAGCCGAACGCACACCTATGAAATAAAAGTACACAACGCAAAGTCCAAGAAAGGTTGATTCAACATCATGTTCCTACATGCTGCCTAGCTTAACTCAGCTGACATTGGGCGATTGTAGTTTAGTGAAAACCACGCCTATTACATGTGCAAACAAAAAGAGTAATTTTCAAACTCTGAGTGATGAAATTGCATCATGCGCCCCAGATAACAAGACATGTTTTCTTGGAGGGCTATCTACAGAACAACCAGAAATTATTGAGAATTTAAGATTGTTATTTTTGTTTCCCACTCATTACTCAAGTATTAAATGTGAATATTAGCAGAAAGAAGTTAGAAAGTCGTGGTCCATGCAGTCACAATATGGGACCACCTCTTCTTTCATTTCAGCAATATTTGTCAGATTTTTCTTATTGACACTTTCCTTCATAAGTCCCCAAACATTTTCTATTTAGGTCAGGGCTATAGCTTGGCCAATCTAATAATGTCATATTTTGGGTCCAAAACCAGGCCTGTGAATGCTTTGGGTCGTTGTCCTGCTGGAAAATCCAAAAATGTCCATAGAACACGTGAGCAGATGGAAGTAAATGTCCCTCAAGATTAACTGTGTACCGCTTTACTGTTCATATTCCCTTCAAATACACAGAGGGGAGTTGCCCCTAGCACGGATATGCCACCCCACACGTTAAATTTCGGACTGTACTTTGGGTGCTGATACAAAGGTTTTTCAGTTTGTTTGGTCCAGAATTTCAGTGTATTAGGAAACAGCCGCACAGAACTTTCATCTGAGAAAATCACATTGTCCCAGTTAAAATTGCTATGCTGTAAGCACCAGTTCAACCATCCCTCCTTTTGTTCAGGTTTCATTATCGGTGATGGAATTCCTCGACTTTTCTACCAACCCATTTTGCATGCAGCTTAGTTCTAATTGTCTCCTTACAGACAGACACAGTTCTTCTATCAATCATATCCAGCCTTAAGTTTTCTAAACTGCTTCGTTTGTTTTTAGAAACAAGAATACCAAGCCGCCTCCTGTCACCGACAGTCATTTTTCTGGGCCTACCTGCGCCTCCATGGTGCTCAATGCCATATCCATTTGCAATATTTTTCAAAACACGATAAACAGTGGACAAAGGGATGCCTGTTCTACTTGAAATCACTTTAGCTGATCTGATGTCCTTGTTATAATACTCTAAAATCAACTTCCACTTCTCTAAATCATCCATACTAAGGATCACTGAAAATGTCGTCTGCTAGCAAGTAAACAAAGGGGGATAACTCTTCACAAACTAATGAAAAAGGATTACCGGAGTTGTCTCCCTTGAATAAAACCAAGCACTTGATAGCTGGTCAAGGTTGTTTATACTAGAAATCCTATTAAACATATTCCTAAAATTCTCAATAATTTCTGGTCATACTATTATTCTGGTTCTAACAATGTGCCCGATATCTCTGTGGAACAATGGACTGATCACTTCAAAGAACTGCTCGCGTCTCGTGATACACATGAGAAACCACATATGCACGTATCTGACCCAGATGATGTTGACGACATGACACCTTTCAGATTAGACTCGCCAATCACACACAATTTTAAATGCTATTAAAGGCTTAAAGTGCGGCATGCTTGATGGAGCTGATTTAATAATTACCGAATTTTTCAAATAGGCTTCCGATATTGTAGTATCTTATCTTGCCATTCTCTTCAATATAATGTTTGATAATGCACATTTTCCTGAAGCCTTGTCTGTTGGTGTAATTGTTCCTTTACCTAAAAGTGGTAAGTATTCATTCTCCATCCAATTATAGAGGTATATCTCTTCTAAGTGTTATGGGTAAATTATACACTTTCATTATCAATAACAGGTTAACCTATTGGTGTGATGTAGATCGTAGAGTCACAAGCTGGTTTTTGGTATAAATATTCAACTAACGACAAACGTTTTGTTCTCAAGACAGTTATCCAAAGGTATCTCGAAAAGAGTAAAACAAAGCTGGTCTTCTCGTTGACTTTGTAAAGCATAGGATAACGTTCGACATATGAAGTTATGGTCAGTTTTCAAAGAGAAGGGTGTTTCTGCTTAAATGATCAGGTCGGTAGAGTCTATATGAAAGTCCGTTATAGCTTGTGCTATGCATAACCACTCCTTGTGAGAAAGTGTTCCTTGCTCGGTCGTTGTGCGTCAAAAGTCCAGTTCTATTTTATATTTTAATTAACAGGTTGGCTATTGAGAATTCAGGTCCAGGTATACAACCTCATCCAGATATTGACCAATTATTTTTGTTGCTTTCCGCAGATGATACTATATTGCTCGCAGACACTGTCATAGGGCTCCAGAGGCGTACTGATGCGTTGGAAAGATTTTTTGTTGAACATGGTCTTGGTGTTAATATAGATAAGACGAAAGTCGTCGTCTTTATAAGAGGTGGGTATTTATCACGGAAAGGTGGTTCTTCCATTGAAATAGGTTAGATGTGTTAATTCCTATAAGTAACTTGGTATTACATTTACTCGAATTATGTCTTTATCTAGCCATTTTAAGAACGCTTCGGTTCAAGGTAAAGAGGCTCTGTTTGCAATGTAGCGTTCCTTAAAAAATATTAGTGGGGTGTGTTTCGATTTACTCTTCAGAATTTTTTATATGGAAATCACTCCTATTCCTCTTTATGGTGAAGAGGTATGGGGTCTTAAATCATCAATATCTAAAAACGCAGCTCGGGGCGAATGTAGTCGTTTCCCTGTGTATGTTATGGTGTATAAAAGGGTAATTACATTGGGTTAGAATTGTTGTCTATGCCTAGTTATCTGAACCCTAAAAGAATGTTATGATATGTTGGTTCAAGCCTCTCTGGGCTACTAAATGTGAGCATTTGTTCTTCAGTTTAGCCATTGCTGGTGTCCCCTGCCGTGATGTTGCTGGAATATTGCTATAAGCGGCGTAAAACCAAACTCAGTCAGTCAGTCTTCAGTTTAGGTTTTGTTATATCTGGGAAGAACAAGTGGCCATGAATATAGTTTTTTGTTTGTCTGATTTTATATCCCGCTTGAAATTTACAAATGAGCAAGCTTGGTGAGGTTCACTTCAAAATGGTAGTAAAATATTCCTCTATTCTTGTTTTAAAACTTCCCGTTTCATTTTCTTCTGGCCTGTCGATATATATGTCAACTACATATACCTTGTGAATATTATATATTTCTAACCAGGTCTAACTTCAATATCTTAATGTCAGCTTCTAGTTGTGAATTATTAAGAAACATATCTATGTACATTTATAAAGTTATGCTACTAAGAAAAGTGTTTGCACTACGTATTGATAATTAAAACAACTAAATCATAGATATATCAAATCATCTTTATATATGCATTACTAACATGTCTTGACAACTCATTATTGTAATGTAGTCATGGGCCGATGGCCAACACTATTTCTATAAAAAAAGAATTGGTAAAGGGATGCATGCAATGCACTCTACCCACTGATGTTACCAAGTTCGGAGTCGTAGTGATATGTAATAGTGAGCAAAAAGAGGCGTGATTAATTACATGTTCATTTCCAAATTGATAATGATAATAATAAGTTAATGATAAACATCAAAAGGTAAAAGAATCCACGTGAAACCAACAATGAGTTCATGTCTTCATAACATACAGGATGTAATCAACTTACATTTCATACTGACAACTCCATAAATTCCGTTACGTTCCACGTGACTGACCTAAGATATTGAATATGATGCTGTTTGTGTAAATGCTAGCTGGACCATGTCACAGAACAAACGGCAAAGACAGTAGCAAAAGAGATTTACAACATTCCATTACGCCACTATCGGGTATATCTGCTGAAATGTCCGTAGTCACAACAAACAATTCAACAGATATTCCAATGGGTAGCAATGACAGGTTTATTCTCATTTCCCTCCTGGACGAAATCACAATCAAATATATCAAGGTGTCATTTTGACACCCTCCCCCTATATGGAAGGGAAATCATGATATGTAAATATTCAAAATAACAGTAAGAGTTGTTATCAATACAATCAGAAGCCCATCGCCATACATTAAAAATGCATTTATACTCTGGCTACGGAAAATAGCACATAGTACTTACCAGAACCATCCACGCTACTTCCTGCAATGTGTAGAAAAAATAGTTTAAAAAATATTCAGTCCTCATATGTACACAGAAATCTAATACCAGTTGATACAAATATTGTTATCGTGCTAAAATTAAGCAAATATATAAAAAAATATAATTGATTAATTTAGCTTTATTGTAAATATTTGGTTTGCGATCGTATAGATATAATATTAAATTCTTTTGGGTACAAACATATGCTCCCTCAATACATTTGGTTTATTATAAGCAGTGATCGCTTTAGGCAAACAAGTCACTGCACAGAAAATCTATGCCTGCACTGCGGTGCAATAAAATGTAAAAAGTCAATGGGACCACTGTGCACAGGTAACTCTTCCCTCCGGTCATAGCTGTCAATACGATGGACATAGGCAGTTAAAACAAAGATGGTTTATGTTTGACATGCGAGCTGGTCATCTTGAATGGAAACTGTGTGCGTGGCACGAGATGACAAATCACTGTGTTCCGGGTTAAGGGGTATATATGGAGGGCAGGTGTAGGTCCTAACCATCACTTGCACTCCAGAAATAAACGGATCACGTCACAATTCTGTGCTCACGGTTTCCTTCTCTCTTCAAGGTAAGCAGCTCAGTAATTCTTATTGATGTATACATGCTGTTTTGTTATAAGCAATACTGGTGTAATATTGCAATTAGTGATTTTATTATAATGTTACATAAGCGTTTCTTTGACCAATGTGTACAAGGTGTATTCCCAGACTTGTATGCAATGTTTAGGTCAATTACGTTAAGCTATATTGTAAACCGCAATATAGAATTTCTATGACAAATAGTATTTCATAAAAGTAATCATGTATCGCCCTTTGCGACTTGTATGTTAAGACATGACGTTGTCTCCCTTCATTACAAGCGACGCATCTAAATGATTACCACCCTTCACGATAAATGTAATGTGTCAGATTTGTAGAGTTCATATTGTAATGTATATTTTGTAATGTGTTGTTTGATTTAATTATCAAGTCATTAATGGACAATGTTAAACTATAGGCTAGGTGCAGCGTATCACGCAAACTACCTTTACATATGTAAACCTGGAGTAAATTGAGATATTTCGTGGATCATTGCTTTTAGTAGCCTCCGGCCACACTCGTACTCTCTATCCACCAGGAGCCCCTTTTGTCTACATTGTGTATCATTAACCTGTACTCATGTATAATTGTCTTTATGTCACATGTGTTTCATTGTATGAGTTTATTGTGAATAAGAAAACATGTGACACCATACTTACTGTAAAAAAAGGTTGTTAAGCCATTACCGCAATAATTCTAAAATATGGAATGTTTAATATTACTTACTGTTTATGAATATCTTCGAATTATCAAACTTCCGTTTCATTTATTTTATATATTGCACGGTATATGAATTCTTATAAATATTATGTTATTATATAATCTTATTGATTGTTCTGTAACGATCACGTGCACTCCAGAAATAAACGGATCACGTCACAATTCTGTGCTCACGGTTTCCTTCTCTCTTCAAGGTTCCCCAACAACACAATTCCCCATCTTAAAGTGAGGTCTCTACTTCTCAACAAGGAGGAGGCCTCACAAAATTATCAACTAGACGAAGTCGTGTATTAAGACCAGTAACCACACGATTTCAATTGGAGGAGAAATTATCAAGATCACCGGCCTCTCACCAATGAGTATCCCCACCAACTACGAATTGAGAAACCGTACTGTGGAGACTACACCAGCAAGACAAGGTACAAGCTCTACAGGCACACCTGACGTCCGACAAGAGGAGATTCAGACTCACCAAGTGGCACAGGGAACATCTGCGCAAGTGAACCAATCAGCAACAAGACCTGTCCAACAGGAGTCTGCAGTAATGACTGACGTTCCCCTGGAAAAGTTCTCAGGCTCTCCAGACAATAAAGTCACTTCATGGGTTAAGAAGTTCAGGAACTTTGTCCAGTTAAAAAAACTTGACATTGAAGGACAAAAACTTGTCCTGCCTTTTTATCTGGAAAGGGATGCCAGTAGATGGTATGACAGTCTTCCAGAGGAGACAACAAGGGACATTAACACCACTTTAGCAGCCATTACTAAGAGATTTATGCCCAACAAGAATGATATGAGGGTGCTGACAATGGCACAAAATCCACATGAATCAGCAAGGGACTTTGTATCCAGAATAGAAATGGCCGGATGCAAAGATCTACCTGAAAACATCCTTGTGGCTGTTGCTATAAAGGGACTTAACTCCGCCATACGTGTTTGGGTTAAGAACAAAGAACCCAAGACACTGGAAGAAGTAAGGCATGCAGCAGATATTGCAGAAAAGGCAAAGCAGAGCACAGCAGTCCATCCCCTGAGGCCTGAGGATAATGAGATTGCCAAGCTCTCTGAAGCAATCAAGCAATTAATCTGTCTGCAGACAACCCGACACAGTTCCCAGGACACAGCTAATCCCCAACAGCCACCTCAAAAGACACATAGACGACGGCAGTATGATGGATGGAGGCAGCAACAGCAGCAGCAACAGAATTTGGTTCCCAAACCAAACTGTACACGTTGTGGTGGGTGGTGTCCAAGTATTCATGTTTGTAAATATAAAAAAATTAAATGCACTATCTGTAGAATAGAAGGCCATACTGAAGTAGTTTGCAGGAATAAACACTAGGATAAGGCGCCTGGCTCCAAACAGGGAACCAGGCACCCAAGGACGCCTTCAGATAACGTTCCAAAATCATCAAGTAGATGTTTGTTAACTCAAACTTCAGAAATAAATTTTATCAAAGTTCCCAAGATGATCAAAGTTCCCAAAGAAACCCCTGAACCTTCTACTTCACTAATTGAGCCTTTGGATATCAATACCATTAGGGTCTCCTTAATCAATGTCAAAACCGATGCCTTAGTAGACACAGGTGCAGCCATTTCTTGTGTTACACTCAACTATCTCACAAAAGCAGGTTACTCAGAAAAAGATTTGCTACCCTCTTGTTACAATAGGATAACAGGTGTAGGTGGTGAGACCCATCCAGTGCTAGGTAGCATAACACTTTCCATTTCTATTAACCATCTTCAATTTGAACACCAATTTCATGTTTTCTCTAAACTGCACAACACACTAATATTAGGAATAGATTTTCTCCGTAAACATAGAGTTCAAATAGATCTCTTCCATTCAACAGTGCACTTCTGTGAAAATTTGTTCAGTGTACCACTAGTTCACAAAAACACAGGCACAGTTAGGGCTCAAAAACAATGCACTATTCCTCCACACACCCTGTTGCGCAGTGGAACTGAAAACTAAACTAACTAAAATTAAAGTACCGAAATATGCTATTTGGGGAACTAAACGTGACTCTCTTGATTAAACTGATGAAATAATTCAAACAATACAAATGGGGAACTAAACGTGAATCTCTTATAACAAAGGCTAATGAGGCAAGAAACTTAATGTGATACCTTAAATTCTATGATCTACACTATCTTGCTCTATTGCAGCGAAAGTCTACTATCTACAGTATCTAGCTCAATAGCAGCTAGCTATATGGAACTTCTATTTCGATGCACTAATACATTCTTTCTATCAGACTATCTAAATCCTACTTTGACGAGCTGTCACCCAACTCAAGAAACAAGCGAACTCAAGGGAAACCTGAACTGAACTGACGTCTAAACTCAATTACGTCTTAACCCAAGCCTAACCTGTACACAACTGCCCGATTAGACCGTTTCCCACGTGGTCAAGAGCACGTGGTCTGACCGCACGTGAAAAGTCATTCTTCTCGGTGAGCCGCGTAGCATGGTGCGTTTACGCGATCTGTTCCAGCTGTTTTGTCTTCAGACCATACCCCTCTCCATGATTGACCTCTGTCAATCATTGACTAAAACCTATCTGAAAGCTAATCAAAGCTAATTGTTTCACTCGATGTCCATTCTAGAGGGCATACTTTGTTTGCTGGTCTTTTCAGTACTGTCTGTTTAGTCCTAATATCTACCACACGAACGTGGCCATCTTTTCCTGGATAGATCTTTAGTATTCTGCCAAGCTGCCAGTTTCCACGAGGCATATCGGGAGATATTACTAAAACAACATCTCCAACTTGAAGATCCCTATGAGAAGAGAACCACTTTCGTCTAGTGTTGAGACCTGGTAACCATTCCCTCATCCACCGACACCAAAAGTGACGCACCAACTCTTGAACTCTTCTCCACCGTTTGCGTGGATTGAAATCTGTTGTGTCAACTGTGTCAGGTGCGAACACTCCGCCAGCCTGTCCATGTAAGAAGTGATTTGGCGTGAGAGGTGTACTGTCATGTGGAAGAGCCGACTGGTAAGTTAAGGGACGAGAGTTGATAAGAGCCTCTGCTCCAGTGAAAGCTGTCATCAACTCTTCATCTGTGACATCACCACCACTGAGGATAGCAAAGATGCCACGCTTTGCAGCCTTTATCATGGTTTCAAACACCCCTCCGAAATGTGATGCATGAGGGGGATTGAAGCACCATTTTATTCCCTTGTTTGCAAGTGAATGTCTAACTGCACTCTCATCAAGGAGGAGGAACAGCTCCTTCAATTCTTTGACAGAACCAACAAAGTTGGTACTATTATCTGATACTACCAGCTCAGGCAGACCTCTTCTGTTTACCATTCGAAAAAAGGCATTCAGAAAAAGAATCCGTATCCAAGCCATAGGCCATTTCCAAATGTACGGCTCTAGTAGACAAGCATGTAAACAGACAAAGGTAACGCTTCTGTCGTTGTTTACTTCTACCTTGAACGGTCAAGAATGGCCCGGCATAATCTACTCCAGTCTGTGTAAAGGCTCGAAGTGAACCTCCCATTCTCATCTTGGGCAAAGGCGCCATAACCGGTTGAACTGGCTTTGCCTTATTCAAACGGCACCGTGCACATTTCGACTCCCATGCCCGAATCGCTTCTCTGCCAGAGATTATCCAGTACTTGGCTGAAAGTGAAGCTAGTATTTGGTTTGTTCCAGCGATATGCTTACGTTTATCATGATAATGCTTAATAATAAGCGTTGTCACCCAGCTGTTTTTTGGCAAAATGATTGGAAATTTAGTATCATGCGGTAAGTATTCAGCATATTCCAAGAGTCCCTTCAACCTCATGAGCCCATTGTCATCCACCTGAGGATGGAGGTTAAAGATTTTCGACCCTGACGGTAATGGCTTTCTGGATGTCAATGAGGAATGTTCTTTTGCAAAAGATTCTTTCTGCACATTCGTAATGATTCGGTGTTCAGCGTCACTTATCTCATCTGGTGATAATTCACCTTCAAGTTTATCATCTTTCGATGCTAGACAATTGTGCAGAAACCTGTAAACCCATGCATTCACTCGTGTGAGTCTTCTCCATGAGGAGAATCGAGAGGGTTCTAGTCGCCATGAGTCACACGGCACTGAAAGAAAGCTTGCAGATCGAAGCGTACTTCTGTTCATCTCTTTCAGGTCATCCTCCTTTGATGACTTCAGCTTAGTTTCAGGCCATTCACTTTCATCTCTCAGGAGGTAAGAAGGCCCTGACAACCACAATGAATTTGTCATCAACTGATGAGCTGTGGCACCTCGGCTAATCAAATCAGCGGGATTTGCCTCACTGGGAGTATGTCTCCACTGTGAAGGACTTGTAACCTCATGGATTTCACCCACCCTGTTAGCAACGAAAGGTTTGAATATTCGGCTGTTATTTCTAATCCAGCATAGCAAGTTCATGTTGTCCGACCAGAAGACAACCTGCCTAATGTCAACATCAAGTGCTTCTGTGATATTCAATGCCAATCGCAGACCTAGGATAGCTGCCATAAGTTCTAATCTGGGTATGCTGAGAGCTTTCAGTGGCGCAACTCTGCTTTTAGATGCTACTATCATGCTCAATTTGTCTCTGTTTGGGTAAGCAGTTACTGCATACACAACTGTTCCATATGCTATTTGCGAGGCATCAACAAAGGTGTGCAAAGTCAGATATGTCATATCTTTATGACTTCATAGACACCTGGGAACTTTCACTACTTCTAGGCCACTCAAGTTTCCCAGCCATTGCTCTATTCTGTGTCTCAAGACCCCATCTACCTCATCATCCCACTCAAGTCCCGCCATCCACATCTCTTGCAGAATCACCTTAGCAGTAACAATGAATGGTGATATTAAACCCAAGGGGTCAAAAAGCCTGGCAACATATCTCAGGAAAACTCTTTTTGAGATCTTCTCAACAGTAATGGGAAAGTTTACCCTGAATGTGAAACAATCACTTGTGGCTATCCACAGTAGGCCAAGAGTTTTGACTGAAGGCAAATGTCCTCTGTTGAGATCAACCTCGTTCACCCTATCCTTCTCAGGTATGCCATCTAAAACCTCAAGACAATTTGACATCCACTTTCTGGCATGCATTCCTGCCCTAGACCATAGTTCCTTTAACTGTTCATAGAGGTCTATACCCTTTTCCACATCTTCAACAGAAGTCATGCTATCGTCCATATATGTCGATTTGATGACTGTTTCTGCAGCCAGTGGGTATTCTCTTATGTGAACTCGAGCATGTTCCTGTGTCACAAATTGGGCCAAGAATGGAGAGGATGTAACTCCAAATACAACCCTGCTGAACTCGTACACATCAGGAGTTCTAGTCATATCCATTCACCTCCACATGAATCTATGATAAGGTCGATCATCTGGTGACATACTGATCTGAAGAAACATTTCAGCTATGTCACAGATAAGTGCCACTGGATGCTTTCTGAAGTGAAGCAAAACATCAAACAACTCGCTTTGCAACTTAGGCCCTGCATGTATTGCCTCACTTAGAGAGAGGTCCTCATGTTTAACTGAGGCATCGAACACAATACGAACCTTGGTGGTACTCTTGTCAGGACGCAAAATGGGAACGTGAGGAAGGTACCATTTTGTCTCACTAAGTGGTTCATCTTGTGGAACTTTGCGAATGTATCCCTTTGACAGGTACTCAGAAATAATGTCATCATAAGCCTTTGCTATTTCTGGATGTTTAGACAACTTCTTTTCAGTACTGTAAAGACGTTTAACAGCCATATGATAGTTGTCAGTCAGCAAATGAACATTTTCATTCCAAGGAATACCTATTTCATATCTGCCATCTTTCTGTGTGAGTGTTTCATGTGCTGCTTGTAAAACCACTTGATCATCAGGCTTTATTTGAGATGATGTTGGGTTTACATGATCTAATTCCCAAAACTTGTGCATTAACTGGTTCAGCTCAATATCTTTGTTGTCTATGAAGAATGAGCTAGCAAAGTTACTTTGTTCAAACCTACCTTGATCAGACAAGCGACCTATGCAAGTCCACCCAAGTGGTGTAAGTCTTGCAACTGGATCACCAGGATATCCAGTTACTTCTTTATATGACTGGTGCAATTCTAATTGATCAACACCAATGAGCAAATCGACCATGCAAGGCTTTGCTACTTTGGGGAATGGAATATTTTGCAAATGTGCCCATTTGCTTCCATGCTTTTGCCAGTCTATCACTTGCAAAGTACCAGTCACACTATTAGTTGTCATTGCAGACATCTGGATACCTAGATCACCACTGATACTTTCAAGCTTGAAGTCTTGAATTCCGTCTAGATTTTGTATTATGTAATAATCTATTGTGACTCTTTGCGCAACCTGATATACCACATAACCTATTTTGACGACAGCTGTTACCAAGATGATTGCCCCTAAGACATCGAAAACAAAGTGTCAGTCGTTTGGCGACATTCCATCTATCAGACACGAGCATACTTTTGAAAACTTTGCAGTTCCAAATCTCATGCTGTCCAGAACATACACCACAAACCGTAACATCACTTACAAATGTGCTTGACACTTTCTGTTTGGGGTTTGATCTCTTACCAGATGTACTTAATCCTCGTACTGCTTCTTTCGCAACAATCTGAAATTCTGCTTCTAACATTATCCATTCTCTGAGAGTCTCCACTGACTCCTGTCTGTCCCTTTCAAACACCCACTTTTGATATTGTGCCACCATAGGTTCAGTCATCTTTTTTAACAAAGTGACATAAAGGAGACCATTTCCTAACTCCTCTACCCTATCTGACTCTCTGATGTTTGCAACTGCAACATCCAAAATATCAGCGAATTTCTCTAGATCCTCAACATGACCCTCACGAATTGGCTTGAAATTACTAATTTCCTCATTTTGGATTGCAATCTGCCATCGCTTCCCACCAAACTTCCTTTCAAGACGTTCCAGAGCAACATCATAAGCTACTGAGCTATGACCTAAAGATTCAACTGATTTCAGCGCTTCCCCCGATAGATACTGGCGTAATTGCAACAACTTATACTCAGGTGTTGCTGGGGACTGATCAATGCAAGTCATAAAGGCAGCCTTCCAGCTTTGGTAGGTTTTCACGTCACCAGAAAATACAGGTATGGAAACACGCTTTAACTGTTTCCACATGTCATTCCCTATGGCCTGATTATCAGACTTACCTGGACGTTCTGTTCTACTAGAATGCAATGCTAGTTTATCCACCTTACCTTGGTTGGGTCCTTCAGATATCAAACGTTCATTGTCAGATGCCTCAGATTGTTGCCTAAATGCAACACGAGATTGACGCCGAGATACAACACTTCGTTGCTGAACAATTCGGGATTTTTCACCCTCGTTGCAAAGCCTGTCTAACCCCCCACTGGATAGAGAGCGTTTTCCTGATCTGTCAGATTCCGATCTAACTTGTAAATATATCTTTACAGATTCAAGAACTGTGTTGTTTTCCTCTTCTAAACTATTAACTTCGTGATCCAACTTTTCTACATTCTCACGATCTTCCAGTTTAACATAAACCTTTGAAAGTTCCAAAATAACATCTGTTGCTTTCACGAAAAGCTCGTTCAGTTGATCTACACCATCTCTTACCTGTTTCTGTGATGGTTGATTATCACTTTCTATCAAAGTCATGAGTTTATTCCTAGCTTTGATACAACTAGATTTGGCTGTTGCCTTTTGTTGTTTTAACACGAACACACGAACACGTTCGGCTGTCGCCGACAGAGATCTAGGCTCCGAAGTAGTTGCCCTAAGCTGGCTATCTATTCCAGTTTCCGACATAATTTGGTCTAAGCTGTCTATCTAAATATCAAATGAGTTCTATTTCTATCTATTGGTTCTATTGAAAATGTAACAGAAAACCACGCTCTGCTACCATTGTTGCGCAGTGGAACTGAAAACTAAACTAACTAAAATTTAAGTACCGAAATATGCTATTTGGGGAACTAAACGTGACTCTCTTGATTAAACTGATGAAATAATTCAAACAATACAAATGGGGAACTAAACGTGAATCTCTTATAACAAAGGCTAATGAGGCAAGAAACTTAATGTGATACCTTAAATTCTATTATCTACACTATCTTGCTCTATTGCAGCGAAAGTCTACTATCTACAGTATCTAGCTCAATAGCAGCTAGCTATATGGAACTTCTATTTCGATGCACTAATACATTCTTTCTATCAGACTATCTAAATCCTACTTTGACGAGCTGTCACCCAACTCAAGAAACAAGCGAACTCAAGGGAAACCTGAACTGAACTGACGTCTAAACTCAATTACGTCTTAACCCAAGCCTAACCTGTACACAACTGCCCGATTAGACCGTTTCCCACGTGGTCAAGAGCACGTGGTCTGACCGCACGTGAAAAGTCATTCTTCTCGGTGAGCCGCGCAGCATGGTGCGTTTACGCGATCTGTTCCAGCTGTTTTGTCTTCAGACCACACCCAGTGTGATCTCCCAGTTAAACTTATAAACACAGATACATCACAAACACTTCTCCTAGAGCCAGCTTCATCACTCTTCTATACAAACCTAGTAGCTGCTCGATGTTTGGTACAGCCAAACTCCAGAAAGTCAAGGATTCGCATCATGAATCCCACAAGTTCAACTGTCCATCTGAAGGCAAATACAATCCTGGCAACAGCATCTTACGTGGACCCGGATTTTACATGTCTGCTAGAAGACAACGAAGTTTCATCAGGGCCAAATATCAGTGCTACATTATCAGAGGTAAGTACAGAACCTTTAAAATTTGATCTCAGTAACTCTGACTTAACTCCTGTTGAGAAGACGCAACTAGAGTGCTTCCTTGCTTCACAAAGGTCAGTATTTGCATCAAATCTTCAGGAATTGGGCAAAACAGATCTTCATTTGCACAAAATAGAAACAGGTTCAGCAGCACCAGTACATATGCCTTTCTATCGGCAATCTTCAAAAGTAAGAGCAGAATGTGCAAGGCAAATTGATGAAATGTTAGCAGCGGGCATTATTGAACCCAATGAATTGGAATGGCGCTCACCAGTAGTCATGGTGAAAAAGAGGGACGGTAGTCTTAGATTTGCAGTAGATTATAGAAAATTGAATGAAGTCACCAGACCTATATTTTTTCCAATGCCAAGGCTAGATGATGTTATTGATTCAGTTGGGCAAACTCAAGCAAAATATTTTTCCGTTTTGGACTGTGCTAATGGCTTTTGGCAAGTGCAATTGGATCCGGAAACAAAACATAAAAGTGCTTTCATAACCCAAGAAGGGATATTTGAATTCAATAGGTTACCTTTTGGTCTTAAAAATGCACCAATGGCATTTCAGGCAACTATGTCAAAAGCATTGAGAGAAATGAATTGGTGGTATGTCCTAATTTATGTTGATGATGTAATCATCCACTCAAGAACATTTCAAGAACACTTAAAGCATTTAAAATGTGTATTTTCCAAGTTGAAGGAAGCAGGTTTAACACTTAAACCATGCAAATGTCAGTTTGCAGCTAAACAAGTGAAGTATTTAGGCCACATTTTCAGTAAAGATGGAATAAAAGTTGATCCAGAGAAAACTGAAGCTGTAAGTTCATTTCCTCAACCTAAATCTCAACAAAATGTTCGACAGTTTTTAGGTCTTGCCAACTACTACCGCAAATTTGTAAAAGGTTACTCAAAAATAACCTTACCATTGAATCAATTGCTTCAAAAAGAAGTTAAATTTGATTGGAATGATGCTTGCCAAAATGCCTTTGATAACCTCAAGCTAGCTCTAACATCCGCTCCTGTACTTGCTTATCCTGACATGGAGAAAGATTTTATCCTAACAACAGATGCATCAGGGGAAGCAATAGGTTACATACTCTCACAGATCAATGATGAAGGTAACGAACATGTAATTGCTTATGGTGGTAGGTCGTTACATCCTTATGAAAGAAAATGGTCTGTTTCTGAAAAAGAAGGATTAGCAATTTTTGATAGTAGTCAAGCCTATCGTGTGTATTTGTCAAATAGAAAATTTACCATTTACACAGACCATAAAGCACTCACATGGCTAAAATCTGTAAAAGAATCTGGAACTGGAAGACTAGCTAGATGGGCACTACGTCTCCAAGAGTATGATTATGATATCAAGTACAAGACAGGTAAGTCAAATCAAAACGCTGATGCCTTGTCTCGTAGACCATATCCTCAACCTGACGTCATCCCAGACTCGGATGAGATACCAGCACCAATAACCCAAGAGGTAAGTGTAGCTGAACTACAAGTCTCTAACCATGCGGAGGGGGACAAGGAACTTCTGTGTGTCACATTTGGATATTCGGAAAAAGATCCACTGATATCAGCACTGGCCCCAGAAGATCACATCTCAGGCTCTGAAGGAATCAACCAGCGTCAACGAACCTGTCAAAGACATCACTGAATACAAAGAAGAGGGAGAAATTCCAGAAAACTTCACCTACAAACAAATACAAGGTCTCGTTGGCAGAGCTATGGAGTATGACATCGTCAATGATACCCTCTATCACATCTACCAAATGAAATTTAAAGGATCTAAACCAAACAGACACCAAGTCATCACTCAGTTGGCAGTCCCAAAGGAAGACAGACAAGCACTACTGGAAGCATATCATGATGCTAAAGCAGGAGGATGCCATTTTGGTCGGGATGTCACACGTCAGTGTTTAATGAGGAAATACTTCTGGCCAGGTATGTACCAAGATGTTGAAAATTATGTCAAGTCCTGTGTAAATTGTCAACGGTCTAAGAGGAATTGCAACACTAAGAAAGCACCAATGGTTCCGATGCCAACAGAAGATAACTTATCTAGACTGCATGATGATATCCTTGGACCATTACTAGAAACTAGCAATAAGAACAAGTACGTCCTACTTGCTGTCGATTCCTATTCAAGATGGACAGAAGCTTTTCCCATGAAGACACAAGAAGCAACTGAAGTGGCACATCTCTTACACAATGAAGTCTTTACAAGGTATGGTGCACCTAAACTTTACTTACATACCGTGGTAGACAATTCACATCAAAGTTGGTAAATGCTCTCTGTGAATTGCTCGACATCAAGCATCACAAAACTTTGGCATACCATCCAGAAACCAATGGAGTCTGTGAACGTCGAAATAGTACCATTGAGCAGGTCATGAGAACATACGCCAACCAGCAGCAAAACAACTGGGACACCCTAATACCAAGCATCATGATGGCACTAAGAAGCACACCGTGTGAGTCAACAGGCTTCAGTCCACATTACATGCTGTTTGGAAGAGAAATGACAATGTCAATTGATACCTCGTTAATCCCAAAGGACAATCTAGGAGTTGATGCCAAGATCCACATCAAGACACTCCTAGAGAACCTGAAGGTGGCGAAGGACATTGCCAAGGAGAACATTGGAATTTCACAGGAACTCGCCAAGGAAAGACATGACAGGGGATCAAAGAAACCTTCCTTTGCCGTGCAAGACGAAGTGCTCCTGTACAACCCAAGTGTAAAGAAAGGCAAGTCTTCGAAGTTAACAAAGAAATGGCATGGCCCTTACTACATCACAGAGGTATGCGATAATTTCACTTACCAACTCATAAGTTGTGAAACGCATGAACAACTCAAATCCAGAGTGCATGCAAATCGCTTAAAACCTTTCAAGTCAAGAAGACAGCAACAAAGAGTCTGTGATCAACCAAGGCAAGCAGCTGAAGATCAGGAAACAGTCACTCAACAGGTTCAAGAAGAAGACCTAGTACCAGACCAATCCACACCTGGAAATCTGTCTGAAGGTGATTCTAAAGAACCAAATTCTGATAGACCCTCAACGCCAATAACAGACGATGATACTTTCTACTCTGTTGAGCGAATTCTGAAGGTCAAACAGGCGAATGGCAAAAGGTACTACCTAATCAAGTGGGCAGCGGATGTTCCAAACTCATGGCAACCAAAAGAAAATATAGCCCCACAACTACTGCAGGGGTACCATGTCACTCACACTGCTAAAGGAAGAAGGCGAAGAAGACGACCCAGATACTTTCAGCCCAATAGCAATTAAGCAGGTTTAGGTCTCTCAGCCTATGAAGAAAACTCTTCTGTCTACACGTGCAAACACAACATACTACACAAAACATACAACATTAACACTTTAGATTTGGTTTAGTCTCCTTTTTGTAGGTTTAATTACCTATATATTAGTGCTAGAAGTTGTGGCCACAACTCACCGAAGACTAAACTATATCTGAAATTACCAAAACTAACAAGACAATACTTTCCTTCATTCACAAACATTGCAATCATTCTCATACTTTACTCTTCCTCAGGTACATTTCTACCCCTGCACCTACTCTTGCAAATCTGGCTACTGCTGCTATGCAGTTCTGAAGTATCTGGAAAGTCTCTCCAAAGACTCAACTATGGTATCATCTTCAAACCTGAGTCACAAATCCACACGTACCAAATACCATTACCACAGAACATGGAAATAATCCAGTCAGCAAGGTGTTCAAGAGAAAAACCAACATGCGACAGGATCTCCAAGGTACAGGACCATCTCAATGCCCTTAAAATGCAGTGACAAGCACAACTAAATGAGACACTGCAACAAATACAAACTTTAATACCTATCACAAACCCACTCAAAACAGGTAGAAGCAAAAGAGCTCTGTTTGGATTTATAGGTAGCTTTTCCAAAACACTTTTTGGAACAGCAACAGTTGACGATGTGAACACTTTGGCAAAGCATATAAATGCACTGACCAAAGCTCATACTAAGCTAGCCAATGTTGTGACTAAAGAATCACAACATCTATCGTCATACATGTCAGCTGTTGATCACAGGTTTAACAATTCTATAAAAGCCATTGAAAATAACCATAACATTATAGAAGACACATTGTCTAAAATTACTAACAACTTTAATTTAGTTGAAGGTAAACTATTGACCATGTCTCAATTAATTGCAGAGCAGGTAGCCATGGCAACAACTATTGAACACAAATTGGAAGAATTTAAGTTAGGTGTTCAAGAATTAGTGAAAGGAAAGCTGTCACCATTGCTTATATCACCAACGGTTCTTAAGCAATCAATTCAGCATATTCAAAGACTGGTAAAACAGCAATCTAAACAATTTAATTTGCTTCATAGGTCACCAGCATTCTATTACAATCATGGTACATTTATCTATGCTTTAACGGAAACTAACAAGCTGTATGTATCTGTAAAGTTCCCTCTGTCAGCATTATCTGCACCTTTGAACCTCTTCAAACTAATCTCTTTTCCAGTTCCTCTGAATGATACTTCATTGCATGCAACAAAGCTAATGGATTATTCACCATTCATAGCATTCACACAAGTTAAGACTCATTTTACTCATGTTCATCATGATCAAATGTCAAAGTGTAATGGGGTGAAAACACTACACTGCCCATTTAATCTGGCACTTGTTTCAGCTACAGCACTAACATGTGAAGCTGCACTATTTATGAATAGCAAAAGTGATGTAAAACTTTGTGTGACTTTCGTATGCTCTTTAATCACCATCATCAACAATTAATCCATATTGCTTCAACTACTATTATTGTTAATCAGATTCCATTACTTACACTCAAATGTCCATATGGTCAAAAGATGATCAAAGGATGTTCCTTCTGCATTATGTCTATTCCATGCCTTTGTTGCCTTTCCACTGAAACACTTTTCTATCAAGCACAGCTTGGTTCCTGTCACAACGATACTAACACGGTCTCAAAGTTGCACCCAATCAATCTGGCACTTCTCCAGCACTTCTTTGAGGAAAGTAGTTACGCAACCATTTCTGGAGATTCGGTTTTCCCATCACCAATCAATGTAACTATTCCAAAAATGCAAGTGTATTCCCATACATATTCAAAATTCTTAGCACAAGATAGAAAAGGTCATCTAAGTCTCAAAAGGGTAGCAAACAGTGTTAAAAATCAACAAAAGATCTTTCAGTCATTGACTGAACCCCTTTTGGATGGCCAGATTGCCATAAATTCATCATGGTTTCGCAATAGCAATACCATTGCCATTATTTCTTGTATATTAACATTGGTCTCAATCCTGTTTTCTCTTTGGATATTCATCAAATTCAGAGCACCCTCGGTAGCTGTTTTACTTGTAACAAAGGCATCGCCAGCAACAGCTGCAGCTCTTCCTTCTTTTGAATATCATTTTAGTCCTACAGTCCCAACTATTGATATCCAATCATCTGTAGTTGCTTTTTATGAAAATATACCTATAGGTATAGCTGTTATGCTAATAATTCTGTTAGTAATAGCACTATACATGCTATGTAAAGGAAAATCTCAGCCTACCGTTTTAGCTCTAGAGATAACCACAGGTTCTCTTTGTACCATTGTTCCAATATTATCATTATCATTATGTCCATCTCACTGGAACATTAGGGCCCCAACTTTAATAAGCAATGTCAGAGTTAAAGGTGTACTAAGACCAAAACTTTACCTCCAGTGGAAAGATTTCAAGGTCTCAAATAACAGAAACACTTGTACTCTTAGAATTCCAGAGGAATTATCATTATCCTTATCTAAGGCCCACTTGATTAGAAAAATCCTCAGACAACCTTATGAGGCACACATTTTGTGTATTCACCATGGCTTTTACCAGGATATAGAATAACTCTGGACCTGTTGTGGTCACCTTGTATCCCAAGTATATGTTTGAAAGATACCATTTGTTTATAGAACCATTATGTGTCATTATGTATATGTCAGGTCTATTTTTCATTTTGTGTTATTTGTCATCATCATGTAATTAAATTTCTTTTGGGGACAAAAGTTTTTAAGGTCCCGGGGGAATTGTTATCGTGTTAAAATTAAGCAAATATATATAAAATATAATTGATTAATTTAGCTTTATTGTAAATATTTGGTTTGCGATCGTATAGATATAATATTAAATTCTTTTGGGTACAAACATATGCTCCCTCAATACATTTAGTTTATTATAAGCAGTGATCGCTTTAGGCAAACATGTCACTGCACAGAAAATCTATGCCTGCACTGCGGTGCAATAAAATGTAAAAAGTCAATGGGACCATTGTGCACAGGTAACTCTTCCCTCCGGTCATAGCTGTCAATACGATGGACATAGGCAGTTAAAACAAAGATGGTTTATGTTTGACATGCGAGCTGGTCATCTTGAATGGAAACTGTGTGCGTGGCACGAGATGACAAATCACTGTGTTCCGGGTTAAGGGGTATATATGGAGGGCAGGTGTAGGTCCTAACCATCACTTGCACTCCAGAAATAAACGGATCACGTCACAATTCTGTGCTCACGGTTTCCTTCTCTCTTCAAGGTAAGCAGCTCAGTACTTCTTATTGATGTATACATGTTCTTTTGTTATATGCAATACTGGTGTATTATTGCAATTAGTGATGTTATTATAATGTTACATAAGCGTTATTTTGACCAATGTGTACAAGGTGTATTCCCAGACTTGTATGCAATGTTTAGGTCAATTACGTTAAGCTATATTGTAAACCGCAATATAGAATTTCTATGACAAATAGTATTTCATAAAAGTAATCATGTATCGCCCTTTGCGACTTGTATGTTAAGACATGACGTTGTCTCCCTTCATTACAAGCGACGCATCTAAATGATTACCACCCTTCACGATAAATGTAATGTGTCAGATTTGTAGAGTTCATATTGTAATGTATATTTTGTAATGTGTTGTTTGATTTAATTATCAAGTCATTAATGGACAATGTTAAACTATAGGCTAGGTGCAGCGTATCACGCAAACTACCTTTTACATATGTAAACCTGGAGTAAATTGAGATATTTCGTGGATCATTGCTTTTAGTAGCCTCCGGCCACACTCGTACTCTCTATCCACCAGGAGCCCCTTTTGTCTACATTGTGTATCATTAACCTGTACTCATGTATAATTGTCTTTATGTCACATGTGTTTCATTGTATGAGTTTATTGTGAATAAGAAAATATGTGACACCATACTTACTGTAAAAAAAGGTTGTTAAGCCATTACCGCAATAATTCTAAAATATGGAATGTTTAATATTACTTACTGTTTATGAATATCTTCGAATTATCAAACTTCCGTTTCATTTATTTTATATATTGCACGGTATATGAATTCTTATAAATATTATGTTATTATATAATCTTATTGATTGTTCTGTAACGATCACGTGCACTCCAGAAATAAACGGATCACGTCACAATTCTGTGCTCACGGTTTCTTCTCTCTTCAAGGTTCCCCAACAACACAATTCCCCATCTGAAAGTGAGGTCTGTAGTTCTCAACAAGGAGGAGGCCTCACAAAATTATCAACTAGACGAAGTCGTGTATTAAGACCAGTAACCACACGATTTCAATATATTAAAAAAAAAACTTGTCCTCCCAAAGCTGTTAGTTAACGACTTATTTGTGTTTGCATTCTATTTTAACGTTTGTACACTGGCAGTTCATTAATTCATAATATTTTCATATTTGATGGTGAAGGGAATACATCTCGGCTGCGTTTGAGGTAAAGGTTGTGCAAAAGACGCAATGCAGGAGGCCTCTGAAGGTAATTATACTGTTTCTTGTCATCCTGCAACTTGTGTCTATGTATAGATGCCAGGTGAACGTGAATGGGATGATTGTGTCAACCTCTCAAATAACACGTCATTCTTGAGTATGAGTTTCAATTCTATGCTGCTAACAATGTCTAAATATTATCTGTGCTGAAATTAAAAGTAACACATAACCCCAAAATGAACTACGAATTAATGACAAAACCAAATGTTATGAATCTCTGCAGAATATTAACTGCGTCCTAACATTCACCGAAACATGGAAATATTGAAACCCGCCGATTATTTAATCTTTTATGACATTTTGAGTTATGTTTACAACATGAGGTGATTATGTACAGTATCCTCAGTTTTTCACCATATTAGTTGTCGATATAATTTCATAGAGCCATTTTGCCAGACACAAACGGGACTTCCTGTTCAAGGAACGCTTTTCGCTGAAAGGTTTTGTTTGCTTGTTGCTTTACGCCGCACTGATCAATATTCGAGCTACATGTATTTGGCGCCGGTATGTTAATAATCAAGTCAGTGATGAACAATATGAGCACCGATCTACGAAGTTGAGATATGTCATCCACCGATCCCGTAAAGCGCCTCTTACGACAAGTATATGGCTTGCTGAAGAACAATTATAACCCCCATGTTCACGGGTAAGCTGCGATGTGTAAATATAGATTTTGCATCCACATGTACAGTTTATGTACAAAATGTGAATACAGTTACCGTATTGTATTTCCAAAGAAAATATCGAATGGATATAAAGTCAGTGGGACTTCTAGGGGGTTATATTAGCAGCCAGAACGGTGTGTTCATTTTAACGTATCTCTATCAGCAATGTTATGTTTTTATCAATATATGTTAGTCAATAAAATGAACGCATGCATAACTCTCTTAACTGTACTATTTTCTTCTTCATATGTCTTCGTAAACAGTTGAAAGATACATTCAAAATCACACACCCGTATCAAACATATCAACACAAACTGAGGAGTGTTGACACTCACAACAAAACTTCTTACAAGCGATAGCGCGTAGTGGTAGCTCGTTTGGAATGATCTAGCCACAATAAGTCAAGTTACTCCAAGTGTAAGTACACATGTTACACATTTGCTTGACAATACTTTATACATTGGGACATCTATATGCGAAAGTATGTTGTAAAATATATCACACATATGAATTAGTAAGAGTTATTATTATTTGTGTGAAGTATCAGGTCTATGCTGTTGATTTAAGTCGGCACAAATTACCTGTGGAGAATTTAAAGGATTAAAGATATTCCGTCAGTGCTTGAAAAGGTAAAAATTGAACTCCCAACCATCAGTGTAACAGTAAGTAATCGGAGTTACGGAGACACGATTGGGGCTGACTAAGACGCGTATCAGACATATGAATTTAATGGCTGTCTATATTGTTCAATTTTATTTTTTCAATCACAAATACTTTGACATGTTCTCAATTTTATCAGCACGTGTAAACTATTTACACTTACGAAGGTATTCCCAATGCAGCAAACGAAGTTTTTTACCGTGACCTTCTTCAATGGTGACCTACCCTTTTAAAGTGTCAGGGACATTTGCAACACGTATGTTGTGAAAGGCCATAATTTCAGTGAGTAGGTGAGTTTAGTTTTACGTCGCACTCAGCAATATTGCAGCTGTATGACCTCGGTTTGTAAGTAATCGAGTCTGGACCAGACAATCCAGTGATCAACAGCATGAGCATCTATGTACGCAAATGGGACACAATGACATGTGTCAGCCAAGTGAACGAGCATGTACACTCGATCCATGTTAGTCGCCTCTTGCTGCAAGCATGGGTTACTGAATATCAATTGTAACTCGCATCTTAACCTATATTACAAACCGACAGGTTTTTTATGTTCCCATAATTACTATCCAATATAAACAATCTATAACATAGCCATCTTAAGTGACTGTATCAAGATATCGAGTATGATATACTGAAGAAACAGTAAGTCTTGATTTCAAACACGGCATTAATCAAGGTACATATCAATCACACCTCTGACAAAGTTAAGCATTCTAGGTATTCTTAAGTCATTCGTAACCAAGGGTAGAGGCATTTGATACTTGCGAAATGCACGTAAGGTATGTCTCCCTGCACTATGAGGAATATATGGTTAAAAGTATATCGAGTTCTCATATTTACATAGAAATACATGGCAAATTCATATAAATGAATTTTCAAAAACCCTTGACATCCCCATTCTGGGTTGGTTTTTGTGCCCTAGCAATTGATTGAGTCCTAACAGTTTCATGGCTCTTCGGCGACATTCCTCTTGCTAACATGCAAGCTTCTAACTAGTATATAGTTGGAACAATATACCCCTTTCTGGTGATGTCGAAATTAACCCAGGACCCATTGGCGAAAAGTATAGCACCTCAGAACTCAATGATATGACAAGTGCCATTTTACAGGCATTTCGATCAGAGAGAACTGAGTTATCAAAAATGACAGGTGACATTCGAGAAACAGAAACACAAAACCCCAAACTAAGCACAACTGCAGACAAAATAAGACAAAATATCGAATAAATCCCGGGTGAACAGGCACTATTCCGTTTGGACATTGAGGCGATAAATGAACGTCTAGAACAGATAAACTTCAACAAAACACGACTAATAAAGTAATAATAAAAAGCCATCTGTCGAAATGATGTCGAAAAAAAAAAGATCAATGTAGAAGAAAGAAAAACACGTTTTTATATGTTTACTTGAAAAAGCAAGCAAACATGTTCTGAAGCTGATAAGGGAGTTTGTGCAAAATGTAGAAGTATAGTTAAGAAAATATGGAATTCTCAAATGTACATAGAAATATAATACAAGTACATACAAATGTATTTTCAAAAAACTCTTGTCATCCTAAGAGCTGTTAGTTATTATCATTAATATGATTCTTGGGAAATTGACTCTTTTGCCTAATCAATTACATGTAATTGATTAACTACTGACATTTTATGTAAAGGAATGCTGATTTCCAAACTGAAACAATAGGTAAAAGAAAAAATCTTTTAGCAAAATAATCCTGTGTGAAACCAACAAACAGGTAAGGAAGGTTATGCAAGTAACAGTTGTACTGTAACATTAACTAGGTTTACAAACTAACTCACAAGACTCCAGTTTCAGAACACTGGTAGTACACAATAGGGGAGCAGTCCAAAATTCAATAGCACTAGATCTGCATTGGTGGTGTAGAAACAGCAGTGACAAAATCATTGTTGGTGCTAATTATTTGACAACAACACTTCACAAATAGGGCTTAGATATCTTGTGTGGAATATCGATGTAAACTACCACTTGCCATGTTCAAATATGTGAAAACTGAGGTATGATCTTGCACCATTAATGGCTTCAAGAATGTTCCATATTATGCTGAATTATTCTGTGGTGTCCTGGAGATCTGGAGTAACACATAACCCAAATTAGAACTATGTATTATTGTCAGAACCAAATGTTATAAATTTCTACAGAATATTAACTGCGTCTTAACATTCACCGAAACATGGAATTATTGAAGAACTACGATTAGTTAAACTGACATTTGGGGCTATGTTTCCAACACAGAACATAGTGTTCGTATTAGGGAAATACATAAAAAGTAAACCTGATTTAAGCAAGACAAAACACGGTTACAACTTGACACAGAACAAAGGGCAAATGAAGCAGCAAAAAGGCATGTCAACATTCCAGTGAGCCACTACCGGGTGTATTTGCTGAATTGTCCGTTGTCATAACCACAGACAATTCAGCACATATTCCAGTCGGGAGCAAGGACTAGTTTATTCTCATTTCTCTTCTGAACGAAGTGGCAATCAAATATCTCAAGGTGCCATGTTGCCACCTTCCCGCTGTATGGAAGGGATAACACAATATAGTATTTAATATTAGCTATTCTTAACATTTATAAGTGAAGGATATAACATAACCCTCCGAAGGTCCAGAAGCCCGCGGGCATTTCCCAAGGGAAGAGGGCTTACTTTTCAATAATGCCCATGGGTCATGTTATATCCATCTTATAAACCGACTGAAGATATACTTTAGATATGATTTCAATAATTTGGTATTTACTCTTGAAATCAACTGGGATGAGACAGCAGCCGACGCCTCACAATGCACGTGTTCCGCACGCGCTACCCGTTCCCTGCATGTGCGCTGCCCGCACTAGACATCTTGCGAGGAACCCACAGTTCATACAAAGAAACAATCTCATTCTTCGCAGTGATCCATCGTAGCCTAGTGGATAAAACCGCCAAGCTAGTAAGCGAAGGGTAGTGGGTTCGAAACCGGGTGTCAGCACATCATGTTGGAAATTGTCAATAATGTCATATTTTAAGATGGCAGTCAGTGATGGCAAGACAAAGTCGTATTAATCTTCAAAACAAGTCATAATTCAAAGTCAAGGGCTATTCTTCAGAAAATACCCAGGCAGAGGGACGTTGTTAAGATAATGCCCGGGAGACAGGGACTCCATTTAGATGACTGCCCAAGGAAGCGAGATTGTATCAGTTTCGAGGGATATTACGAGAAAAGGTGTCTCCTAAGAATAATAGAGTGACGTCATTGGAGGTGTATAACCAGGGATAAAGGCATCTTTTACTTACCAATACGTCCCACCACAGTGCTTTCTGCAACATGTAGAAACACAATTAAATATTAATTTTGATTATCACTGATACTGTGGCATATTCTCCCTTATACAGGCATATCCAATCTGCTAACTTTTACATAGGTATTATCAATACAGCGATGGAGGGTCTTTAGTGTGACCCACACCCCGTTTCGGAACGTCAAGGACATTTGCTACGCATATGTTTTACAAGACGTCTCTTTCAGACCTATAGGTTCGTTATCTATTCCCATGATTACCGTCCATTCAGAACACTATTTACAACAATCATCTTACGTGACAGAATAACACATATGAATATGATTTCATGTGTCTACAATGTAGTACTTACCAGATTCAAACTTGCTACCTCCTGCAATATGTACAAAATAGTTAAGAAAATATGGAATTCTCAAATGTACATAGAAATATAATACAGTGCATACAAATGTATTTTAAAGAAACAAACTTGTCATCTCAAAAGCTGTTAGTTATTATCATTAATATGATTCATGGGAAATTTGCTTTTAAGCATAATCAATTACATGTAATTGATTAACTACTGACATTTTATGTAAAGGAATGCATGCAATGCGTTCTTCCCACTAGCGCTAACAATATCGAAGACGTTTTGATGGTTAAATAGAGCAAAATGAGGCATGGTTAAGTACATGCTGATTTCCGAATTGAAACAATAGTTAAAAGAAAAACATATTTTAGCAAAATAACTCTGTGTGAAACCAACAAACAGGTAAGCAAGGTTATGCAAATAACAGTTGTACTGTAACATTAACAAGGTTTACAAACTAACTCACATTACTCCAGTTTCAGAACACTGGCAGTACACTATAGGGTAGCAGTCCAAAATTCAATAGCACTAGATCTGCATTGGTGGTGTAGAAACGGCAGTGACAAAATCATTGTTGGTGTTAATTATTTGACAACAACACTTCACAAATAGGGCTTGGATGTCTTGTGTGGAATATTGATGTACACTACCACTTGCCATGTTGAAATATGTGAAAACTGAGGTATGATCTTGCACCATTAATGACTTCAAGAATGTTCCATATTATGCTGAATTATTCTGTGGTCTCCTGGAGATCTGGAGTAACACATAACTTCAATTAGAACTATGTGTTATTGTCAGAACCAAATGTTATAAATTTCTACTGAATATTAACGGCGTCTTAACATTCACCGAAACATGGAATTATTGAAGAACTCCGATTATTTAAACTGACATTTGGGGCTATGTTTCCAACACAGAACATAGTGTTCGTATTAGGGAAATACATAAAAAGAAAGCCTGATTTAAGGAAGACGAAACACGGGTACAACTTGACCCAGAACAAAGGGCAAATAAAGCAGCAAATAAATCATTTCAACATTCCAGTGAGCCACTATCAGACCCACTGTCCGTTGTCATAACAACAGACAATTCAGCACATATTCAAGTGGGGAGCAAGGACTAGTTTATTCCCTTTTCTCTTCTGAACGAAGTGGCAATCAAATATCTCAAGGTGCCATGTTGCCACCTTCCCGCTGTATGGAAGGGATAACATAATATAGTATTCAATATTAGCTATTCTTAACATTTATAAGTGTAGGATATAACATGACCCTCCGAAGGGCCAGAAGCCCGCGGGCATTTCCCAAGGGAAGAGGGCTTACTTTTCAATAATGCCCACGGGTCATGTTATATCCAACTTATAAACCGACTGAAGATATACTTTAGATATGATTTCAATAATTTGGTATTTACTTGAAATCAACTGGGATGTGACAGCAGCCGACGCCGCACAATGCACGTGTTCCGCACGCGCTACCCGTGCCTGCACGTGCGCTGCCCGCACTAGACATCTTGCGAGGAACACACGGTTCATACCAACAAACTATCTCATTCTTCACAGTGATCCATCGTAGCCTAGTGGATAAAACCGCCAAACTGGTAAGCGAATGGTAGTGGGTTCGAAACCGGGTGTCAGCACTTCATGTTGGAAATTGTCAATAATGTCATATTTTAAGATGGCAGTCAGTGATGGCAAGACAAAGTCGTATTTATCTTCAAAACAAGTCATAATTTAAAGTCAAGGGCTATTCTTCAGAAAATACCCAGGCAGAAGGACGTTGTTAAGATAATGCCCGGGAGACAGGGACTCCACTTAGATGACTGCCCAAGGAAGCGAGATTGTATCAGATTTGAGGGATATTACGAGAAAAAGTGTCCCCTAAGAATAATAGAGTGACGTTATTGGAGGTTTATAACCAGGGATAAATGCATCATTTACTTACCAATACGTCCCACCATAGTGCTTTCTGCAACATGTAGAAACACAATTAAATATTTATTTTGATTATCACTGATACCGTGGCATATTCTCCCTTATACAGGCATATCCAAACTGCTAACATTTACAAAGGTATTACCAATACAGCGATGGAGGGTCTTTAGTGTGACCCACACCCCGTTTCGGAACGTCAAGGACATTTGCTACGCATATGTTTTACAAGACGTCTCTTTCAGACCTATAGGTACGTTATGTATTCCCATGATTACCGTCCATTCAGAACACTATTTACAACAATCATCTTACGTAACAGAATAACACATATGAATATGATTTCAAGTGTCTACAATGTAGTACTTACCAGAGTCAAACTTGCTACCTCCTGCAATATGCAGAAATATACATGTAGTTAAGAAAATATGGAATTCCTCAAATGTACATAGAAATATAATACAGGTGCATGCAAATGTATTTTAAAAAACACACTTGTCATCTCAATAGCTGTTAGTTATTATCATTAATATAATTCTTCGGAAATTGGCTTTTTAGCATAATCAATTACATGTAAAGCTGAACGGTGTGTTCATTTTAACGTATCAATGTTATGTTTTATCAATACAGGTCAGTCCATAAGATGAATGCACACATAACTCTCTTAACCGTATAATTGTCTTCTTCATATGTCCTCGTAAATAGTTGAATTATACTAATACATACAAAATCAGACTCCCGTGTGAATCAAGAGGAGAGGTGTTGATACTCTCCACAAAACCTCTTACAAGCGATAGCTCATGTAGTGGTAGCTCGTTTGGTTTATCTCGCCACAACAGGTCAAGTGTCTTTTTAGAACTATACATGTTTCACATTTGCTGAGCTTAAGGCATTGGGACATCTATTTGTGAAAGTATGTTTCATAATCTATCACATAAATGAATTAGTAACAGTTACTTTTTCTTGTGTAAAGTATCAGGCCTGCGCTGTTGATCATGTCGCAACAAATTACCTGTTGAGAAATTATAGGAACGCACATATTCAGTCAGTGCTTCGTAAGGTAAAATCGGACTCCCATCCTTCAGTGTAACAGCATTTACTTGGAGTTACGGGGACACGTTTGGGGTCAGTAATGTGATCTGCATAACGATATACACGCCAAATCAGACACGTGTCAGACATAGGAGTTTAGTGGCAATCTATTTTGTTCGATGTTACTTTGACAGTCACAAACACTTTGTTATGGTCTCCTCCTTATCTGCATATCTAAGCTATTTACATGTAGATAGGCATTCCTAACACAACAATGGAAGCATGCTCGTACAACCTTGGTCAGAGGCGAAGTGTCAAGACCATTTGAAACATATCAGTTTTAAAGGTCCCCTATTGCAGACCAAGAGATACATCACTTATTCCAATGATTACCATCCTATGCGATCAATGTTTAATCATCTTACGCGACTCAATAGAATGATGAATATGCCATCTGCTCATTTTGGTTGATCTCAACAACAGCTTGTTCGGATTTGAAAATATTAACCCTGTAAAACGTGAAAATGTAACACAGTACAAACGACAAAGCATCACACAGGTCGTTCAACATTCCCCAAATCCGGTTTCTGCTAAAATGTTAGTAGTCACACCCACCGATAATGCAGCAGACGTTTCCAGTGGGTGCTTTTGACCAGGGTTTCCTAGATATCATTCTTCTAGTTGACATCAAAGCCAATTTTCTGACTGTACCAATTTTGTGTATTGATAATCACTAATACTTTTACATATTTTCCCTCTTATCTTATAAACTAGTTACAGTTACATATGTATTCCCAGTGCAGCAGTCGAAGCTTGTTAGTGTGACATTGTTCAAAGGTGACCTACAACCCATTTTAAGTGTCAAAGACATCTGCAACACATATTCTTTTAAGTCCCCTTTTTGGACCGACAGGTATGTTACGTATTCCCATGATTACCAACTAATCTCAACGATGTTTAAAACAATAATCTTATGTGACTAGATTAAAAAATTGAATATGATGTACTGAAATAACAGTAACTGTTACAGTTACAGCAGAATTCTGGGCAGATATTAAAAAAGCCTTTCTAATCGCGCCAACAAAGTATGACATACTGGGTATTCGTATCATCTACAAACACGGATAATGGCACCTGAAACTTACCAATTAGGAAACTGGAAGGTTCTGCAATATGCAGAAAACATGGTCAATGTAGATTGACTTTCATATTTACATAGAAATAAATGACAGGTACATATAAATGTATTTTCAAAAACTGTTGCCAGCTAAAAAGGCGGTTAGTTATCAATTAATTTGTGATTTCATTCTGTTGCAATTGTTGTACTCTGGCAGTTGATTAAGTCATAACAGTTTCATATTCGGTAGGTTACGGGCCGATTACAGTACACTAAATAGCTCGGCTATGTTTGAGGTGAAAGGTTGTGAAAAGCACGCACTTGAAATAGGCTTCTGAAGGAAATTATATGAATGATTATGCACAACAATTTGTGTGTTTAAGACATGTATTTTACGTAATTTGCATGTATACGTTGTGTATATACCTATTAACATTTAATTAATTACACAACTGAGTTTAGAAGTAGTAACCCAAGCATATTTATATTCATTGTCACTTACATGACATAATGCTCTCTCGAGGCATGAAAGTGTGCTTAGTTATACATAATAGCTATATCCCCTATATAGCTTCTCCTTTAGTTTGTATATATTTCACGCAATCGTATTATCGTCATTATACATGTGATATATTGCTGTTTATGATTTATAGTCAATATTGTACGCACGACCACTGACAGTAAACTGCTTGAATGTATTGTCTTCTCTCATTTAAGTGTATTATCAAGTTGCCACTACACAGGAAAAAGACCTTGATTATGATAGTCTCGTCATGGTAAGAACATGCTGATTCATTCGGCAATTGTTTTATTATTCTCCAAACTGTTACTGCCGTAGCTAGCTAAATTCACTTTCTTCCCAATTGAAATTTAATTGGGATAAACTCAGGTTTTTATATTGATAAAACTGACCCAATAAAATCATTTTAGATAGATTAAATGATATTGCTGCAAAGTCTATCCCTCAAACCCCGACAATTTTATGTGTACATACGCAATGGTATACCGATGTCTGTAGAAAGGTTAGAAATGCTAGGGAAAGATACTTGTATTTGATAAATACCAAACGCAGGGGCAGTTTACAACAGCTACGAGAACCGGTAATCCCCCCCTTCACGATCACCACTACCCCACCTCCTCCCGATAGACGCTAGGGCTATCCTATTAGCTTTGCTACTTATCAAAGCAGAATTATATTTCCAGATAGCTTATCCCACCTACAGGCATCCAACAACCGTATAATGGACTTCAACCGTTTTAGTTGATATTTTCAAGTGGCATCTTTCGAAAGATAGGCTGTTCTAATATGATTACTTTACATATTTAAAATGCGATTAAAAACACAAAGTCACATTGTCAAAAATGTGAATATAACTTGAATTATAATGTTTAAAATTGATTGGAAGCAATATACGCCAGAGAAAAAATCTGTCCATTTTAGTGTGAAGTAATTATGTTACAGTTACCCTTTTTTCAATACCTGTTTTCATATTAAAGTTAGAAAACGAATGTTGATGATGCATTGATAGAGATTTCAATGCACATGATCTCCAGAGAGAAAATACATACTGACTGTATAAAACAACTAATAATAGTAAACGTTCAACATTAACGAATCGGAGATATATGTACAGTGGATATTTATGGCATATTTAATGATACTAAGATACAATACTCCTAATATGAGGAGCATGCTGAATGAAGTCAGGACGTGTTGAAATTATCCAACCTCTTTAAAGCGCCTTTGCTGTAATTAATCATGCAGGTTAAGCTTATGGAGCGTAAAGACTTTGATTCTACACATGGAAAATCTTCATTAATATTCCCCCATTCCATAGTTAAAACACTTTTAGAAAATTAATTACCTTCGACCAACACTTCCGTTTGTGCATGAGTTCTTTGTGTCTGAGGATCTTGGAGATAACATCCTGGAGATGGCATATCTAGAGCTGTTAGATAAGAGTAAGTATATAATGCACCTCATAATATCATTCTTCGTTCGAAAACAAAGGAAGTGACTGTTTTCGAAGAACATGATACAAAAAGTTTAATTTGACCCCAGTTAACAAAATGAAAATCAAGGTCTTTCATACTCGATGTCCATGACAAAATCTGTTGCTGCTCCTTCCCGAACATAACTTATGTTTGTATTGAGGCAGTTACAGAAGTAGTCTTAGCTAAAAAGGTGAATGAAGATTTACTTTACCCTTTAAAATGTTCGCTTTTCATTCATTATCCATCTAACAGGCGCCAATATCGTGTCGCTCTT